>NW_005871098.1:2247784-2327802 GCF_000147115.1 Myotis lucifugus
TATATATATATATAATTACATTTGTACATAAATAGTTTTTACAAAAATAGTTTGGATTTTATGGCTGGAAAAAATTTGGAAACAATATGTTTGCTTAATAACAATTTATTTGACATATGATTTTTCAAACATTCATTCATTCATTCATTCAGCAAGTATGTGCTATATGCAGGATACTGCACCCCATCAGTGGAACATAGTCATGAATAAGAAATGTTTGAATCCCATCTTCACTATGCTCACGTTCTGACTAAGGAAGTAGACAATTACCATGAGAGCCACATATAAGGGGAAATTAATCTTATGTTGGGATCTTCTTAGGATGAGTAAGAGTTAGCTAATGCTCTGAGACAGCAAGGAGCAGAGTGATTTTCAGAAGCTGAACAAGATCATTGTGTCTAGAGTGCAGTTAGTGAGGAGTAGGACAGGAGAGGAGGGAAGATCCTGGGCATGTAAGGCTGAGTAGGCCAAGGTAAGAATGCCAAGATGGTCCCTACCTTCATAGAGATTGCCAATCAGCAAAAGCACAGAATTATTGACAAAGACATTTTATAATTGGCAATGAATAAATTAGTTTAGAGCAAAGATCCATTTCTCGAAATATTCAATTACAAACATAGTCTAACAAACTAAAACATTGACAACCATGTCCAAAGAATTCAATTTCCAAGCCAATCTTGTTTTTTAAATACATACCCTTGCATGTAAAATAATTGTGGTCTTGTGGTCTTGTATACAGTTCACCCATAATTTCTCTTCTAATTTTACTGTTCTGTAAATAACTTTAGTTGAAACATATAATTGAACAAGTAATTACAAAATATGAAATACAAATTAAATTATGCTCAACTATTATATGTAAAGCTACTTCAAAAATAGATTTGTTCACATATACATGGATAGTAACAGTGGAATGAGTACCCACTGAATTTACAGAAATATATCCGTAAAGAGGACCCTGTCAGTATTAAGCTAAAATGAAAAGAAAGAGTTAAAATGGCATGTGTGTAACACCCAGAAATTCATGGCATTTTTATACACCCATAATGAACTCTCAGAAAGAGAAACCAAAAATAAACAATGCCATTTACCATTGCAACAAAAAACTAAGATACTTAGGAATAAACTTAATCAAGGAGGTAAAAGATCTGTACTTGAAAAAAGCGATAGAGGGAGATATAAACAAGTGAAAGAATATACCATGTTCATGGATTAGTAGAAAAAATATCATTAAAATGTCCATACTACACAAAACAACCTATAAATTCAACACGGTCCTTGTTAAAATACCAATGGCATATTTCACTGAAACAAACACTATAAAAATGTATATGGAACCCAAAAAAGACCCCAAATTAGCTGCAGCAATTTTGAGAATGAACAAAGTAGGAGGAATCACAATACCAAATGTCAAGTTATACTACAAACCCACTGTACTCAAAACAGCCTGATACTGACTCAAGAAAAGGCATACAGATCAATGGAACAGAACAGGGAACCCAGAAATCAACCCAAGCCATTACACTCAATCAATATTTGACAAAGGAGGCAAGAGCATACAATTGAGCAAAGATAGTCTCTCCAATAAATGGTGTTGGGAAAACTGGACAGATGCATGCAAAAAAATAAAACTAACCCATACACAAGAATAAACTCAAAATGGATAAAAGACTTAAATGTGAGATGTGGAACCATAAAAATCTTAGAAGAAACTATAGGCACCAAAATATCAGACATCTCTTGTAGCAATATGTTTACCGATATATCTCCTAGGACAATGCAAACTAAGGAGAAAATAGACAAATGGGACTTTCTCAAAATAAAAACCTTCTGCACAGTGAAAGAAACTATCAACAAAACAACAAGAAAGCCCACTGCATGGGAGGACATATTTGCCAATGATACATCTGATAAGGGGCTAATCTCCAAAATATATAGGTAACTCATACAACTTAACAAAAGGAAGACAAATAATCCAATTTAAAAATGGGTAAAAGACTGAAATAGATACTTATCCATACTGGGCATACAGAAGACCAAGAGACATATGAAAAAATGTTCAAAGTCACTAGTCATCTCAGAGTTGCAAATTAAAATGACAAGGAGGTATCACCTCACACCTGCAAATCATCAAAAGACAAGTGTAAGAGATGATGTGGACAAAAGGGAACCCTAGTACACTGCTGGTGTAAATGCAGACTGGTGCAGCAGCTGTGGGAAACAATATGGAGTTTCCTAAAATAATTAGAAATGGAACTCCCATTTGACCCATTGTTCCCACTTCTAGGAATATGTCATAAGAAAACAGAAACATTCATCAGAAATAATATGTGCACCCCTATGTTCATAGCAGTACAATTTAAAATAGCTAAGATTTGGAAACAGCCTAAGTGCCCATCAGCAGATGAGTGGGTAAAAAAACTGTGGTACATTTACACAATGAAATAACCACGTGGCAATAAAAAAGAAAGAACTCTTACTATTTACAACAGCATGGATGGACCTGAGGAGTATATTCTAAGTGAAATAAGCCAGTCAGAGAAAGGTAAGTATCACATTATCTCACTCATATGTGGCATCTAATGAACAAAATAAACTTGATGAACAAAAGTAGACCCAGAGACATAGAAGCATGGAACAGACTGTGGAATCTCAGAGGGTGGGTGGGAAGAGATCAACCAATGAAGTTATATGCATATATACATAACCCATGAACATAGACAATGGGGTGGTGAGGGCCTGAGGTGGGGAGGAAGGGTGGGCTGGAAGAGGTCAATGGGGGGATAAAGGAGGATTTATGTAATACTTTCAACAATAAAGATTTAAATAAAAATAATAACTAATGAAATGGCATGTGTGGTAATATATCTGCTTCTCAGTGCTCAATTAAGTTTCTAACTTGGTTTAAGAACTACTTCTTTTACAATAAAAAATAACTCAATTAAGAGAAAAACCATGGGTATTGTTTGATATTTGTGCTGTACAAAGGATAATAATGTTGATTACAAATTAGACTATATTCTAAATTTTTGATTTAAGACTAATCCAGAAGCAACTGAACCCACATTTGCAGAAACCACTAAAAGTCATTTACAAACTACTCTATAGTGCTTGCATTCATAGGGGGATATTCAGCCTATTAACAACTCAAAATTGGAGTCAATAGAAGTTATAGCATCTGATTTCTTTTATTTATTTGTCTAAAGATTTACATATGTCAACTTTTCCCCCGATTGAACCCCCACACAGCCATTCCTACCACAGGCAAGCCCCCACTGCCCCAGGGTCTGTGTCCATTGGTTATGCTAATATGCATGCATACAAGTCCTTTGACTGCTCTCTAACCCTCCCCCCGCCATCTCCTCTGCCATTTGTCTCTGGATCAATTTTTGTTCATCAAATTATTTTGATCATTATATCCCACATATGATATTTATCTTTCTCCAAATGGCTTATTTGGCTTAGCATAATGCTCTCCAGTTCCATCCATACTATTGCAAATGGTAAAATTTCCTTCTTTTTTATAACAGTGTAGTATTCCTGTAGTATTTCATTGTGTAGATGTACCACAGTTTTCTAATCCACTCATTTGCTGATGGACACTTAGGTTGTTTCCAAATCTTAGCTATTGTAAATTGTGCTGCTATGAACATGGGGGTGCATATATCCTTTCTGATTGGTGTTTCTGGTTTCTTGGGATATAGTCCTAGAAGTGGGATTACTAGGTAAATGGAAGTTCCATTTTTAACTTTCTGAGGAAACTCCATACTGTCTTCTACAGTGGCTGCACCAGTCTGCATTCCCACCAGCAGTGCACGAGGGTTCCTTTTTCTGCACGTCCTCCCCAGTACTTGTCATTGTTGATAATAGCCATTCTGACAGGTGTGAGATGGTACTTCATTGTTCTTTTGATTTGCATCTCTCAGTTGATTAGTGACTTTGAGCTTGTTTTCATATGTTTCTCGGCCTTCTGTATGTCCTCTTTTTAAAAGTGTCTATTTAGGTTCTTTTTCCATTTTTTAATTGGATTGTTTATCATCCTTTTGTTAAGTTGTATGAGTTATTAGTAAATTTTGGAGATTAAACCCTTATCGGAAATAGCATTAGCAAATATGTTCTCCCATGCAGTGGGCTTTCTTATTGCTTTGTTGATGATTTCTTTTGCTATGCAGAAGCTTTTTATTTTGATGTAGTCCCATTTGTTTATTTTCTCCTTAGTCTCCATTGCCCTAGGAGCTGTGTCAGTAAAGATATTGTTACGACATATGTCTGAAATTTTGCTGCCTATGGAGTCATGTAGGATCTTTATAGTTTCCTGTCTTAAATTTAAGTCCTTCAGCCATTTTAAGTTTGTTTTTGTGTATGGTGTAAGTTGGTGATCTAGTTTCTTTTTTTTTTTCATTATATCTGACCAAATTTCCCAGCACCATTTATTGAAGAGACTGTCTTCATTCCACTGTATGCTCTTGCCTCCTTTGTCAAATATTACTTGAAAATAATAGCTTGGGTAGATTTCTGGGTTCTCTCTTCTGTTCCATTGGTCCATATGTCTGTTCTTGTGCCAGTACCAGGCAGTTTTGAGAACCATGGCTTGCTAATATAGCTTGATATCTGGTATTGTGATCCCTCCAACTTTGTTCTCTCTCAGGATTGCTGTGGCTATTCAGGGTCTTTTTTTATTCCAGATGACTTTTTGGAGAGGTTGTTCTAGATCTTTGAAATATGCCATCAGTATTTTAATGGGGATTTCATTCAATCTATAAATTTCTTTGGGTACTATGGACATTTTAATGATGTTGATTCTACCAATCTATGAACATGGTATGTTCTTCCATTTGTTTATGTCTTCCTCTATCTCTTTTTTCAATGTCCTGTAGTTTTCAGAATACAGGTCTTTTACCTCCTTAGTTAAGTTTATTCCTAGGTATCTTAATTTTTTGGTGCAATGGTAAATGGGATTTTTTTTCATTTCTCTTTCTGTGTGTTCATTATTGGTGTACAAAAAGGCCATAGATTTCTGGGTATTAATTTTGTATCCTGCTACATTTCTGAATTCATTTATTAGGTCTACTAGTTTTTTTATGGAGTCTTTGGGGTTTTCTATGTATAGTATCATGTCATCTTCGAATAAAGACAGTTTTACTTCTTCTTTTCCATTTTAGATGCCTTTTATTTATTCTTCTTGTCTGATTGCTATGGCTAGCACTTCCAGTACTATATGGAACAGGAGTGGTGAAAGTGGACATTCCTGTCTTGTTCCCATTCTTAGGGGAAATGAGTTCAGTTTTTGCCCATTGAGTATGATGTTGACTGTAGGTTTGTCATATAAGGCTTTTATTATGCTGTGGTATGATCTCTCTATTCCTACTTTGTTGAGAGTTTTTATCAAGAAAGGGTGTTGGATTTTATCAAGTGCTTTTTCTGCATTGATAATACAATTATGTGATTTTTGTCTCTCAATTTGTTTATGTGATGTATCACATTTATTGATTTGTGTATATTGTACCATCCTTGCATCCCTGGAATAAATCCCACTTGGTCATGGTGTATGATCTTTCTAATGTAATGCTGAATCCAATTTGCTACAATTTTGTTGAGGATTTCAGCATCTATGTTCATCAAGGATATTAGCCTGTAGTTCTCTTTTTTGTGGTGTCTTTATCTGGTTTTGGAATTAGGGTAATGCTGGCTTTATAGAAAGGGCTTAGAAGTGTGCCTTCCTCTTGACTATTTTGGACTAGTCTGAGGAGGATAGTTTTAATTCTCCTTTGAATGCTTGGTAGAACTCTCTGTAAAGCAGTCTAGACCAGGGCTTTTGTTTGCTGGAAGATTTTTGATCACTGCTTCAATTTCTTCTGTAGTTATAGCATCTAATTTTTTAATGTACCATATTAAAAAATGCATTGGGATTAGTGTATTTCTGAATATCAAAATAAATGATGCTGGCATGTCTTCTATAAAAAGAATCATGCTTATTTGCTCTTCTAAAATAAACAGCATGCTTTATACATACATTTCATTATGTTTTTAAGTTTTAATAATTCATATGCACAGCAACTTTTTCATTGCATTTATTTTTCACTACTTTAAGGTATATAAGTGTAAATAAGAAAAAAACTAATTAAATTGTCTTCTCAGAGGAACCAAGATGGCGGCATAGGTAAACACCTGTACTTGCTGCCTCCCACAACCATATTAAAATTACAACTAAAATATATGACAACTATCATCCAGAACCGCAGGAAACCTGTCTGAGTAGAAGAACTCCAACCTGAAAAATAAAGAAGAAAGAGCATTGAGACTGGTAGGAGGTGTGTAGGCATGGAGGTGTGGAAGGGGCTGGCACCCAGGTGTGCCACTTTCTAATAGGGAGGGAAATACAAGCTCCCACATGCTCTGAGCTCCAGTGCCGGGTGAAACTTTGGGGGACCCAGACACATATGGGGAGAAACTGGACTGTCTGGCATTGGGGCAGGAATGCACGGGCAACTTTCTTCCAGATGGAGGTGCACGCAGGAGCGGTCAGAACTCTCCCGTGCAGGACTGATTGGCAGCCATTGCTGTTTGCTCCACCATGGAGAGCCCCTGAGACCCCACCTCACCCAATTAATAACCCTACCCAAGCTGTGCTGAGCGGCTTTTGCATATGAATGGCCTGTCCTTTCTCAGCCTAAAACCTGTCAAACTGCAGCTGGGTCAGAGAGCCCCAAAGCTATCTAAAGAAGGCAAAGGCCAGCACTGCAGCAGCCTGCTTTGCTTCACAGCTGGGCCTCATCTGGGCACTTCCAAACCCCATACAAAGAGGACAAATCTGCAGATCTCTCTGTAGCTCTTGCTGGGTGGCCCTAGGCAGTGGCTGACTACCTCCTTGGAAATTGAAGAGCCAGTTTACCCAGTGGTCAGTGTGAGACCATACCAGATTACAACATTTCACATGCATAAGTGACACACTCAGAGGCATACTCAGTGAGCACCAAAGCCCCACTGAAGCAAGTCCTGTCCCATTAGGGTGTCTCCTGCATAGCAGCTCTTACACTGTAGACACAGCTGGTCCTCACAGCCAATTGGCCTGGAGGTAAACAAACACAGGGAAGCAGCCAAAATGCAGAGACAAAGAAACATGTCACAAATGAAAGAAATGGAAGAAAGCATACTACTGAATAAAGAGTTCAAAACCACAGTTATAAGGTTACTCAAGAATTTTCTAGAAAGCTCTAAGAAACTTAGTGAGACCTTTGAGGAACTTAGTGAGACCTTCAAGGATCTTAGTGAGAATGCCAAAAAAATGGAAAAGGACCAGTCAGAAATTAAGCATACACTGACTGAAATAAAGAATAATACACAGAGATTCAACAGCAGAGTAGAGGATCCCAAGAATCAAGTCAAAGATTTGAAATACAAGGAAGCAGAAAACACCCAACTGGAAGAACAAAAAGATAAAAGAATCCAAAAATATGAAGATAGTGTAAGAAGCCTCTGGGACAACTTCAAGTGTACCAACATCCGAATCATGGGGGTGCCAGAAGAAGAGAGAGAGCAAGATATTGAAAAACTATTTGAAGAAAAAATGACAGAAAACTTCCCCTACCTGATGAAAGAAATAGACTTACAAGTCCAGGAAGCGCAGAGAACCCCAAACAAGAGGAATCCAAAGAGGACCACACCAAAACACATCATAATTAAAATGCCAAGGCCTAAAGACAAAGAGAGAATCTTAAAAGCAGCAAGAGAAAAACAGTTAGTTACCTACAAGGGAGTACCCATATGACTGTCAGCTGATTTCTCAACAGAAACTATGCAGGCCAGAAGGGAGTGGCAAGAAATATTCAAAGTGATGAATAGCACGAACATATAACCTAGATTACTGTACCCAGCAAAGCTCTCATTTAGAATTGAAGGTCAGATAAAGACCTTCACAGATAAGAAAAAGCTAAAGGAGTTCATCACCGCCAAACCAGTATTATATGAAATGCTGAAGGGTATTCTTTAAGAAAAGGAATAAGAAGAAAAAGGTAAAGATAAAAAATTATGAACAACAAAGTGACAACAAATACATATCTATCAACAAATAAATCTAAAAATCAAATGAATAAAAAAATCTGATGAACAGAATAAACTGGTGAATGTAATAGAATCAGGGGCATGGGAATGGAGTGGACTAACAATTCTAGGGGTAAGAGGATGTGGGGGTGTGAGAAGAGATGGGACAAATATCTTATATGCATGTATGTAGTACCTATGGACATGGACAGTGGGGTGGCGAGGGCCTGGGGTGGGGTGGGAACCCGGTGGAGGGGAGCTATGGAGGAAAAAAAGAGGAACATCTGTAATAATCTGAACAATAAAGATTAAAAAAAAATTGTCTTCTCTAAGCCCTACCTTGGATGTATATGATGATACTCATGATATATGTCACAGCAAAAGTCAATGAACCAGATAATTGTTCTAAATTAGAAGTTTGTGCCTCTGCTGACATTTAAGTTTTGTTTGTTTGGTTTTGCAATTTGCCATTCTGTTGGCACATCTTTATTAAACTTGGTCAAGCTCTTGGTGATTTTCCAATCAGGCCCTCTAGGTACAGTGTTCTGGGATGAAGAAGTGTGTCATAGTGACTTCTGTCCTTTGTCATGGTCTGTGTAGGCTGAGAGGATCATGTAGGCTTGAACTATACTGAGAAGAAACGGACCTACTGCGGACAGACTTTACTAAATGGGAAAACTCCAAGATCAGAGGAAGGAACTGTAGATGTCCCCTGGACCATGGGATTTTCCTTTCCCTGGGAAAATCTTCAGGTCTCTTATTATAATTGCTGCTTGTTGAAACTGGTACAATACTGGTTAAGGACTATGATTTTCATGACCAAATGATTTATATTCACAAACTCATAACATTTCAGAATTTGAACCTCTTCTCTAGCACCATTAGCTCAATTTTAGGTATTTTTCTGTTTAATGCAAGTTTTACATGCTGAGGCTTAGGGGGTGAAGGATGGATATTGATCTCTTGTAATTTCTTCTGTTCCCCTTAGTGTATGTTGCTCTGCCTCTCTAGAGGAGCCATCAATCACCAAAAACAGACACCCAAACCACACCAATATACAATTTGATGGTTTATGGTGCAGAGGGGTACAGATGGATGTGAACTATCATGTCTGTGGAATACGTTAAAGATCTAATGAAACCCTTTCCAACATCTATCTGTACCTGGCAGGTGGTCTTTAATCTATAAGCAAGGAAATAGAAATTTTATTAGCAGAAGTGCCAAATGCTCTAATGGGTGTGATCAGCATCAGGGATTCTTTCTCCTGTTCCCAAAACAGACCCCAAATTTTTAATCCTTTCCCATACCTTTATTCATTACCTCTTTATAGGTGATGCATAAAATTATGTCTCTAGATGTGATCCCAACTGATATACAGTTTTGTATATCCATTATTCATTACCTGAGCCCACAACCTTGGAGTTGAACTCATGTCCTCTTCATTCAATCAATGGGTTCCACCTCAGATTTTATGGATCTTTTGCCAAATGTCCATCATGTTCCTCTTCCAAATGACTACTGTTGCCATACTGTAGTTCTTGTCCTTACACTTGGCCTTGTGAAGTAGCTTTCCAATAGTTCTTTGTATATCCAGCCCCTCTTCTTCACACATTTTGCACAATAACACTGGATTAATTTTTATAAAGACGTGCTAATTATGCCCCCAGTGCATCAGAAAACTTTTTACCTTTGTTTATTGATTAGGTATTACATATGTGTCCTTATCCCCACATTGTGCCCCCTACCTACTCATGCCCTCACCCATTGGTGTCTGTGTCCATTGGTTATGCTTATATGCATGTATACAAGTCATTCGATTGATCTTCCCCACCTTACGCCCACCCTCCCCTACCTTCTCTCTAAGGTTTGATGGTCTGATCGATGCTTCTCTGTCTCTGGATCTGTTTTTGTTCATCAGTTTATGTTGTTCATTATATTCCACAAATGAGTGAGATCATGTAATATTTATCTTTCTCTGACTAACTTATTTCGCCTAGCATAATATTCTCCAGGTCCATCCATGCTGTTGCAAATGGTAGGAGATCCTTTCTTTTTACAGCAGCATAGTATTCCATTGTGTAGATGTATCACAGTTTTTTTTATTGCTTAAAGTATTACAAAGGGTATTACATATGTGTCTTTTTTTTTCTTCCCCGCCCTTGAAAATCCCCTGGGCCCCCCTAGCCCCCAGTGTCTTATGTCCATTGGTTATGCTTATATGCATGCATACAACTCCTTCGGTTGATCTCTTACCCCCCTCCCTCCTGCCCCCCAACCCTCCCTGGCCTTCCCGCTGCAGTTTGACAATCTGTTTGAGGCAGCTCTGCCTCTGTATCTATTATTGTTCAAAAGTTTATAATGGTCTTTATAATCCATGAATGAGTGAGATCATGTGGTATTTTTCCATAATTGACTGGCTAATTTCACTTAGCATAATGCTCTCCAGTTCCATCCATGCCGTTGCAAATGGTAAGAGTTCCTTCTTTTTTACAGCAGCATAGTATTCCATCGTGAAGATGTACCACAGTTTTCTAATCCATTCATCTACTGAAGGGCCCTTAGGCTGTTTCCAGATCTTAGCTATGGTGAATTGTGCTGCTATGAACATACGGGTGCACATATCCTTTCTGATTGGTGTTTCTGGTTTCTTGGGATATATTTCTAGAAGTGGGATCACAGGGTCAAATGGGAGTTCCATTTCCAGTTTTTTGAGGAAACTCCATACTGTCTTCCATAGTGGCTGCACCAGTCTGCATTCCCACCAGCAGTGCACGAGTGTTCCTTTTTCTCCACATCCTCTCCAGCACTTGTCGTTTGTTGATTTGTTGCTGATAGCCATTCTGACAGGTGTGAGATGGTACCTCTTTGTTGTTTTGATTTGCATCTCTCGGATGATTAGTGACTTTGAGCATGTTTTCATATGTCTCTTGGCTTTCTGAATGTCCTCTTTTGAAATGTGTCTATTTAGATCCTTTGCCCATTTTTTGATTGGATTGTTTATCTTCTTTTTGTTAAGTTGTATGAGTTCCCTATAAATGTTGGAGATTAGATCCCTTATCAGATATGACGTTGGCAAATATGTTTTCCCACGCAGTGGGTTTTCTTGTTGTTTTGTTGACGGTTTCTTTTGCTGTGCAGAAGCTTTTTATTTTGATGTAGTCCCATTTGTTCATTTTCTCTTTAGTTTCAAGTGCCCTAGGAGCTGTATCAGTGAAGAAATTGCTTTAGCATACGTCTGAGATTTTGTTGCCTTTGGATTCTTCTAGAATTTTTATGGTTTCCCGTCATACATTTAAGTCCTTTATCCATTTTGAGTTTATTCTTGTGTATGGTGTAAGTTGGTGGTCTAGTTTCATTTTCTTGTATATATCTGTCCAATTTTCCCAACACCATTTATTGAAGAGAATATCTTGGCTCCATTGTATGTTCTTGCCTCCTTTGTCAAATATTAATTGAGCATATTGGTTCGGGCTGATTTCTGGCTCTCTATTCTATTCCATTGATCTATATGTCTGTTCTTGTGCCAGTACCAGGCAGTTTTGAGAACAGTGGCTTTGTAATACAGCTTGATATCTGGTATTGAGATCCCACCTACTTTCTTCTTTCTCAGGATTGCTGCAGCTATTCGGGGTCTTTTTTTATTCCAGATGAATTTTTGGAGAATTCGTTCTAGATCTGTGAAGTAGGCCGTTGGTATTTTAATGGGAAGTGCGTTGAATTTATAGATTGCTTTGGGTAGTATGAACATTTTAATGATGTTGATTCTACCAATCCATGAACACGGTATGTTCTTCCATCTGTTTATGTCATCCTCTATCTCTTTTTCCAATGTCCTGTAGTTTTCTGAGTAGAGGTCTTTTACCTCTTTAGTTAAGTTTATTCCTAGGTATCTTAATTTTTTTGGTGCGATGGTAAATGGGATTGTTTTTATAATCTCTCTTTCTGAAAGTTCACTATTGGTGTATAGAAATGCCTCAGATTTCTTGGGGTTAATTTTGTATCCTGCTACATTGCCAAATTCATGTATTAAGTCTCATAGCTTTTTGATGGAGTCTCTAGGGTTTTGTATGTATAATATCATGTCATCTGCAAATAAGGACAGTTTTAGTTCCTCTTTTCCAATTTGGATGCCTTTTATTTCTTCTTCTTGCCTCATTGCAATGGCTAATACTTCCAGTACTATGTTGAACAGGAGTGGTGAGAGTGGGCATCCCTGTCTTGTTCCTGTTCTTAGGGGAAATGGTGTTAGTTTTTGTCCATTGAGTATGATGTTGGCTGTGGGCCTGTCATATATGGCTTTTATTATGTTGAGGTATGATCCTTCTATTCCCACCTTGCTGAGAGTTTTTATCAAAAATGGGAGTTGGATTTTGTCAAATGCTTTTTCTGCATCAATTGATATGACCATGTGGTTTTTTTCTTTCAATTTGTTTATGTGATGTATCACGTTTATTGATTTATGGATGTTGTACCATCCTTGCATCCCTGGGATAAATCCTACTTGGTCATGGTGTATGATCTTTCTGATGTACTGCTGGATCTGATTTGCTAAGATTTTGTTGAGGATTTTGGCATCTATGTTCATGAGGGATATTGGCCTGTAATTCTCTTTCATTGTGTTGTCTTTGTCTGGTTTTGGTATTAGGGTGATGCTGGCTTCATAGAATGAGCTTGGAAGTGTTCCTTCCTCTTGAATTTTTTGTAGTAGTCTGAGGAGGATAGGTTTTAGTTCTTGCTTGAATGTTTGGTAAAACTCCCCTGTGAAGCCGTCTGGTCCTAGGCTTTTGTTTGCTGGAAGCTTTTTGATGACTGCTTCAATTTCTTCCATAGTTATTGGCCTATTGAGATTTTTAGATTCTTCCTGATTGAGTGCTGGAATGTTGTATTTTTCTAGGAATTTGTCGATTTCCTCCAGGTTGTCTAGTTTGTTGGAGTAGAGCTGTCCATAGTATTTTTTAACAATCATTTGTATTTCTGTGGGGTCTGTTGTTATTTCGCCTCTATCGTTTCTGATTTGGTTTACTTGGGTCCTCTCTCTATGCTTCTTGGTGAGCCTAGCTAGAGGTTTGTCAATCTTGTTTATCCTTTCAAAGAACCAGCTCTTGGTTTCATTGATTTTCTGCATTTTTTTGGGGGGTGTCTATGTCCTTTATATCTGCTCTAATCTTTATTATCTCCTTCCTTCTGCTCACTCTGGGGTTTTCTTGTTGCTCTCTTTCTAATTCTTTGAGTTGTAGAGTTAGATGATTCACTTCCATTTTTTCCTGTTTTTTGAGATAGGCCTATAAAGCTATAAACTTCCCTCTCAGGAGTGCTTTCATTGTGTCCCATAGGTTTTGGATTGTTGTGTTTTCATTGTCATTAGTTTCCAGGATGTTTTTAATTTCTTCTTTGATCTCATTGGTAACCCAATCAATATTTAATAACATGCTATTCAGCTTCCAAGTGTTTGAGTATTTTGTGTTGTTTTTATTGTAGTTCATTTCTAATATTATGCCTTCGTGGTCTGAGAAGATGCTTGGTATGATTTCAATCTTCTTGAATTTGGGAAGACTTTGCTTGTGACCCAATATGTGGTCTATTTTTGAATGTGTCTTATGAGCACTTGAGTAGAATGTATATTCCGTGGCTTTGGGGTGAAGTGTTCTGAAGATATCAATTAAGTCCATCTGATCTAGTGAGTCATTTTGGATTGCTGTTTCTTTGCTGATTGTTTGTCTAGAGGATTTATCCAGTGATGTCAGTGGTGTATTAAAGTCCCGTACTATGATTGTATTGTTGTCGATCTCTCCCTTGATATCTTCCAGGAGTTTTTTTTATGTATTTGGGTGCTCCTGCATTGGGTGCATATATGTTTACCAGGGTTATATCTTCTTGTTGTATGGATCCCTTTAGTATTATGAAGTGGCCTTCCTTATCTCTTGTTAAGGCCTTCACTTTGAGGTCTATTTTGTCTGATATAAGTATTGCTACCCCAGCTTTCTTTTCCTTTCCATTTGCCTGAAAGATATTTTTCCATCCCTTCACTTTCAGTCTGTGTGAGTCCCTTCTAATGAGGTGGGTCTCATGTAGACAGCAGATGTATGGGTCATTTTTTTTATCCATTCAGCCACTCGATGTCTTTTGGTTGGAGCATTCAGTCCGTTTACATTTAAAGTTATTATTTCAAGGTACTTGTTTGTAGCCATTTCTATTTTTTGTGGCTGTTTTCTATCTGAGCTTTTTATTTCTTCTTTTTACACCAGTCCCTTTAGCATTTCTTGCATTACTGGCTTGGTGGTGATAAACTCCCTTAGCCTTTTTTTGTCTGTGAAGCTTCTTATTTCCCCTTCAATTTTGAATGCTAGCCTCGCTGGATAGAGTATTCTTGGATTCAGTTTTTTGCTTTGCATCACTTTGTAAATTTCTGTCCATTCTTTTCTGGCCTGATGTGTTTCTGTTGAGAAATCATTTGATAATCTGATGGGGGATCCTTTGTAGGTAACTCTCTGTTTCTCTCTTGCAGCCTTTAAGATTCTCTCTTTGTCTTGTACATTTGCCATCGTTATTATGACGTGTCTTGGTGTGGGTCTTTTGGGGTTCATCTTGCTTGGGACTCTCTGTATTTCTCTAACTTTTTTCTTCCCCATATCTGGGAAGTTTTCTGTCATTATTTCTTCAAATAGATTTCCTAATCCTTGCTGCTCTTCTTGTCCTTCTTGCAGCTCTATTATGCGTATGTTAGTTCGTTTCATGTTGTCCCAAAGCTCCCTTAGGCTCTCCTCCTGTTTTTTAATTTTTTTCTCCAGTTGCTGTTCAGATTGTACTTGTTTCTCTGCCTTATCTTCTAACTCACTAATTCAGTCTTCTGCTTCTTTTAGTCTGCTGTTGAAACTTTCCATGGTGTTTTTGATTGTAGCTATATCACTTTTCATTTCTTCCTGACTCTTGCATAGGTTGTTGATTTTCTCATCCATCCGGTGAATGAATTGTATAACCATCATTCTGAATTCTTTTTCTGTCATGTTGCATGCTTCAACTTCATTAATTTCCTTTCTTGGCGACTCCTCATTGTCTTTCCTCTGGGTGTTGTGTTGTCTCTTCATTCTGATTATCTCCCGATGGTTCAAACGTCGAGTTTCGTGGGCCTGGACCATGTGCAGTGGGAGCCTCCCACCACCCTAGTGTCACTGAAGAGCTCTGATACTAAGATGTGCGGTTGCTGTGGGTTGGTGGGAACCAGGCTCGCTCAGAGTCAGTGTTACCAGTGCTCAATGTGGCCTCGTGTGCGCCCTTAGAATCAGGGACCCTGCCTGCACTGTGCTGAAACAGAGACTCCCCTGGAGCGTGTTGAAAGTCAGCGCCCCCTAGCGTGCGCCAGGAGTCAGAGTTCCCCAAGAATCCAGTATCAGAGTCTCTGTTGCTTCCTGCAACCTCGCCTCGAGAATCAGGGTCCCTGTGTGTCCTTGCACCAGGAATTGGAGCCACTGGCTCTTAGTATGAATGCACAGGGAATCAGGATCTCAGGCGCAGGTGATAAGAAACACAGTCAAATCACTGGTGCTTGGTGCTGCCTCCTGCCCAGAGAATCGGGGTCCCTGAGCCTGTGCTATACAGGATAAATTTAAGGTGTTCGCGCATGTTTGCTCCCAGCCCAGGGCTCCTGAACCTGGCCCTAAGCGGGACCAGTTCCAAGGTGCTAGCGCACTTCCAGGCTAAAGTTCCTGTGGCAGCACTGAGGCCTGGCAAGGGGTGGGTCTATCAGTTACTATGGCACTGCCCTCGAGCCTGCGGGAAGGGGGTTGGGCTCTGTTATTCACAGATCTGCCGTGGGGATTTCTGAACTTTTGGTGTCCGCAAGTCTGATGCTGTGGTCACAGGTCTCTGTCCCCAGTGGCTGCAGGGTCCTGGTATGCGTCTGAGATCAGACTGGGTGGTGCTGAGGCCAGGATCCTAGTCTCAAGCAGCTCTGTTTCCCAAGATGGCTTGGTCGCTGTGCCTGTGCTGGCCGCCCAGGAGTGTCCGCGCAGGGAACGGGGCTCCGCCACCTAAGACCGCCTGGTTCAGCAGCCCCTTAGAAGACCTGCAGAATCTAACTGTCCCTAACTCATACACACACACACCACACACGTCCACACACTCCTCACTCACTTCTTTGCACTCTCACACTCTCTCCCTCCCTACCTTCCTGCCGGTCGCCATCTTCTCGAGCCATTTATCGTATCACAGTTTTTTAATCCACTCAACTGCTGATGGGCAATTAGGCTGTTTCCAAAACTTAGCTATTATAAATTGTGCTGCTATGGACATAGAGGTGTATATATCCTTTCTGATTGGTGTTTCTGGTTTCTTGGGATATATTCCTAGAAGTGGGATCACTGGGTCAAAAGGGATTTTCATTTTTAGTTCTTTGAGGAAAATCCATACTGTTCTCTACAGTGGCTGCTCCATTCTGCATTCCCACCAACAATGCACAAGGGTTCTCTTTTCTGCACATCCTTGCCAGCACCTGTCATTTGTTGATTTGTTGATGATAGCCATTCTGACAGGTGTAAGATGGTACCTCATTGTCGTTTTGATTGGCATCTCTCAGATGGTTACTGACTTTAGCATGTTTTCATATGTCTCTTGGCCTTCCTTATGTCCTCTTTTGAAAAGTATCTATTTAGGTCAGTTGCCCATTTTTTGCTTAAGTTGTTTATCTTCCTTTTGTTAAGTTGTATGAGTTCCATGTAAATGTTGGAGATTAAACCCTTATCGGAGATAACATTAGCAAATACGTTCTCCCATTCATTGGGCTTTCTTATTATTTTGTTGATGGTTTATTTTGCTGTGCAGAAACTTTTTATTTTGATGTAGTCCTATTTGTTTATTTTCTCTTTAGTTTCCATTGCCCTAGGACAGTGGTTCTCAACCTTCATAATGCCGCAACCTTTTGATACAGTTCCTCATATTGTGGTGACCCCCAACCATAAAATTATTTTTGTTGCTACTTAATAACTGTAATTTTGCTACTGTTATGAATTGTAATGTAAATATCTTATATGCAGGATGTATTTAGGCAACCCCTGTGAAAGGGTCGTTCGACCCCCAAAGGGGTCGCGACCCACAGGTTGAGAACCGCTGCCCTAGGAGCTGTGTCGGTGAAAATATTTCTTCGGCATTGTCTGACATTTTGCTGCCTGTGGATTCCTCTAAGATTTTTATGGTTTCCCATCTTACATTTAAGTCCTTTATTCATTTTGAGTTTATTTTTGTGTATGGTGTAAGTTGGTGGTCTAGTTTCATTTTTTTCATGTATCTGTCCAACTTTCCCAACACCATTTATTGAAGAGACTATCTTGACTCCATTGAATGCTCTTGCCTCCTTTGTCAAATATTAATTGAGCATAGTGGTTTGGGTCAATTACTGGGTTCTCTATTCTATTACATTGGTCTATATGTCTGTTCTTCTGTCAGTATCAGGCAGTTTTGAGAACAGTGGCTTTGTAATACAGCTTAATATCTGGTAATGATTTCCCTCCTACTTTGATCTTCCTTTTCAGGATTTCTGCAGCTATTCGAGGTCTTTTTTTATTCCTGATGAATTATTGGAGAGTTTGTTCTAGGTCTGTGAAATATACCACTGGTATTTTAATGGTGAGTGCATTGAATCATAGATTTTTGGGGATAGTATAGACATTTTATGATGTTGATTCTACCAATCCATGAATATGGTATGTTCTTTCATTTGTTTATGTCTTCCTCTATCTCTTTTTTCAGTGTTCTGTAGTATTCTGAGTAGAGGTCTTTCACCTCCTTAGTTAAGTTTATTCCTAGGTATCTTAATTTTTTTGTTGCAATGGTAAATAAGATTTTTTTAAAATCTCTCTTTCTGTAAATTCACTACTGGTGTATAAAAATACCATAGATTTCTTGGCATTAATCTTGTATCCTGCTATATTGCCGAATTCATTTATTAAGTCTAATAATTTTTGTATGGAGTCTTTAGGGTTTCTATGTACAGTATCATCACATCTGCGAATGACAATTTTACTTCTTTTCCAATTTGGATGCCTTTTATTTCTTCTTCTTGTCTGATTGCTATGGCTAGCACTTTCAGTACTATATGGAACAGGAGTGGAGAAAGCGGACATCCCTGTCTTGTTCCCATTCTTAGAGGAAATGAGTTTAGTTTTTGCCCATTGAGTATGATGTTGGCTGTAGGTTTTTCATATAAGGCTTTTATTATGTTGAGGTATCATCCCTCTATTCCCACTATACTGAGAGTTTTTATCAGGAAAGGGTATTGGATTTTTTCAATGCCTTTTCTGCATCAATTGATATGATGATGTGATTTTTGTCTCTCAATTTGTTTAAGTGATGTATCACATTTATTAGTTTGCGGATATTGTACCATCCTTGCATCCCTGGAATAAATCCCACTTGTTCATGGTGTATGATCTTTCTAATGTAATGCTGAATCCAATTTGCTATAATTTTGTTGAGAATTTCAGCATCTATGTTCATCAAGGATATTCGCCTGTAATAGTCTTTCTTTGTTGTGTCTTTATCTGGTTTTGGAATTAGGGTAATGCTGGCTTCATAGAAAGAGCTTGGAAGTATGCCTTCCTCTTGAATTTTTTGTAATAGTCTGAGGAGGATAGGTTTTAGTTCTTCTTTGAATGTTTGGTAAAACTCTCCTGTGAAACCATCTGATCCAGGGCTTTTCTTTGCAGGAATTTTTTATTATTATTATTACTGTTTCAATTTCATCAGTAGTTATTAGCCTATTCAGGTGTTTTTTTTATTATTTTTTCTGATTGAGTTTTGGAAACTTGTATTTTTCTAGGAATATGTCCATTTGTCTAGGTTGTCCAGTTTGTTGGAGTAAAGTTGTTTGTAGTATTTTTGTTTACAATCCTTTGTATATCTGTGGTGTCAGCTGTGTTTTCACCTCTTCCACTTCTGATTTTCTTTACTTGCGTCCTCTCTTTTTCCTTTTTGGTGAGCTTGGCTAGAGGTTCATCAATCTAGTTTATCCCTTCAAAGAACCAGCTCTTGGTTTAATGGATCTTTTGTAATGTTTTTTTTTTTTGGTCTCTATGTTATTTGATTCTGCTCTGATCTTTATTATTTTCTACCTTTTTGGTTACTGTGGGCTTTTCTTCTTGCTCTCTTTCTAATTCTTTAAGTTGCAAGGTTAGAGAATTTATTACCATTTTTTTTCTAGTTTTTTTAGTTAGGCCTGTAGAGGTATGAACTTCCCTCTCAGACTGCTTTCACTGTGTCCCATAGATTTTGGATTGTTCAGTTTTCATTGTCATTTGTTTCCATGATGCTTTTTATTTTTTCTTTGATCTCTTTGGTAGCCCAATCATTGTTTAATAGTATGCTATTTAGCCTCCAGGTGTTTGATTTTTTTCATTGTTTTTATTGTAGTTGATTTCTAATTTTATGCCATTATGAACTGAGAAGATGCTTGATGTGATTTCTATATTCTTGAATTTGAAGAGACTTTGCGTGTGTCCTAATATGTGGTCTATCTTTGAAAATGTCCCATGTCCACTTGAGAACAATGTATATTTTGTAGCTTTGGGGTGAAATGTTCTGAAGATGTCAATTAAGATTTTCTGGTCTAGTGAGTAATTTAGGATCCTGTTTCTTTGCTGATTTTTTTGTTTACAGGATTTATCCAGTGGTTTCGGTGGGGTATTAAAGTCCCCTACTATGATTGTATTGCTATTGATCTCTCCCTTGATATCTTCCAGAAGTTGTTTTATGTATAGGGGTGCTCCTGTATTGGGTGCATATATGTTTACCATAGTTATATTCTCTTGTTGAATTTCTCCCTTTAGTATTATGAAGTGGCTCTCCTTATTTCTTGTTACGGCCTTTACTTTGAGGTCTAGTTTGTCAGATATAAGTATTGCAACCCCAGCTTTTTTCTCATTTCCATTTGCCTGATAGATATTTTTCTATCCCTTCACTATCAGTCTGTGTGAATTCTTTGTTCTGAGGTGGGTCTCTTGCAGACAGAAAATATATGGATCAATTTTTCTTATCCATTTAGCTACCCTATGTCTTTTGATTGGAGCAGTTAATCCATTTACGTTTAATGTTATTATTGATAAGTACTTGTTTGTTGCCATTTTTATGCTTTATGTTTGTATTCCTTCTTGCCTTTCTGTTTCGTCTTTGTACAGCAGTCCCTTTAGTATTTCTTGCATTGGTGGCTTGGTGGTAATATACTCTCTTAGCCCTTTTTTGTCTGTGAAGCTCCTGTTTCCACCTTCAATTTTGAATGTTTGCCTTGCCTGGTATAGTATTCTTGGATTCAGTCCCTTGCTTTGCATCACTTTGTATATTTCATTCCATTCCCTTCTGGCCTGGTGTGTTTCTGTTGAGAAATAAGTTGATATTCTAATGGGAGATACCTTGTGGTAACTTTCTGTCTCTCTCTGGAAGTCTTTAAGATTCTTGCTTTGTCATTGATGTTTACCAATTTAATTATGATGTGTCTTGATATTGGTATTTTGGGGTTCATCTTGTTTGGTACTCTGTGTTCTTCTTGAACTCACATGGCTTTTTTCTTGCCTATGTCAGGGAAGTTTTCTGTCATTATTTCTTCAAACAGGTTTTCTATCCCTTGCTCCACTTCCTCTCCTATTATGCAGATGCTATTTTGTTTTGTGTTGTCCCAAAGCTCCCTTAGGCTCTCCTCTTGCTTTTCAAGTTTTCTTTTCAGTTGCTGCTGTGTTTGTGTGTTTTTTCCTACCTTGTCTTCTAATTTGCTGATGTGGTCCTCAGCCTCTTCTAGTCTACTGTTTAATTCTTCCATTGTGTTTTTTATTGCAGCTATGTCATTTTCCATTTCCTCTTGGCCCTTTTCATGTTGGTGACATTCTCATTCAGCTCCTTATAATTCTCATTGAGTTGTGTGTATTTGTCATCCAGACATTTGAGCATTCTTATAACCATTACTCTGAATTATTTCTCTGACATGTTACTTGCCTCTATTTCATTTAACTCCCTTTCTGGTGATTCTCTTTTTCTTTCCTTTATGGGTTGCTTTTTTGTCTTCCCATGTTTTGCTGTAATGTTTTGATTGTAGCTCCGATTGCTTTGCTACCCAGTTTCTTTTGGGTATGGTGCTACTGGTGTGACCTCTCAGGTGCTACTGCTGCAGTCTCTCAATTCTCCTGGGTTTGGTGATCTAACCAAGCTCCCTACTTGAGCTATTTGGGTTCTCTTGATGGAGTTGGACCTTGAATGTTAGTTTCTTATTTGTGGATGAAATCTCATCACAGGTTGGCAATGTGACTCACGCCTGGCTTCGTTGTGTAAGCTGTTTTGGATGTGATCATGGTTCTGGCTCTTGTGAAAAAGGTTGTCTGAGGTCTTACTGTGGGTATGTGGGTTCCCAGAGTCCATGGCCTGAGAGGATGGAGTCTCAGGGCCTGAGGCTCAGGTACTGTGTCTTTGGCCGGTGTGGTGTGACTCCTGCTGGAATAGCGACACTCTGCCACGAGAGTCCTGGAGCCCATGACAGTGGGGGGAAGGTGTCTCATAGTCTGTGGTTGAGGCAGTGGAACTCTGGCCAAAGTGATTTCCCTCTCTGAATCACGAGGGGGTTCAGCATCCAGCAGCTGGGGTGTTGGAATCTCAAAGACTGTTGCTGAAACAATGTGACCTTGTCCAGGGAGGCAAGTCCTCATTAACTCACCAAGCTGTCCAGAAGTAGGTAGCTGGGAGGGGGATGTCATGGATCCTGCTGAGTGAGCTGTGAGCCCTTGGTTGGAAAGGCACACACCCAGTGGCAGCTCACAGAGGGGCTCAGGAGCCATCTGCACATTTAAGTTTTGAACCTAATGATTACAATATCTAACTGGCCTTTGCTCTACTAGTTATTTGCACTTATAATATTAAATATTTTAAAATGTTAATATATTGGCTAGTTAGTAAAAATATTAATATAATATAATCAGCACTAATTTGATATTCAAACATCCAAAAATATGAACATCAATCCTCAGTTTAAATGCACAAAGCACTAGGTAGGAAACAACACTTAATACAAACCCAACTTATTAATTTGCTAATCATTTATAGATATTCATCAGTTTATAGTTACTATATATATATATATATATATATATATATATTCTCTCTCTCTCTCTCTCTCTCTCTCTCTCTCTATATATATATATATATATATATATATATAATCAACATATATTTTTAAAGAATCTTCACAAAGCAAAAGATCTTTTAATACTACCTCAGGTTGTATGAGTAGAGCTAAGTCTGAGATGATGTAAGGAGATGGTAAAATAATAGCTAACATTTGTTTAGTGCTCATGTAGTAGGCACTTTTCTAAGCATTTTTTAAAAGTTATTTATTTTATTTTATTTTTCCATCACCATTTATCCCTTCTAAACCCTCTTCCATCTCATTCACCCCCCTCTCCACCACAATGAGTTATTTCTCTTTCTTTTTTTTTACTCAATCCCTCTGCCCACCCCCAACTCCCCACACACACAAACCACCAAAGCTGTCTGCCTAATCTCTACATATGATTCTGCACTTTTCATGCACTATTTCATTTATCATATCCTTATAACAAGTGTGGTAAGATAGGTATTAATATTGCTATTATAAATATCCATTTTACCATTTTACAGATGATGAAACTGAGGCAGAGAGAATTTAAAATCCCAAAGCAGGTCTCTTCAAGACACTGCCTTATTGCTTATTTGCATGGAAGACTGAGATTTTAAAACATCTATCTTTTATTTTATACAGGCCTACACTGAAATAGCTTTAGATTTATTTTCCAGAGTCCTTTTTCCCCACTAATTCTCCAGGTGTCTGCTACTGAGACAGTCCTCTTTTCAGTGCCACATGTGCAGTTGTAAGATTTGAACACCAGTCATCTACCATGCTGTCTTTTCTGCTTGTACAATTATTGGATATGTTGGAACCAGAAAGAGTTGCACAGAATTTCAGTGAAAACATAAAAAAAAATGGTCCGGTAAATTTCTTCTATGCTAACATAACTACTGAAGGTCTGATGGAATCAGAAACAAAATTTCACATTCCCACACACTAGATGAAGAAAGCAACAATGTCCTCAGCAGCCCTCTCCATAGCTTCAGGGTGGTCTGTACTGATCTCATGATCCTGTGGCTGAAGGTAGTGTGGGGACTCCATGGACCCCATACTAGGAGCCACTGACTACTTGCATACCAAATTCCTCTGGCAGATAAGGTTTGTTTTGCTTTGTTTTTCAAAGATTTAAAGACACTTAAAAATCAGAGGATTTCACAGCAAATCTGGCTTTATAGTCCTGTCTTGAAGAAAACATAAAGTTCGGTCAAATCTGGGCAGCTTCTCACATGACAACAATCAGCTATGAGCCACTACCTCTCCTAAAATGGGCATTGTATCTCTGGGTGATCACAGTCCTCATATCTTCTTATCTTACATCAGGACCATTTCATAGGTTACCTGTGGCTGCTCAGCCTAGACACTTGAGTCTATGACCCTTGTCATAGTCCAACATTTCTTCCAGATATGAGATTCTATTTGTTTCAACAGAAAGAAAACTGAGGCCTCACTAAACTGAGGTCAGTAACTCACACAAGGTCAACAGGCTAGAGAATTATTTAACAGCATAGCCAAAACTTGAACTTAGAGGTTAAGCCCAGGCTTTTGCTTTGTCCAAATCACCTGTTGTCTCATTCACACATGAAATGAAGTGGTTCAAGTATGTGAAACTGGAAAGACTGTTCTTGCAGCCATAAAGAAAGTGAATTTAACCTCATTGCAGGGTAGAAAAACCTGGGAGTTGAATTAGAATTCTGTCAGTACACAAGTGTTTCCATAAATCCTATTTATATAAAAGATTTCAAGATCTGAGAGTATGTAGCATAAACAGGAAAGTATATAAATTTGAGTGGTAGTAAAGAGAAACATCAATATAGTTTAGGCTACTTCTGTGACACAACCAGCTCCCTGGAAATTTCCTGTGTGGCTTGGAGTCACCTCTATGCAAATGTGGCTTCAAGGCTCTTCCTACCCCAGGGTGGGATCATGGTATCCCATGGTCCTCTAAGAAGTTCCATATGCACATCCTGACGCAAGGCAAAAGCCTAGAAGTCAATCAAAGATTAAGAATAAAACCTCGTCCAAATTTTTATTTTCACTCAGTTAAATTGCTAAGCAAATGGATACAGAACTTAAAAAGAAATTAAAAAATTTTAGTTCTTCTGGAGAGACACATACAACGATTTACAAAGGACTAGAATGTATAAAATAATCTGGTAATTCTTTTCCCAGAAATCCTATCATTCAAGTAGGATTTCACACTAATTAGTCATTATTTTCATTCAGAAGCACCAGTCAACTTAGAAAGTACTGGGGAAGAAACAAAATTTAAAGAGTTCATGAAAATAAACACACCTCTTTTTCTATAAAAACTAACAGACTTTTTTAAATAAAAAAATTCCTATAATTACATGCATGCACATATTATTGCACACATATTGATTCAAACTAAGCAGGTGTATATATGTATGTATTTCTGTAGTTTGTAACAAATAGAACACTAAATTTTAATTTCTATAGAGACCAGGTAAATGAAAATCGCAAGCTTTATTGTTATTTGTTCAATTAGCAGTTTTCTAAAAGCAGAAAAAGAACCTAGATTTTTATTCCCTAAGTAATTAATTATTGAATCAGGTTTGACATTTGCCACAGGAAACTCTCAACTATTCCAGGGCTCTGTAGAAAGCGTGGTTCCAGCAAGCTGCTCACTATTGCTTAACCTGTTTGTTCTGGTTTGAGTGGAAGTAAAATGATGTTTAACTTCACCTTTTATAAATCATCTGGGTCTGATTTATAAATCATCTAAGAGCAAAAGCACTGGATCTTTATTATTATTATTAATTTGTAACCTAAATTTTCTGAAAACCAATTACTTCTATTGTAAATCCTTTATTACTAACATGGTCTGTCTTTTAAATCTTTAAAATGTTCTCAACCAAAGGAGAACCATGATAATGGTGTAGTCCATGGTCGGCAAACTGTGGCTCGCGAGCCACATGCGGCTCTTTGGCCCCTTGAGTGTGGCTCTCCCTAAGCCTTAGGAGTACCCTAATTAAGTTAATAACAATATACCTTCCTGTATAGTTTAAGTTTAAAAAATTTGGCTCTCAAAAGAAACTTCAATCGTTGTACTGTTGATATTTGGCTCTGTTGACTAATGAGTTTGCCGACCACTGGTAAACAACTGTACTTGCCGCCTCCCACAACCACATCAAAATTACAACTAAAATACAGAAAAACCATCATCCAGAACCACCTGAAAACTGGCTGAATGGAAGTCCTACATTAGAGAAGTAAAGAAGAAAGCATATTGAGACTGGTAGGAGGGTCAGAGGCACAGAACAGGCTGGTCCAACACCCAAGGGGGCTGTTTCTTTAATCTGGAGAGAGATCGCCTCTAAAGAGGCTGCCATGAAGAGCAAGGGGTCCCAGGCCCACCGCCCAGGGTCCCAGAGCTTGGAAGAGAAGTCCCTGTAACTAGGAGCTGTAAAAATCAGTGGGGGTTGGGCCTCAATGACACAAAGGCTGCTGGAGACACAGATGTTACTTTCCAAGGGCCTGAACATGAATTGAACTTACAAGGTCCCACTTTCTCTGAGCTCCAGCACTGGGCAGTGGCTTTAAGGGACCCAGACACATATGGGGAAGAACTGGATTGTCGGGCATCAGGGCAGGAACTCAGGGTGTCTTTTTCCCAGATGGGGGTTCTCCTAGGGGTTGTTAATACTGTGCTGTGACTTCCACTGCACAGGGCTGACTGGCAGCCATATGTGAGTTTCCATCAGCATGGCCCACACTGTTTGCTCCACCAGGTGACTCCCTGAGACCCCACCCCATCCAATTTGCAGCCTTACCCAACCTATTTGCAGGAGCTTGTCTATATGAATGGCCTGTCCTTGCTCAGGCTTCAAACTTTGCTAAAGTCTCTCAAATAAGCTGTAGCTGGTGTCAGCGTGCCCCAAACCTATCAATAAAAGGCCCAAGACCTCAAACTAGCACCAGCCTGCATTGCTTCACAGCTGGGCCTCACTTGGGCACCTCCACGCCCAATACAAATAGCTCCTGGAGGGTAGCCCCAAGCAGTGGCTGACTTTTCACTTCCCTGGAAGCTCTAGAGCCAGTGCACCCAGTGGACAGCTTTAGACCATAGCAGATTACAACTCTACACATCCACAAGCAACACAATCAAGGGGCAGACTCGGTGAGCACCAAAGTCCCATTGAAGCAAGTCCTTCTGCATAGGAGTTTTTCCTGCACAGCAGCTCTAGAGGTCAATTCCTCCCAGAGACACCAACAGCAATCAAGGCCCAACTACAACAAGACTGTGCACTCAGCCCACAAAGGGGTGCACCTAGAGTGCCCAGCTCAGAAGACTGAGAAGCTGAGCCACTGAGCTCTACAGGATACCTACTACACAAGGCCACTCTACCAACTCAAGGAGACATAGCAGCTCTACCCAATACATAGAAACAAACACAGGAAAGCAGCCAAAATGCAGAGACAAAGAAACATGTCTCAAATGAAAGAAATGAAACCAAGCAAACTACTGGATACTTAGTTCAAAGCCATTGTTATAAGGTTACTCAAGGATCTTCATGAGCGCTTCAAGGAACTTAGTGAGACTTTCAAGGATCTTAGTGAGAATGTTGTTAGAAAGAAGGCAAACCCCAGAACCAGGGGTCCTGGTGAAGGATACTCAGGAGACAGACAACAAGGCAAACATCTTTACATCTGCAGAAGGTTGTGCAACCAACACAAGGCCTGGTAAGCACACACACAAAACAGGAAGTCTGCTCGGGTTTTATTCCTGATGCATGCTGTTTGTCCCTCACTCTTGATTGGTCAGAGCTTAGGTTCACATTCTTGCACAATTGGTTAATTCAAAGGACAGGGAAGGGTTGACATTTGTGGTTTCAAAACAGTGGCTGTTTAAAACTCCCTTCTTTGACAGAAAAGATTACTTATTTATTCTCACAATGTCAAAGACATGAAAAAGGACCTGTCAGAAATTAAACATACACTAACTGAAATAAAGAATAATTTACAGGGATTCAACAGTAGAGTAGAGGATTCTGAGAATCAAATCAATGACTTAGAATATGAGGAAGCAAAAAACATCTAACCAGAAGAGCAAAAAGAAAAAAAATAATCCAAAAATATGAAGATTGTGTAAGGAATTTCTGGTACAACTTGAAGTGTACCATCATTCACATTATGGGCATGTCAGAAGAAGCAGAGAGAAACATGGACTTTAAAATAAAATAAAATTGAGGAAATAACCCTAGTGATTATGGCCATGGACTTTGGAGATAGAGATGGGTTTAAATCTATGGGCCCCTCTCATTAAGTTTTCAACTTTTGTAAACTTCAGATTTCTCATTCACAAAAATAAGAGAGTAATAATCACCACACAGAGTTATGTGCATTACCTGGCACTGAAAGTCCCTCAGTGAATGAGGTTCTGCTGTTGTTTCTACTACACTATAGGCATAGTACATAGCATGCTGGCAAGACTGTTATTAACCAGTTTATCATCCCAAATGACTCTGGAAAGGAATGAACACAGGTGGATCAAGTGGTCACATCTTGATTTGCTATATAATGCCCTCCTATAATTTACCTACTAACAAAACAGGTGACAAGGATTGGAATCAGAAAACATGCAAAGCTGAAAATGAGTGGCATAAATGACAGATTAGGAGGAGAGTACAGGAGAAGTCATGGAAAGGGTGGAAAGAGTGAAAAGTACAAAGGGGAGAAAGCATGGAGTATCTCTTGCATTCACTATGTCTGGCCACTCTCCCCAACTGAAGAAAGGCATACCTGACAGAAGCCATGCATTTTGTCATTAGTCAGAAGAGTTACTGTCATAACACTGTGAAATAGGGGTGGGGGAAGGCTGAAATAAAACTCTCATACACACCCCCCATACACATATACTCTCTGCTGCTGTAAAAAAATGTATATATATATATATATATATATATATATATATATATATGAATTTTAAAGAATATATATATTTGTATGATTCAAAATATATTGATAGATGATTGCTGGGAAGATAAAGATAAATGATAGATAGATGATTGATGATAGATAGATAGATAGATAGATAGATGATAATCTGGATCCATATCTACAAATATCCACATCCAGATTATTTATAGAGATCTGATACCTATAGATCTGAATTTTAAAGAATAAATGTAGATATACAATCCATATGCATGGTCCAGGTATATAAATATATACATATATAGGGTATCCCAAAATATATACACACTGAATAATTATAAAGGCAGTGTTTATTAAAATGCATTTCATTTTCAAAATTGAGTTATCAGCTGTTAAAGTGTGTATACATATTTTAGGGACACCCTGTATTTATGATCCAGGTATTCATATAAGTACATATACATTTATATAGAGATCCATATATATTTATATAGATAGTAGATAATATAATCTATATTATATATATATGTATATATCCTAAATTTTCTTTAAATTTGATATATAGATACAAAGAGATATATACTTTTAAAATAGCGTGTGCCTGTTTTTTCCCTTTCTGTTCCCAATAGTAGCCAGTACTGTTACATATACATCTGAAAACTAAAATGCTTCCTCTGTGGTAATGAAAATCCCAGTACACTGATTATTGGTAGGCCAATTCCAATTTCACAAGAACCTCCTACAGGGGGCAAAGCATTCTTACAGATAAGGCAATCTTATTTGAGTACTAGTATACAACCTAACATTAATAAAAGTTTCATTTTTGTTATGTTATACATATTTTTCCTTTATAAACAAATGGTTGCTTTTTGAAGATGAATTGTATACTCACAACTAAAAATATATAACTATATATAGATATAGATATAACTATATATAATTTAAAACACAACATATAGAGTGTTAGGACAAAATGTGTTCTAAAAATACTTGATTTCAGAGTTTTGTTATAGAATATTTTCAACTTGTATTTATTTTTAATATATTCTGATAAATTATATTTAACTGATATATATTTGTTTAATAATACATGCTTTCAGGGGTTATAATATCTACAGGAGGAATATGAGCTAGTTTAACTTGATCCTTATACTATTTTGAAACTGGCTTTATTTTTCATATTTCTTTGTTCATATTACTTTTTTATCATTAATATTATTTACTTTATTTATGTATTTGTTATATTGTTATCACCAATATTAAACATGTATGAATGTTTACCCAAAAACAATGTGCTAAATTTTTTACATGTGCTATATTATTATGATAGTCTATTATTGTACACATTATATAACAGAGAAAACTGAGACTTGGAGTGAATGACTTGCTCTTAGTCACATATCTGATAAAATCAGCCTGATTTGAGCGCAGAGCTTCCCAGCACCAGAGCCCGGTGCATCATCATTCTGACTAGTCAGTTCATAGTGTAACAGAAACACAAATCACCTTCATATGTCATTACTTAATTTCCCCTGTTGTTGACATTAAAATTATGAAATATATTTTAAAAATTAAATTTAAAACTGGTGAAATAAAAAAGTATTGCAATTATCTGCTATATGTTTGTGTATAAAACATTTTTATCCCCTCCCACCTTTTTGTTCCAGCTTTTAGTAAAAACTACAAAATGGCTGTGAGGTCCACTTCCTGTTTTATAAGCGATTATGGTTACTGAATTCTTAAATCAGTGCCAAGCCTTCTTTTTAGTTTCTAAAAATTAAATAGAGAAATATTTTCTCTTAATTGTTATGACCAGAAATTTATATTTAAAAACATCTTATAGATTTAAGTGTTTATATTAATCATGTAGAAAAGAAAAGGTTTTGTTCAACTTGAAGTGACCAGAAGATAATACAGTTATGCCTTCAGTATTGATCAATTCTTAGAATTTTTCTGTAAAATGGGTTACTGTTAGAAGGCTTCCATATACAAGGAAATGTGTTAAACAATTTTTATATCTGTAAAACACTTTTAAACAGTTTTCTTAAAAATATTTATAGTTTCCAAAGTAATGTATCCATTGCTCTTGAATGTTATGCTATATCCATAATGTACCCTAAAGGTGAAAGCATGCTTAATTTTATATATTAGGTAATTTTATTGCAATAGATTATTCCTTAGAGATTTTAAAATAGGATATAAACTTTTAATTTTATTATATTTAAGAGATTAATTTTAAAAGTCTACATTTCTAATGAATTTGCAGGAGGTAATTGATTTTATATTTTTAAAAGATTAGTCAATTTAACCTTTAGTATTTTCCTACATATAAGAAAAATTTTTGCTATATCCAAGAAAATAATTGCTCTCTCTGTTTCTTTCTCATATATAATTGGATGTTAATGTATGAATAAGATAAATAACTTATGGCTTTTATTATGACCAATATACTATTTATTTGTAAAATTTTACGGATAACACTAAGCATGAAACAAGGAAAGTCATAAAGACTGTGATACACTATTTGATTAATATTATTTTATACAACATAAAGGTTTTGAATGTATAAAATAATTTTGCACAAAACAGAAAGAGAAAGTATTTGGGGAAAGAAAAATGCATTGACATGTTGGTCAAATGCCTCAAAATATAGACATATACTCATGATTTTATAATAATTAATTTCTAACTTTATTATTGTAATCCAATAAAAGTCATCATGTGTTTTTATGCCTCATTATTTACATCCCACCTCCTTAGTTTTCACCCTAATGCAATTCTATGATCCCTTCTAGGCCCTCCTTATGTGCCAGCACCTGCTACAGTGAGTCAGTCTCCCTCTGCACTCCCAGAGTTTTTTGTTCCACCTCTGTATAGATCTTCATGATCTCTACTTATGCACATATCAGTTTCCCCTCTCTGTAAGTTCGTATTACCTTTTGGTTTGTGGGTACCACTATTTTTAGCACTGTTCCTGCATAAACATTTATTGATTTAACCTATATGAAATATAATTATTTTCTAAAAGATGGCTTTGATTTAGATCAATGAATTGCTCTCAAACCCACAAACAAATACTGGTGGAAGGGGATTGGGGGAGGAGTTCTCAATATTATTAAAATTCAACTTTTCTAATATTTAAGATTTAGATGGATATTTCCATCACTAAGCTTTTAAGACCTCTCTAACCAAAATTAAACAAATAAGCAATGTGTTGAATTCATTCCAGATGTCAGCTTTACTAACAAGCTATTCCTGAAGTTCTCTGAATGAAAAACAGCAGTTTTACCCATTTGCCTGGGCTCGAAAAGCATAGAAGAAAGCATGTTTCTTAATGCACATTACAAAAGTTTTCTGAAAGCAAATTAACTTGACATTTTCAAAAAATAGTATAGTTCATGCATATGTACAACCAAAGGAGAAACTTTCTGCTTTTTACATATTGTTCTGAATTCTTTACTCTGGTTGTATAGGCCATGAATTTGCCTTGTCTTTACTTTTCCAGATCTAAGGATAACAGCTAATTAATCTTTTTAAGTGGCATTCGTGAAGTGGTTACTGTGTGCCAGGCACTGAAAATACTTAATCTCACAACAACCTTATGAGGTAAATACTATTACCCCCTCCATTTTTCTAATAAGAAACTGAGGCATTAAGAGGTTAAATCATTCCTCAAAATCATGTGGTTAGTTCTGGGGCAGAAGAGAATCCACACATCCCATCTGTCTGGAATCGAGCTATGGTGCCTTCCACTGTGAACAACTAATTTCCAGAGATTATGAAAAATATCCATTACCTAAATAGACATTATTTCATCTGCTCATTATATCATTTAACATGTGTATGTCCATTCCTTCCACAATAATTGCCAAAGGCGTGGGCTGATTATGACTAAATTTGACAAAAGAAATACATGTTTAGTTCTCTGCTACTTTATTGTCTTAAAGTAAAATATTCAAGAAGAGAATCTGGACAGAGAAAACTTCTACAGAGGACAGGGGAACAAAACTGCTGGTAAAAACCTGAGTATCTGGCAAGAAATTGGTTAAAATCAACTCTGAGCATAAGATAAAACTAGGCTAGGTGTTGCTAGGTCAGACTAGCAGCAAGCTACTGAAATATTGTGCAAGCTGCCCCTGTGAAGAAAGTCTGTGGATCACTTGCACAAACTGCAAGGATTAACATTTGTCCAAATTATTCGTTAACTCCAGGAATTGTGAGCAGTCTAGGATGAGTTCAAGTTACCTTTTCTTAAACATAGGTCCTTCAGAATCTGTTATTTAAATGGAATTCAGTTTTGACCAGTCAAGTGTAAAAAAAAAAAGCTCCACTTATGAAAAAAGAAACAAAGCTGGGATCAATGTTTAGCAATATTATAAATGTAACATTCAATATTGTTTAATATGTATATGTCTCATTTTAACATTTTGTTGGTTAATTGGAACATTTCAAAAACACATTTGTTTTATTCATTGTTATTACTGCATTCATGTTTTTCAAATCATTCACAAAATTACTATTTTCAATTTTAATTCTGTTGTGTTGATGCTATATAATCATCTTTATGAATGAGATATATAAATATACATATACTTATTGTGTCAGATTATTTAATATTTCTATTGGTTAATTATTTCTTTAAATGAGAGGTTCTGTATGAGTAAGGAAAATTTATTATCAAATATAAATGAAAATAAATTATTCAGCCAATATTTCCATAGGCTGGTCACCTTAAACAAAGCATAAAATCTCATCTAATGATCAAATTACTTATCTTACTAATATTATAAAAAAAGGCATCATGTATTTGTAGATTACATGGAATCTACAAATACATGTAATCTACATGTATTTGTAGATTATTAAAACAGCTTAAGAAACATATAATCAAGGAAAATTTAGAGTAGAATTCAAGAATATTTTGACTAAGACAGTGCATCAAATTCATAGTTCATCTGTGTTTGTTTCTCACACTTATTATCTAAGATATAACAAAGTAACAATTGCTGCCTTTACTGTGTCAAGGCAGATATGAGTAATATCTGTAGACATTACCCATTGTATATATTAAAGTACCCAACTAGATATCTTTATACTTGAATGGACTAAAGAATACTTTTTCTCAAATGTATTTTTGGTATTAAAGATAATGATACTATACAAATTAGCAAGGCTTAAGGTTCCTAACAATATTTGATGATTTGAAATCAGACCTTAGTTAACAGATGGCCCTATCATTCTGGGACATAATTGACATCCTCTTTGAAAATCTCAACTGAAAGGCTGATGGACATGTATTCCACCTGGTCCCTTGAAGGATTCTCATTTCAGAAAGGAAACTTTCACAAACAACAGTGTTTATTGTCAAATTCCTAAATGTCATGCCTACCAAAAGCAAAAGTACTCTTTCCAAATTTCCCCTCATATTCTGACTTTTCATACTGTCCAGATATATTTTAAATTTTGTAATTTATATTTGTAATTTTTTAAAATATATTTTATATTTGTAATCATGTTGTCAGTTGAATAATGGTTAAGATTTCTAAAAGGCACATTTATTATAGTAACTCACGCAAAGGTGAATTTCCTGACAAAAGTCCGTGAACTTCTTGAGATTCACAGGGGAATAAACCCAACTATGTAATCAAACCAGGTTTCACCCAAAGTTCAGACAAAGCACATGGAGCCTGGCATGCATGAAACAAGTGAAACCACAAAAATTGATATGGATGTAAGAGCATTTGTGGGGTAATTGTATTATATGCACACCTGTTCATGAGGAACAGTATCACATTCAATGGCTAAACAGAAACAGCTTGTGTTTGCATTGGCATGAACTATCAAGACCAACCTTTCACCAGCACAGATATCATCCCAACAGTTTACTGTGACCACCATGCATCACCCAGATGTTTTTTGAAATGAAAAAAAAAAAGCCATCCCTGCCTGAGATCCTGAACGCAAGAGACTTACAGAGAAAGAGTGGCTGAAACCAGGTGTGATTGATGAGCCCTCTCATTTATACAATGAGATTCAAATCCAGGCTGAAATAATGAATAGAATGAAGGAAAAATACTAGTAAAGATTAATGAGTTTTAAGGACTGATCTCTCTGTTCTGAAACAAATGTGGGAGGAAAATAGTTATAGCTTCAAAAAGTCTTTTTTTCTGATTTTAATCTCTGAAATTTCTAATCCTTTTGAAGTTTCAACAATAATGTTTTAAATTCAACAATTAAGTGTTTATTAGAGAAAAATGGAGATATAGAAAAATAAATATTATAACAATAGAAGAAAGAATGTCTAGAAAGTTGCACCTTAGTATCTTGGGCCACAAACACCACTATGCACATAACTTTTAGCTAGTATTGTTGAGGTATAGGTAATAAATTGTCAAACATTTGGCAGTTTATTGAAGAGAAATACTCACAACATGAGCTACATAAACTCATCCTCTAAATGAGAATATTTTAAAAGATTCTGACTACAGATGTTTCAAAGTAGAATTTTAGGTCTCACTGGGTGTCCCCAACTGGTGATCACTCTATTGTAAGCTTACCTCTTTAGCAAGTTCGTTCAAATTCCTATTTTCCCTTCTCAACTTTTCAACCAGCAAGCAGTCATTGTTACATTTCAACACTTCTTTATATCAAGTACCTAATATAGAATGGAAACAGCTGCAATTTCACTGTCCAGCCCTTTCTTCAACCCTTACAACATTTGTTCTGTTAATGTAGGTTAATTCTGCAAATAGCACTTCTGTAAATTGTTCTTGCAAACTGCTACATCATTTATGTAAGGACTTCTGTGAACTTTGAAAAATTAATGCCTTTAATTTTGGTTGATGGCAACATCAGCAGAGCTCTGTAAATTGCACTTTAATGAGATTTTGCTACAGGGGATAATCTGCTACTGACAGAGGAACATCTTGAAAACATCTGTAGACCTATAATTTCTCTATGGCGATTAGAGCCCATCACAAGACTCCAAATACAAACCCAAAATAAAGGGGAAATATGTAAAGTTCTAAATGATAATACAACCTGTTTTTTAAAAGTGAAGGCTGAGTATGAAATGTTTCATGCCTTGAAAATAAATCAATTTTGGACTAATTAACATTTAGCTTTATTTAATTAAGAAAGACTATTACTGTCTCCACTGCTGTGCATCTGTACATAATGAAGCAAACAGCAGTAGGTATAAGATACCACTGAGGGATATGCCCAAGTAACCCAGCACTATAGGTACGAAGGAATGTGTCTTATTGTTAAATAACTGAAATCAAAAGTCTTACTTTAATTTGTCATAAATAAAATGAAGGTTTCTACAGATGCCTTTTCATACGGTTTCTTATTTGTCTCTGATGGAGACTGATAGTTAGAATGATTTAAATAGAGAGCTGCATAATGGAAACTACTAAATAACACCTTTTAAAAAGTTTATATTTTTAGCAGGTCTAAATCACAGAAGGATGACAAATTTAATTTTGCTACAATTAACATTCTTTATTGCTCTAATGCTATTACTTCAAAAAGCCCCAGACTTATCTTATCTGAAGGTTCATTGTAGCTCATGTTTGTGAATGTGCCATTTTTAGAACAGAAAATTTTGAAATCCATCTCATTTTCTAGTCAAACCCTGTACTTGAAACGCAATCTGCTTTAAATATATACCATATTTATTACCTTACATAAAGTGAAATAAGAAGAAAGCAGCATAAGATATTATACTATATTCTTTATCTTTTATGTCATGAAGCAGCTACTCGTTGGAATCTTGACATCCAGACCATAATTTTCTGCCTATAATGCTTACATCTTTGTAATTTTTCATCAGAAAAAAATTACATAAAATCTGCAGATTTAATGAGTACATGAGATCCCCCCTCAAAAAATCTGTTATTTTTAGAAAAATGAAATATATCAACAGGTTTAGATGATGTTTTAATTGACCCTTTGAAGGCTAAACTGTATGCATATTCTAAAATAAGTGAGAAATAAAAACAATTTAATAGTTTCTCAACCTGAATCTGATCATTCTCACTGTAATAAATGAGGAAAGCTTTTTATTTCTTCACTAGAGGCCCAGTGCACAAAAATTTGTGCACTCGGGGGGGTCCCTCAGCCTGGCCTGTGCCCTCTCACAGTCTGGGACCGCTCGGGGGATGTCCACCTGCTGGCTTAGGCCTGCTCCCCGGGGGATCAGGCCTAAGCTGGCAGTCAGACATCCTTCTGGCAGCCTGGGAGCCGTCGGGGGATGTCCACTTGCTAGCAGGGAGCAGGCCTAAGCTGCAGTCGGACATCCTTAGCGCTGCTGAGGAGGCGAGAGAGGCTCCCACCACCACTGCTGTGCTGGCAGCCGTCAGCCTGGCTTGTGGCTGAGCAGAGCTCCCCCTGTGGGAGCGCACTGACCACCAGCGGGCAGCTCCTGCATTGAGTGTCTGCTCCCTGGTGGTCAGTGTGTGTCATAGTGACCATTTATTCCCAGTCATTCTGCTGGTAGGGTCAATATGCATATTACCCTTTTATTATATAGGATAGAGGCCTGGTGCATGGGTGGGGGCCGGCTGGTTTTCCCTGAAGGGTGTCCTGGATCAGGTTGGGGGTCCCGCTGGGGTGCCTGGCCAGTCTGGGTGAGGGGCTGAGGGCCGTTTTCAAGCTGGCCACAGCCCCTTCAGGGTGGGGGGCCCTACTGGGGTGCCTGGCCAGCCTGGGTGAGGGGCTGGTGGCTGTTTTCAGGCTGGGCATGACCACGGGCTGGAAGCAGGCATCTGGGATTTATTTAACTTCTATAATTGAAACTTTGTAGCCTTAAGCAGAGCCCAGGTTGGGTTGCCCCTGGCAACTGAAGCTCCCAGCCCCTCCTTGAGCAGAGGCCACGTCAGCTGGAAGCATGTATCTGAAATTTATTTATCTTTTATAATTGAAACTTTGTAGCCCTTGAGCAGAGCTCAAGTATGGCCAGGGCAGGTGGGAAGCTTGGCTTCCTCCATTGTGGGGGGCAACACAAGCCTCCTGCTCTCTCCAGCTCCGTGGCCGCAGCCATCTTTCTGATGGAGTGACGAAGTGAGGGTGTGATGGTTAATTTGCATATTACCTTTTATTAGATAGGATTAGTTGGGTCTTCTTAAAATTTTTGTGTGTCTTCCAGAACTAGATATTATCAAGCACCCACATGTACTCTATTACTCCCCCACTTCCAGCAGTAATGAGAGCCCACGTCAAATCACTGTGTTGTTGTTGTTTTTTTTTTATACAGTATATAAAATTACAGCTCGAAGGGAGTAGAGAGAGGATGCATTGAGGTTGAGGTCTCCAAAGGGAAAAATAATAAATAAGGGGTTGACCAGCAGGGATATTTACCTATAACATCTGAACTATCCAGGAGTGATACTATGTGAACTGAGTATGAGATATAATCAGATATCTCCTGCTTCTGCCCCTCTAATGATTGGGGTTTGTGGGTATGACTATAGGGTCTCCCTATGCCCATGGGTCAGTACCTGGGACTTACTTTGAACTTGAACTTGGACCCATCATCATATTCTTCTCTCTCTTCTCCCCATCTGAAATTGTCTTAGTGGTCTTGCACTTGAATCCATTCCTCAAAGACACCATCTGTACTCCACGCATCCTATCTAATAAAAGAGCAATACGCAAATTAACCATCACTCCATCACACCATCACTCCGTCACTCCGTCACAAAGATGGTGGCGCCAATAGCCACAAGATGGCAGTGCCCAGTCCCCTCAGCCCCGCCACTGAAGTGTCCAGGCCTGTTGGCCAGGCAGGTGGCGGGGGAGGCGGGGGGATGGCGAGGGGCGGAGCCGACTATCAGAGGGGGCAGGGGTGGAGCCGGCAATTGGAGGGGGCTGGGGGTCCCCTGCCCAGGCCTAAGGCCTCAGCCAGAGACATCAGGCTTGGGCAGGGGCGGAGCTGGTGATCAGAGGGGGCTGGGGTGGAGCCCAGCAATCAGAGGGGGCTGGGGGGTCCCCCTGATAGGCCAGAGGCCTTGGCCAAAGGCCTCAGGTCTGGGCAGGGGCTGAGCTGGCTCCAAGGGGAGCAGGGAGCGGGCCTAAGCCATCAGTAGGACATCCCCTGAGGGCTCCCAGTATGTGAGATGGGGCAGGCTGGGCTGAGGGACCCCCCACAGTGCATGAATTTTGTACACCAGGCCCCTACTAGGTATATCAAAGGAGTCCCTTGTGCACCGCTAGATAGTTCACTCCTTTTTCAAACACTGCAAGTGCAAGTAAATGTTTGGTATTGTGAGTATCCTTTACAGGTAATACATTGCCAGTTCCAGAATTAAAGATATTTGAGGAATAATTTAGGTAATTAATATCATTAGGATACAGAATATATCTCTAGGCATTTCTAAGGGCCCTTCAACCAAAAAAAAAAAAGCCCTACAATCATGAAATTATTACTCTTACTTCTCAGTATTAAACTTTATCAAAATGTGACTTCTGATGATAAAGAGCAACATCCTTTGTATTCAGTAACTAATGTTTTGTAATATGTCCATTATTTACTACTAAAAAAAAGCTATTATCATATATATATATATATATATATATATATATATATATATATATATCTTTATTGTAAAGAGTATTACAGTTGTCCCTCTTTTCTCCCCTCATTGCTCCCCTCCACCCAATTCCCGCCCCACCCCAGGCCTTCACCACCCTATTGTCTGTGTCCATAGGTAATGCATATATGCATATATGCATATAAGATGATTGTTTAATCTCTTCCCATCCCAGCAACCAACTTCCCTCTGAGAATTGTCAGTCTGTTCCATGTTTCCATGCCTCTGATTCTATTTGATTCACCAGTTTATTCTGTTCATTAGATTTCTTAATAGTCTATTTTGATTGTTAGATTCAATTGTTGATAGATATGTATTTGTTGCTATTTTATTGTTCATGCTTTTTATCTTTTAAATTTTCCTCTTCCTCTTCTTAAAGAATACCCTTCTACATTTCATATAATACTGGTTTGGTGGTGATGAACTCCTTTAGCTTTTTCTTGTTTGTGAAGCTCTTTATCTGACCTTCAATTCTAAATGAGAGCTTTGCTGAGTAGAGTAATCTTGGTTGCAGGTTCTTGCTATTCATCACATTGAATATTTCTTCCATTCCCTTCTGGCCTGCATAGTTTCTGTTGAGAAATCAGCTGACAGTCCTATGGATGCTGCCTTGTAGGTAACTAAGTGCTTTTCTGTTGTTGCTTTTAAGATTCTCTCTGTGTCTTTTGCCCTTGGCATTTTAATTATGATGTGTCTTGGTATGGTCCTGTTTGGGTTCCTCTTGTTTGGGACTCTCTGTGCTTCCTGGACTTGTAAGTCTATTTCTTTCACCAGGTAGGGGAAATTTTCTGTCATTATTTCTTCAAATAGGTTTTCAATATCTTGTTCTATCTCTTCTTCTGGCACCCCCATAACACGAATGTTGGTATGCTTGAAGTTGTATCAGAGGCTCCTTACTATCTTCATATTTTTGGATTCTTTTTTCTTTTGCTCTTCTGGTTGGGTGTTTTTTTTTTCTTCCTTGTATTTCAAATCTTTGACTTGATTCTTGGGATCCTCTAGTCTACTGTTGAATCTCTGTATATTATTCTTTATTTCAGTCAGTGTATGCTTAATTTCTGACTGGTCCTTTTCCATGTTTTGGTATTCTCACTAAGATCCTTGAAGGTCTCACTAAGACCCTTGGAGGTTTCTAGAAAATTCTTGAGTAACCTTATAAGTGTGTTTTTGAACTCTATATCCAGTAGTTTGCTTTCTTCCATTTCTTTCAGTTGTGCCATGTTTCTTTGTCTCTGCTTTTGGCTGCTTCCCTGTGTTTGTTTCTATGTATTGGGTAGAGCTGCTATGTCTCCTGGAACTGGTAGAGTGGCTTTTTGTAGTAGATGTCCTGAAGGGCCCAGTCACTCAGTCTCCCCAGTCACCTGAGCTGGGAACTAGGTGCACCCTTGTGTAGGCTGTGATCACAGTCTTGATGTAGTTGGGCCTTGATTGCTGTTTGTGTCACTGGGAGAAATTAACCTCCAGGCCAATTGGCTGTCACTACAACCAGCTGTGACTACAGTGGGAGGGCTGCTGTGCAAGAGATACCCCTATGGAGCAGCACTTTCTTCAGTGGAGCTTTGGTGCTCACTGAGTCTGCCCCTTGAGTGTGTCACTTATGGATGTGTAGAGTTGTAGTCTGCTATGGTCTGACACTGACCACTGTATCCACTGGCTCTTGGGTCTCCAGGGAGGTGCAAAGTAAGCCACTGCCTGGTGTCACCCAGCAGGAGCTACAGAGAGATCTGCAGATTTGTCCTCTTTGTATGGGGTTTGGAAGTGCTCAAACAAGGACCAGCTATGAAGCAAGGCAGGTGGGTGTTGGGTCTTGGGCCTTTTATTGATAGGTTTGGAGCTCCCTGACCCAGCTGCAGCTTGTTTGATTTTAGCGTGAGGAAGGACAGGCCATTCATATGCAAAAGCCACTGCACACACCTATGGGGGGACTGTAAATTGGATGAGGTCTTAGGAAATCATCAGGTTGGAGAAAACATAAATGGCTGCCAGCCAGCCCTGTGACCAGGGAGATTCCAGCACAGGAACAATGATCTCTATGGGCACCTCCATCTGGGAGAAACCTGCTCCAGAGTTCCTGCCCTGATGCCAGACAATCCAGTTCCTCCTCTTATGTGTCTCACCCTAGAGCTGGAGCTCAGAGGAAGTGGGATATTGTAAGTTCAATTCATGCCCAGCCTTGTAAGTGGAACAGCTGGGTCTCCAGCAGCCTCTGTCTCACTGAGCCCCAATCTGCACTGTTTTTTATAGCCCAAAGTTCTTACTTCTTTTCCCAGCTCTGGGAACCTGGGCTGGGCTTCTGATGTGGGCCTGGGACCCCTTGCTCCTAACAGGTAGCCTCTGCATAGACCATCTCCCTCCCAATTAAAAAAGTGGCACACATGGGTGCTGTGTCTCCACGCCTCTTACAAGTCTCAGTGTGCTTTCCTCATTGCTTCTCTAATTGTAGGACTTCAATTCATCCAGCATTCAGGTGGTTCTGGATGATGGTTGTTCTGTATTTTAGTTGTAATTTTGATGTGGTTGTGGGAGGTAGCAAGTACAGGTGATTACCTATGCTGCCATCTTGGTTCCTTGCTATTATCTTTTATTTATTTTATTTTATTTTATTTTTAAAAAATTCTTTATTGTCTAAAGTATTACATAAGTCTCCTTTTACCCCCATTGAACTCTCCCTGGCCACCCCCACTGCCAGCACATGCCCTCACACCCCTACTATCTGTAAACGTTGGTTATGCTCATATGCATGAATACAAGTCCTTTGGTTGATCTCTTACCCTCTCAACCCCTGCCTTCCCTCATAGGTTGGAGAGTCTGTTCGATGCTTCTATGATACTGCCTTTATTTTTCTTCATAAGTTTATGTTGTTGATTATATTTCACAAATGAGTGAGATGATGTGATATTTATCTTTCTCTGACTGACTTATTTCACTTAGCATAATGCTCTCCAACTCCATCCATGCTGTTGAAAATGGTAAGAATTTCTTCTTTTTTACATCAGTATAGTATTCCATTGTGTTGATGTACCACAGTTTTTTAAACCATTCATTTGCTGATGGGCACTTAGACTGTTTCCAAATCTTAGCTCTGGTATATTGTGCTGCTATTAACATAGAGGTGCATATATTCTTTCTGACTGGTGTTTCTGTTTTCCTGGGATGTATTCCTAGAAGTGGGATTACTGGGTCAAATGGAATTTCCATTTTTAGTTATTTGAGGAAATGCCATACTGTTTTCCACACTGGCTGCACCAATCTGCATTCCCACCAGCAGTGAAAGAGGGTTAATTTTTCTCTGCATCCTTGCCAGCACTTGTGGTTTTTTGATTTGTTGATGATAGCCATTCTGACAGATGTGAGATGATACTTCATTGTTATTTTGATTTGCATCTCTTGGATGATTAGTGACTTTGTGCATGTTTTGTGCAAGGATTTTGGCCTTCTGTATATCCTCTTTCAAAAATGTGTCTATTTAGGTCCTTGGCCCATATTTTGATTGGATTGTTTATCTTCCTTTTGTTAAGTTGTATGAGTTTGCTATGAATTTTGGAGATTAAACCCTTACCAGAGATAATTCTTGTGGCTCTTTTGAGGGTTTCTTTTGCTGTGCAAAAGCTTTATATTTTCATGTAATTTGATTTGTTTATTTCTCCTTAGTTTCCATTGCCCTAGGGAGCTGTATCAATAAAGATATTGCTATAACAAGTGTCTGCTATTTTACTATGTATAGCTTCTGCTAAGATTTTTATTGTTTCCCATCTTATGCTTAATCTTATCACTACCATGCTAGCGATGCAAGAACTGCTAAAGGGACTATTGTAAAAAGAAGAAATAAAAAGGGAAGAAGTAACAAAGACACAAAAAGTAAAAATGGCTGCAAACAAATACCTATCAATAATAACTTTGAACATAAATGGACTGAATGCTCCAATCAAAAGAAATAGAGAGTCTGTATGGATAAGAAAACATGACCGATATATATATACTGTCTGCAGGAGACCCACCTCAGAACAAGGGAAGCGCATAGACTAAAAGTGCAGGGATGGAAAAATATCTTTCAGGGAACTGAAAATGAAAAAAAAAAAGGCTGGGGTAGCAATACTTATATTCTATAAAATAGACCTCAAAGTGAAAGCCATAACAAGAGATAAGGAAGGCTACTTCATAATAACAAAGGGATAAATACAACAAGATGATATAACTCTGGTAAACATACATGCACCCAATACAGGCACACAAAATACATTAAAAAAATAAAATTCTGGAAGAAAACAAGAGACAGATTGACAACAATATAATCATAGCAGGGGACTTTAATACTCCACTGACATCACTAATAGATCCTCTGGACAAAAAATCAGCAAAGAAACAGAAATCCTAAATGACTCACTAGATCACATGGACTTAATTGATATCTTCAGAAGATTTCATCCCACAGAATATACATTCTTCTCAAGTATACCTGGGTCATTTTCAAAGATAGACCACATATTGGGTCAAAAGCAAAGTCTCTCCAAATTCAAGAAGATTGAACTCATATCAAGCACCTTCTCAGACCACAATAGCATAATATTAGAAATCAACTACAATAAAAAAAATTCAAACATTGGAGGCTGAATAACATGCTATTACACAATGACTGGGTTACCAAAGAGATCAAGGAAGAAATTCAAAACATTCTGAAAATGAATGACAATGAAAACATAATCCAAAATCTATGGGACACCATGAAAGCAGTCCTGAGAGAGAAGTTCATAGCTCTACAGGCCTACGTAAAAAAAAAAAAAAAAAAGGTAATGAATTATCCAACCCTACAACTTAAATAATTAGGAGAACAACAAGAAAAGTCCAGATTAAGAAGAAGGAAGGAAATAATAAGATCAGAGCAGACATAAATGACATAGAGACCAAAAAAAAAAAAAAACCAATTCAAAAGATTAATGAAAACAAGAGCTGGTTCTTTGAAAGGATGAACAAGATTGATGAACCTCTAGCCAGACTTACCAAGAAGCAAAGAGGACCCAAATAAACAAAATCAGAAATGAAAGAAGTGAAGAAACAACTGACCCCACATACATACAAAGGATTGTAAAAAAAATATTAGGAACAACTCTATTACATCAAACTGGACAACCTTTATGGAATGGACATATTCCTAGATAAATACAAGATTACAGAATTCAATTAGGAAGAATCAAAAAACTTGAATAGGCAGATTAGTACTGATGAAATTGAAACTGTACTCAAAAAACTTCCAGCAAAAGAAAGCCCTGGACCAGATGGCTTCACAGGGGATTTTTTTACCAAATATTCAAAGAACTAAACCCTATCCTTCTCAGATTATTCCTAAAAATAAAAGAGGAAGGCACACTTCCAAGCCAGCATTACCCTAATCCCAAAACCAGATAAAGACACAACAAAGAAAGACAATTACAGGCCAATATCCCTGATAAACATAGATGCTAAATCCGCAACAAAATTCTAGCAAACCAGATCCAGCATTACATTAGAAAGATCATACACCATGACCAAGTGGGATTTATTCCAGGGATGCAAGGATGGTACAATATCCACAAATCAATAAACGTGATACATCATATAAACAAACTGAGAGACAAAAATCACATAATCATGTCAATTGATACAGAAAAAGCATTTGACAAAGTCCAAATCCCTTTACTGATAAAAAAAAAATCAGAAAAGTGAGAATAAAAGGATCATACCTTAACATAATAAAAAGCCTTATATGACAAACCTACAGCCAACATCATACTCAATAGGCAAAAACTAAAACCATTTCCCATAACAGGAACAAGACAGGAATGCCCGCTTTTACCACTCATGTTCAATATAGTACTGGAAGTGCTAGCCAATGCAATCAGATGAGAAGAAGAGATAAAAGGCATCCAAATTGGAAAAGAAGACATAAAACTGTCCTTATTTGCAGATGACATGATACTGTACTTAGAAAACCCAAAAGACTCCATCAAAAAATTATTAGACCTAATAAATGAATTCGGCAATGTAGCAGGATACAAAATTAATGCCAAAAAATCAATTGCATTTTTATACACCAAGAGTGAACTTACAGAAATAGAGATTTAAAAAAACCAATCTCATTTACCATTGCACAAAAAAATTAAGATACCTAGGAATAAACAACTAAAGAGCTAAAAGACCTCTACTCAGAAAACTACAGGACATTGTAAAAAAGAGATAGAGGAATACATAAACAGATGTATACCATGTTCATTGATTGGTAAAATAAACATCATCAAGATGTCCATACTACCCAAAACAATTTATAAATTCAATGCACTCCCCATTAAAATACCCATGGCATATTTTACAGACCTAGAACGAACTCTCCAAATATTCATCTGGAATTAAAAAAAAGACCCTGAATAGCTGCAGCGATCCTAAGAAAGAAGAACAAAGTAGGTGGGATCTCAATACCAGATATCAAGGTGTTTTACAAAGCCACTGTTCTCAAAATTGCCTGGTACTGGCAGAAGAACAGACATATAGATCAATGGAATAGAATAGAGAACCCAGAAATTGAACTGAACCAATATGCTCAATTAATATTTGACAAAGGAGGCAAGAACATACAATGGAGTAAAGACAGTCTCTTCAATAAATGGTGTTGGAAAAATTGGACAGAAACATGCAAAAAAATGAAACTAGAACACCTACTTACACCATACACACAAAAAAAACTCAAAATGGATAAAGGACTTAAATGTAAGACAGGAAACCATAAAAACAAATTGAAGAATCCATAGTCATATCTCAGAAAAAATCTCAGACATATGCCGAAGCAATTTCTTTACCAACACAGCTCCTAGAGCATTGCAAACTAAGGAGAAAATAAACAAATGGGACTACATCAAAATAAAAAGCTTCTGCACAGCAAAAGAAACCATCAACAAAACAACAAGAAAGCCCACTGCATGGGAGAACATATTTGCCAATGTTATCACCAATAAGGGTTTAATCTCCAACATTTATAGGGAATTCATACAACTTAAAAAAGGGCAGATAAACAATCCAATCAAAAAATGGGCAAAGGACCTAAATAGACACTTTTCAAAAGAGGACAGTCAGAAAGCCAAGAGACATATGAAAACATGCTCAAAGTCACTAATCATCTGAGAAATGCAAATCAAAACAACAATGAGGTATCATTACACACCTGTCAGAATGGCTATCATCAACAAATCAACAGGTCCCGCGCCCGGACTTTGCCATCGGCGGGGGGCCAGCCCTGGGAGCTCCCGGAATGCGTCCTGCAGCCGCAGCCTGAGCTTTAGCCCTTGCGGGGAATGTGACCGGGACTGAGGGGCCACCAGAAGCATGGAGACGGTGGTGATCGTTGCCATAGGCGTGCTGGCCACCATCTTTCTGGCCTCATTCGCAGCCTTGGTGGTGGTTTGCAGGCAGCGGTACTGCCGACCTCGACCCAGGGACCTGCTGCAGCGCTATGATTCCAAGCCCATTGTGGACCTCATCGGTGCCATGGAGACCCAGTCTGAGCCCTCTGAGCTGGAACTAGACGACGTCGTCATCACCAACCCCCACATCGAGGCCATTCTGGAGAATGAAGACTGGATCGAGGATGCCTCGGGTCTCATGTCCCACTGCATTGCCATCTTGAAGATCTGTCACACTCTGACAGAAAAACTTGTTGCCATGACGATGGGCTCAGGGGCCAAGATGAAGACTTCAGCCAGCGTCAGCGACATCATTGTGGTGGCCAAGCGGATCAGCCCCAGAGTGGACGATGTTGTGAAATCGATGTACCCGCCGCTGGACCTGAAGCTCCTGGATGCACGGACAACGGCCCTGCTCCTGTCTGTCAGTCACCTGGTGCTGGTGACCAGGAATGCCTGCCACCTGACCGGGGGCCTGGATTGGGTAGACCAGTCGCTGTCCGCTGCTGAGGAGCACTTGCAAGTCCTTCGAGAGGCGGCCTTGGCCTCTGAGCCAGAGAAAGGCCTCCCAGGCCCTGAGGGCTTCCTGCAGGAGCAGTCGGCCATCTAGTGCCGGCTGGCCAGCCGCTGACCACAAGGGCCGGCCTGCTGCTGTCTGCGGGCGGCCCGGCCGAGCCTTCCACTTTTCCTGTCGTTAGTTCCGCACGGCTCGGGGTCCAGCCGTGTGCATCATAAATCAGGAGAGCCCGTGGGTTGATGCCTCTGTTGCAGTTGCAGATGGTGGCTGGCGAGTGGCAGTCTGACACCACAGTTAGGGGAGACGCCATTCACCATCTGCGCGGCAGCCCTCTGAGCACTGGTGGACTCTAACCTTTATTTGGCTCACCTGGTGCTTTCGGGGAAACTGAGCCACCGCCTGAGAATCAGGAGGTTTCTCATCACAATCAGCATTTCTGGCTTCCCTTGAACAATCAGAAGGTGAGGCAACTCTGACCTGCATTTTCCAAAGAGGACAATCAATTGGAACTAAGTAGGAGTAGCCTTTTTTTTTTAAATCCTCACCTGAGGATGCTTTTCCATTGATTTTTAGAGAGAGACACAGAGATTAGAGAGAGACACACAGAGAGAAGCATCCATCTGCGAGAGACACATAGATTGGTTGCTTCCTGCACACGCTCTGACCGGGGCCAGGAATGGAGCCTGCAACCGAGGTACATGCCCCTGACTGGAATCGAACCCGGGACCCTTCAGTCCACAGGCTGAAGCTCTATCCACTGAGCCAAACCGGCTAGGATGGGGTTGCCTCTTTTTGCAAGACTTGTCCTCTCTCACCTGGTCTGTTTCATCGATTTGTGTTACCTGCCCGATCCCTGAGGCATCTGAGTCCCTCCTCCCCTTCACAGGTGTGTGTTTGAAGGTGAGCACCTCAGAGCTGATTATTCCCTTTTCATCTTTATGCCTGTAATTTGACCTAGTTACCACTACCTGGATAGTAAATGCATACTTAGGTTTAAAAAAAAAAAATCAACAAATGACAAGTGCTGGAGAGGATGCGATGAAAAAGGAACACATGAGCACTGCTAGTGGGAAAGCAGACTGGTGCAGCCACTATGGAAGACATTATGGAGTTTCCTCAAAAATTTCTAATGGAACTCCCATTTGACCCAGTGATCCCACTTCTAGGAATATATCCCAAGAAAACAGAAACACCAATCAGAAAGGATATATGCATCCCTATGTTCATAGCAGCACAATTTACCATAGCTATGATTTGGAAACAGCCTAAGTGCCCATCAACAAATGAATGGATTAGAAAACTATGGAACATCTACACAATGGAATACTATGCTGCTGTAAAAAAGAAGGAATTCTTACCATTTGCAACAGCATGGATGGAACTGGAGAGCATTATGCTAAGTGAAATAAGCCAGTCAATGAAGGAAAAATACCACATGATCTCACTCATTTATGAATAATAAAGACCATTATAAACTGATGAACAAAAATAGACAAAGAGGCAGAGTAGCATCGAACAGACTGTCAAACTACAGCGGGAAGGCCGGGGAGGGTTGGGGGATGGGGAGGGGTAAGAGATCAACCTAAGGACTTGTATGCATGAATATAAGCATAACCAATGAACACAAGACACTGGGGGGTAGGGGAGGCCGGGGGAAGGTCAAGGGGAAAAATAAAAAAAGGAGACATATGTAATACTCTTTGTAATACTTCTTTAAGCAATAAAACAAAATTAAAAAAACAAACAAAGTAAAAACTAAAAATGGAACTCCCATTTGACCCAACAATCCCACTTCTAGGAATATATCCCAAGAAACTAGAAACACCAATCAGAAAGGATATATGCACCCCTATGTTCATAGCAGCACAATTCACTATAGCTAAGATTTGGAAACAACCTAAGTGCTTATCAACAGATGAGTAGATTAAAAAACTTTGGTACAGCTACACAATGGAATACTATGCTGCTGTAAAAAGGAAGGAACTCCTACCATTTGCAACAGCATGGATGAAGCTGGAGAGCATTATGCTAAGTAAAATAAGTTAGTCAGAGAAAGATAAATATCACATGATCTCCCTCATTTGTGGATTATATTGAACAACATAAACCAATGAACAAAAACATATCCACAGAGAGAGAAACATCGATCAGATGCTCAAACCTCAGAGAAATGGTAGGGGAGGGTTGGGGTACGGGGGAGAGATCAACCAAAAGACTTGTATGCATGCATATAAGCATAACCAATGGACGCAAACAACAGAGGATGAGGATGAGGGCAGGATTGGGGGGTCGGATCACCACACATTTGTAATACCTTAATCAATAATAGTAAAGAAATTCTAGCAAAAAGAATCCAGCATTACATTAGAAAGATCATACACCATGACCAAGTGGGATTTATCCTGGTGATGCAAGGATGGTATAATATTCGCAAATCAATAAATGTGATACATCACATAAACAAATTGAGAGACAAAAATCACATAATCATATCAATTAATGCAGAAAAGGCATTTGACAAAATCCAACATTCTTTCTTGATAAAAATTCTCAGCTAAGTGGGAAGAGAGGAATCATACTTCAACATAATAAAAGCCTTATATGACAATCAATGGACAAAAACTAAAACCATTTCCCCAAAGAACAGGAACAAGACAGAAATGCCCACTTTAACCTCTCCTGTTCAACATAGTACTGGAAGTGCTAACCATAGTGATCAGGCAAGAAGAAAAAATAAAAGGCATCCAAAATGGAAAAGAATTAAAATTGTCATTATTCACAGGTGTCATAATATTGAACATAGAAATCCCTAAGAATTTTTCAAAAATTATTAGACTTAATAATTGAATTTGGCAATATAGCAGGATACAAAATTAATGCTCAGAAATCTATGGCATTTTTATACACCAATAGTGAACTTACAGAGAGATTAAAAAAATCCCATTTACCATTGCACCAAAAAAAATGAAGATACCTAAGAATAAACTTAACTAAGGAGGTAAAAGACCTCCATTCAGTAAACTACAGGACACTGCAAAAAAGATAGAGGAAGACATAAACATATGGAAGAACATTCATTGTTCATGGGTTGGTAGAATCAACATCATTAAAATGCCCATACTACCCAAATGATCTATAGATTCTATGCAATCTCCATTAAAATACTAACGGCATATTTCACAAACCTAGAACGAACTCTCCAAAAATTCATTTGGAATAAAACAAGACCCCAAATAGCTGGAGCAATCATGAGAGGAAAAAAAAAGTAGGAGGGATCATAATACCAGATATCAAGCTATATTACAAATACACTGTTTTCAAAACTGCCTGGTACTGGCACAGGAACAGACATATGGACCAATGGAACAGAACAGAGGACCCAGAAATCTACCCAAGCCATTATTCTCAATTAATATTTGACAAAGGAGGCAAGAGCATATAGTGGAGTCAAGACAGTCTCTTCAATAAATGGTGTTGGAAAAATTGGACAGATACATGCAAAAAAATGAAACTAGAACACCAACTTACACCATTCAGAAAAATAAACTCAAAATGGATAAAGGACTTAAACATAGGACAGGAAAGCAAAAAAATCTCAGACATATGCCAAAGCAATATCTTCACCGATATAGCTCCTAGGGCAATGGAAATTAAAGAGAAAATGAACAAATGGGACTACATCAAAATAAAAAGCTTCTGAACAGCAAATGAAGTCATCAACAAAACAACAAGAAAGCCCAATGCATGGAAGAACATATTTGCCAATGCTATTTCAGATGAGGGTTTAATATCTAAAATTTACAGAGAACTCATGCAACTTAACAAAAGGCAGGTAAACAATCCAATAAAAAATTGGGCAAAGGACCTAAGTAGATACTTTTCAAAAGAGGACATACAGAAGGCCGACAGACATGAAAACATGCTCAAAGTCACTAATCATCTGAGAAATGCAAATCAAAATAACAATGAAGTACCATCTCACTCCTGTCAGAATAGATATTAGCAATAAACCAACAAATGACTAGTGCTAGCGAAGATGTGGAGATAAAGAAACTCTCCTGCATTGCTGGTGGGAATGCAGACTGGTGCAGCCACTGTGTAAAACAGTATGGAGTTTCCTCAAAAAACTAAAAATGGAACTCCCATTTGACCCAGTGATCCCACTTCTAGGAATATATCCCAAGAAACCAGAAACACAAATCAGAAAGGATATATGCATCCCTATGTTCACAGCAGCACACTTTACAATAGCTAAGATTTGGAATCAGCCTAAGTGCCCATCAGCAGATGAATGGATTAGAAAACTGTGGTACATCTACACAATGGAATACTATGCTGCTGTAAAAAGGAAGGAACTCCTACCATTTGCAACAGCATGGATAGATCTGGAGAGCATTATGCTAAGCAAAATAAGCCAGTCAGAAAAAGATAAATACCACATGATCTCACTCATTTGTGGATTATAATGAACAACATAAACCAATGAACAAAAACAGATGTAGAGACAGAGAAGCATCTATCAGATGCTCAAAACTCATAGGGAAGGTAGGTGAGTGAGGGTGGGGGTGAGGGGAAGAGAGCAACCAAAGGACTTGTATGCATACATATAAGCATAAGCGATGGATGTGGACAACAGGGGGTGAGGGTGAGGGTAGGATTGGGAGGATGAGGGGACATTGGGGGGATAAGGACACATTTGTAATATCTTAATCAATAAAGGGGGGGGAAATGAAAAAAAAACTGTGAAACATCTACACAATGGAATACTATCCTGCTGTAAAAACGAAGAAATGTCTACCATTTGCAACAGCAAGAATGGACCTAGAGAGCATTATGCTAAGAAAAATAAGTCAGTTAGAGAAAGATAAATATCACATGATCTCACTCATTTGTGGAATATAATAAACAACATAAACTGATAAACAAAAACAGATCCAGAGACAGAGAAGTATTGATCAGACCGTCAATCCTGAGAGAGAAGGCCGGGAAGGGTGGTGGAAGAGGGAGAGATCAACCAAAGTACTTGTATGCATGCATATAAACTTAACCAAGGGACACAGACACTAGGGTGGTGAGACCATGAGCTGGAGGTGGGAGGAGGGTTATGGGGGGATCAAGACACATATGTAATACCTTAATCAATAAAGAAAAAAGATTATCAAAAAAAAAAGTTCTAGCAAATAAATGCCCTGGACCCGATGGTTTCACAGGGGATTTTTCCCAAATATTCTAAGAATAACTAAAACCTATCCTTCTCAGATTATTCCAAAAAATTCAAGAGGAAGGCACACTTCTAAGCTCATTCTATGAAGCCAGCATTACCTGTTGGAGACCGGGTGTAAGCTGACACGGTCCTTGCACCTGAAGGGGCTAGCAAGGCTGGGACCCTTACCCACACAGTTTTCCCAGACTTGTTTGGATGGTGGTTATCAGTAGAATGAAAGCAACCTTTGTAGAATGAGAACAGCCTTTCATGGCTTACCAAGAAGTTTGTAACTATTTACTGAGATTTGCTGTACCAAGAATTTGTCCTTCTGCTCTGTCTCTCCCTTAGAGATTAAGAGGAACAAAGAATACATTTCTCTTGACAGACCTCCTATTCAGTGTTTTGTGTATAAAAGGCATTGCATGGTTAATAAACTTACTGCAGTTCCTCGATTGACCTGTAGTCCTCCCGATCCCGCTCTCCTGTCTTTCTTTCTTTTCTCAATTCCCACCTCCCTACCTCAGCCTGGTTCAACCTGTCAGGCTGGCCCTGAAAAATTGGCACCCAAAACCAGGGACCTGAGGACTTGGGAAGCAGACGGTGAGGAACTCCTACGGATAAAGAGTGCACTTGTTAAGGTAAGGGAGGAGCAATTTTTTGATAGTCAGGAGTAAAGCATGGGACAGTTAGAATCTAGGGAAAATGCCCTTTATGGGCAAATGTTAAAGTCTATGCTCAACAGTAAAGGAACTAAGGTTAATGACAAGCAAGTAGAAAATTTTTTAAAATTCATTCAGGAGGTCTCCCCTTGGTTTCCTGAGGAAGGAACCGTTAACTTAGAAACATGGCAGGAAGTTGGAGAACAAATGCGCAATCATTATAGAGCCCTTGGGCCAAGTAAGACCCCGGCTGATGCATTTTCCTTATGGAATTTGATACGGGATTGTTTAGATCCCAGGCATGACCATAATCAACTGTCTCTTAAGCCAGGACAAAAAGAGAAGCAGTGTGATGGCACAAAACAGGGGTCTAAAAAAGACAGTATATTAAAAAGGAATAATGTAAATTTTAAAGACAAATTAAATCCTCAAGATGAGGAGGATCTTGAGGAAGCTGCTGCCCTTTATCATGATGATGATACAGGTGTTGTTCAGCAAAAGAGGAGGAAGAATATTTTTCTGCTGGAACTGAAGAGGGTAGTGATATGGAGGATGTGTTAGAACACTTTTTAGAAGCATTAAAGCTTCTTGGCAAGAAAAAGAGAAGCCGCGGGGGCCATTCCCGCCACTCTCTGCTGCCTTGTGCAGCACCAGTTCTACTTTCCCCTCTCCAGATGGCTTTGCAGGAGGCACGAAAGTGTGGTGAGGAATTGGGCATTTATGCCTTCCCCATTATGGAACAGGCGAACCCTAACATGGGATAGTGTGAGCGTACTTATGACCCGCTTCCTTTTAAAACCTTGAAGGAGTTAAAAACAGCCTGTGCTCAGTATGGGCCCACTTCCCCTTATACTTTAACCATCTTGGAAACTATAGCTTCAGAGGCTCTCCCACCTAATGATTGGAGAGCTATTGCCAAGGCTTGTTTATCAGGAGGGGATTATCTCTTGTGGAAATCAGAATATGATGAAAAGGCTAAGGAACAAGCTGCTCATAATCGAGCTGCCCAGAATAATATTTCTTATGAAATGCTGGTAGGAGAAGGAGCCTATGCTGATACCCATAATCAAATTCAATACCCCCAGGAAGCTTATGGGCAAATTAATGGAGCTGGGATCAGAACCTGGAAAAAGTTACCCACCTCTGGTCAGAAAACAGAGGAGCTCTCAAAAATTATTCAAGGTCCAGATGAAAAGTATCAGGATTTTGTCTCTCGGCTATTACAGGCTGTTGGCCGAGTAGTGGTGGATGGAGAGGCTGGAATGTTAATAGTTAAACAGTTGGCATATGAAAATGCCAACACTGCCTGTCAAGCTGCACTGGGGCCCTATCAAAGAAAGGGGACTCTCTCAGATTATATCCGCATTTGCGCAGATATTGGTCCCTCATATATACAAGGAGTCGCCATTGCGGCCGCATTAAAGGGAGCCACCATTGAAGGAATTCTTCAGCAACAGTTTAGCACAGGGAAAAGTCAAACACACAAGTGTTTCACTTGTGGAGGAACAGGACACATGACAAAACAGTGTCCCTCTAATAAAGGGGTTAATAAAGGAAATGGCAGAGGTCCCAAACAACCTGGACTGTGCCCTAAATGTAAAAGAGGAAAAGATTGGGCAAATGAGTGTAGATCTAAAACAGATGTCCAGGGAAATTCCTTGCCTCAGCAGCAGTCGGGAAACTCCTGAAAGGGGCCAGCCCAGCCCCAGCAAATAATAGGGGCATTGTCTGTTTACCCTCCTGTCCTTGTGCCGTCTCAAGGCCAGCTGGCTGCACAGCACCCAACCTGCCCCAGGGAGCAAAACGGATACAAGAGTTATTCTGAGCAACCCCCGGAAGTGCCGGGTTGGACCTTGGATCCATAGGGCGATATGTATTAACTCCAGAATTGGGACCACAAGCCATTTCTATAGGAGTGTATGGACCTACTCCTAAAGGGATGTTTGGCCTTTTACTAGGTAGAAGCAGCTTAACTATGAAAAGAGTACAAATTTTTCCAGGAGTAATTGATGCAGATTATGAGGGAGAAATTAAAATTATGGTCTCTGCCCCCAGAGATATCATCACCATCACCTCAGACATGAAAATTGCTCAATTGATTTTGCTCCCTCTGCCTGCCACAGGCAATCTACTTTTCACAGAGTCTCCGGGGGCCAGGGGTTTTGGCTCCTCGGACAAGGCATATTGGGTACAAGCTATTTCTCATGCAAGGCCTGAGAGAACTTTACTTATACAAGGGAAAAGATTTACAGGGATTTTAGATACAGGAGCAGATATTTCTGTCATAAACTTAGCTCACTGGCCTAAAGAGTGGCCCTATAGAGAAGCTATGACACAACTTCAAGGAATAGGTCAGACCAACTCTCATTTACAGAGTTCAAAAATGTTAAAGTGGCAAGACAATGAAGGTCACTCTGGGTTATTTCAACCATATGTCTTATCAGGGATTCCTGTGAATTTATGGGGAAGAGACATTCTGTCTGCCCTGGGTGTTGCCCTTGTTACCACCCCAGCTCAGGGAAATTTTTAGGGGGGCTCATTGTTTCTCCTGTTATCCACACAGCTGACAAGATATCTTGGAATTCAGATGACCCTGTATGGGTAGAGCAGTGGCCCCTTTCCAAAGAAAAAATACAAGCTGCTCATGAGTTGGTACAGGAACTAGGGCATATAGAAGAGACTACCAGTCCTTGGAATACTCCTATTTTTATCATAAAAAAGAAATCAGGAAATTGGCGCCTTTTACAGGATTTAAGGGCAATAAACAAACAAGACTATGGAAATTATGAGACCTTTACAGCCTGGTCTCCCTTCCTCTGTAGCAATCCCTAATGGGATGAAGCTATTAGTACTAGATTTAAAGGATTGTTTTTTTCACTATTCCTCTGGATCCCTCTGATTACAAACGATTTGCATTCAGTGTCCCAACTACTAATTTTCAGGAACCCATGTGCCGCTATCATTGGAAGGTATTGCCTCAGGGAATGGCTAATAGCCCTACCCTGTGTCAAAAGTTTGTTAGTCAGGCAATTCTCGGAGTTCGAGAGAAACATCTGCAGGTTTATATCATACACTATATGGATGACATCCTTTTAGCTCACTATACGGAATGTCAATTAGAACAAGTGTATGATGACTTACAACAGGCTCTTCTTAAATCTGGATTAATTATTGCACCTGAAAAAGTTCAAAGAGGAGACCCTTACCTATATCTTGGACATATCTTAGAAGGAAGAAAAATTCATCCTCAAAATATTCAACTCAGGATAGACAAGCTAGAGACTTTAAATGATTTTCAAAAATTTTTAGGGGATGTCAACTGAATTAGGCCAGTTTTAGGCATAACTACTAATGACCTTAAACCTTTATTTGATATTCTTCATGGGGATAGCGACCCGTTCTTCCCTCGTCAGCTTACTCCTGCAGCTCGCAAGGCTATCTGCCACATAGAAGCTGCCTTAAAGAAACAATTTGTACAAAAATTGATTACTCACAGCCATGGCTGTATTTAGTATTGGCTATGCCAGTATATCCTACTGGCCTCATGGCAACAGGGACATTTGGAGTGGATTCATTCGCACTCCTCCCAGAAAAAGGTAGTTTATCCTTACTCAGAAGCAGTAGCAGATCTTATTTTTGCAGGACGTCTCAGATCCCTGAAACTTTTTGGTCAAGAGCCCCATACCATCGTGGTACCCTATAAGGCTCAACAAAGGCAATGGCTATTTCATATGGATGATAAATGGCCTCTTTCATTCCTGGGCTATCACGGTACAGTCGACTCTCATTACCGATCTAATAAACTCATACAATTTTTTACAGAGCATTCCTTTATTTTCCCCAAGGTAGTCAAGACTCAACCAATTTCTCATATAGTTCTGGTGTTTACTGATGGTTCTAGTAATGGCACAGCTGCCCTAGTTATCAATAATCAAACCTTTGTTTTTCAGACTAACCACACTTCAGCACAACGCGTGGAACTCGAAGCAGTACATCAAGCGTTATGCAAACTTTCCACTCAGTCTTTTAACCTTTACTCAGAGTCTTGTTATATTGTAAATATTATGATTCACTTAGAAACTGCTAATTTACATGACACTGACCCATCTGAAGTGATTATTCAAGCTTTACAGGTTCAAGCTTTACTCAGGAAACATTCTCACCCTTGTTTCTTTGGCCATATACGAGCTCATACAGATTTACCTGGATCTCTCTCTATGGGAAATACTTATGCTGATCAACTTACTAAAACTGTCTATCTAACATTATCTCCTTTAGTTGAAGCCAAAGCCTCACATTCTCTCCATCATCAAAATGCCACTGGCCTATGTCAGCAGTTGCGAATCACAAAGGAACAGGCTCAACAAATTGTTAAACTCTGTCCTCAATGACCTCTAACCACATTCATTCCTCCCACAGAAGGAGTCAATCCGCGAGGCTACAAACCAGGCCAACTATGGCAGATGGATGTAGCCCATATTCCATCTTTCGGAAAACAAGCTTATGTCCATGTTTCTATTGACACTTTTTCTGGTTTTATTTTTGCATCCCCTCGTACAGGAGAAGCCGCTAAACATGTTATTGCTCACTGTTTACAAGCTTTTACTTTCCTAGGCATCCCCCATACCATTAAAACTGACAATGGTCCAGCCTACACAAGTACGGCATTCCAGAAGTTTTGTGCTACTTTTCGAATCCAGCATAAAACAGGCATCCCATACAATCCTCAAGGGCAGGGAATAGTTTAGCGAGCTCATCAGACTTTCAAAAGGCAAATTGAAAAAATAAGGAAGGGGGAGTATGTAGATACCCCTGCTAACTTACTTAACAGAGCTCTTTATTCCCTTAATTTTTTAAATGGTGATGTTCAGGGCAAAACCGCTGCGGAGCGACAGTGGTACTCACTGTCCAGATCCCACCCTTGGGTACAGTGGAAAGACTTACTTACAGGACAATGGCATGGCCCCGACCCTGTTCTGATATGGGCTGGGGGGTCTGTTTGTGTATTTCCTGAAGGGGACTCTGAGCCCCGTTGGATCCCCAGCTGCTATGTCCGGTCCTTTCAAGGTCAAGATGGAGGACGAAGTGGAACAAGAACTCACTCCACCATTCTAGAGGCTATGAATCAGTCCACTAGCGCCTGTGCCGCCACTGCCGCCACGGAGATCACGGATGACTCGGAGGACATCTCCACCAACTTGGGGACAATTGAAGAAGCTGACAATGGAGGCCGAGGCTATGGTCGTTCGCCAAGGAGCACAATGAACTGCTGAGACTTTGTTTCTAGCCATGCTGTCAATTTTGGCTGTTCAGGTCTGTGATGCTCAGATTCCATACTGGGCATACATTCCAGATCTGCCCTTTCTCAGGGCCGTTACTTGGGATGACCCCAGCATTCCTGTTTTTGTTAATGATACAGATATCATGGGCCACCCAAGTGCAGATTATCTTACTCCTCAATGGGTGGGAGATTATAGATATGAGGGAAGGTGAACCAGGGTCCCCATATGTTTTACAGCCATTAAATATTGGAATAACTGTCTCACTGTAGGACCTTCACCAAGGTATACCCATGGCATTAGCAGAGGTGGAGATCCTGAAGAGTATGAGGGGTGGATCCGACGAGAATGGTTCCTTACTATATGTGGCCTGTCTGACATCACCCGTACTGTCTCTTAGGGCATCCTGCCCAAGTTGCCTCCATGTTTGTATAATGAATACAGGCTATTTCTGAAGTATTCACCTTGGCGGCATTGCTGTCATGAGTTGGCTGTGGTACATACTCCCATTAACAATTCCTTTCAGTTACTTGATTGGTCCTATCCCAACCCGCTATCTAGCAGAAGTAGTTTTAAGGCTAGAGAGACCCCTGGAGGCTGGGTAGAAGAGATACTCACCACCAAGTGGGGAGGAGTACAGTTAGAAATATTTAAGCTTATGGCCACTTTAGGTAGCATTTCTTTGTATCATGATAACCTTACAGTGATCACAGGTCTTACTGCTTGTGTACCTCCTCCTTACCTTTTCCTTATTGGAATTGTAGATATTGTACTTAAGGGCAACTTGTATACAATTTCTTGTACTCATTGCAACTTGTCTAACTGTGTGTCTAGATACAACTTTGATTATGAGGTGGTTGTATTACATCAGCCTTCCTTTGTCATGCTCCCAGTTAATATTACTGGACCTTGGTACAGGGATACAGGCTCCCAGGTATTAAGAGAACTGAATGATTTGCTAAGCCGCCCTAAGAGGTTCATCGGAGTGCTTATTGCTGGCCTCGTGGCTCTAGTCTCCCTCATTGCTACTGCCACTACTGCAGCCATAGCTTTAACCCAAGAAATACACACAGCTCATTTTGTGGATGGCTTGGCGAAGAATGTTTCGGATGCCTTAGAAGCTCAAGAGCTCATAGATAAGAAAATAGAACAAAGGCTCAATGCACTAGAAAAAGCTTTGCTCCTTATAGGAGATCAAATGCACAGCTTGAAAGTGCGTTCTACCCTTCGGTGTCATGCTGAGTTTGATTGGATTTGTGTCACCCCTAAGATATATAATGGTACTGTGTGGCATTGGGATCAAGTTCGCAACCACCTGTTAGGAGTTTGGGATCAGACTAACTTTACTTTAGATTTCAGTAGATTACATGAAGAGATTCAAGCTATTAATGATGCAGGTTCTGCTCTGTTGCCTCCTAGCGAAGTAGCACAGAATATTTTTAATGAAATTCAAAGCCTTATGTCCTTTCATGGATTACAGTCTTTTATTTGGTCTCTATTAATTGTTGTTATCCTTGCTCTCATTATTCTCTGTTTACTTCCAGTCTGCTTCCGAACCATCGGATCCAGCATCTGATCCCTGCAAATAGGACTACATGAACTTCGCTTAAAAAACAAGGAAGGGGGATCTGTTGGAGACCGGGTGTAAGCTGACACGGTCCTTGCACCTGAAGGGGCTAGCAAGGCTGGGACCCTTACCCACACAGTTTTCCCAGACTTGTTTGGATGGCGGTTATCAGTAGAATGAAAGCAACCTTTGTAGAATGAGAACAGCCTTTCATGGCTTACCAAGAAGTCTGTAACTATTTACTGAGATTTGCTGTACCAAGAATTTGTCCTTCTGCTCTGTCTCTCCCTTAGAGATTAAGAGGAACAAAGAATACATTTCTCTTGACAGACCTCCTATTCAGTGTTTTGTGTATAAAAGGCATTGCATGGTTAATAAACTTACTGCAGTTCCTCGATTGACCTGTAGTCCTCCCGATCCCGCTCTCCTGTCTTTCTTTCTTTTCTCAATTCCCACCTCCCTACCTCAGCCTGGTTCAACCTGTCAGGCTGACCCTGACAATTACCCTAATGCCAAAACCAGATAAAGACACTACAAAGAAAGAGGATTACAGGCCAATATCCATGATGAACATAGATGCTAAAATCCCCAACCAAATTCTAGCAAATCTGATCCAGCATTACATTAGAAAGATCATACACCATGACCAAGTGGGATTTATTCCAGGGATGCAAGGCTGGTACAATATTCACAAATCAATAAATGTGATACATCACATAAACAAATTGAGAGACAAAAATCACATAATTGTATCAATTGATGCAGAAAAGGCATTTGACAATTGAGATCCAAGATGGCGGCTGAAAGGACAGCAGTGAGCAAGATAGTGTGAGAGAGTGAGAGAGTAAAAGGAAAGTGTGTGGATGTGTGGGGAGTGTGTGTATTTGTGAGTGAGGGACAGTTATATTCCACAGGACTGTCAGGGACACACAGACCAGGGTACCCTGGCTGGACAGCCTCTACTACCACTGAAATCTCTCCCGGGTAGGGGGGTGGCGGGCGGGGAGTTGTCTCTGCCACAGAGACCATGCTATATTGAAGGGGAGAGTGTCTGTGATCGGAAGCCCAGCCTTCCCTTCACCCGGGGAGACCTGTGACACCACCCGGGACCCTACAACCATAACACCCATGGACCAGCTATGTTGGTTTCAAATCCACAAACACCGAGACTACAGCCTCCCCAGCCGTGGTCACCTAAAAAGTTTGTCCAGTGTGAGACAAGGTGGCGGCCAAAAGAAGGACGGGTCCTGCACCTTCTCACAGAGCAGATAGAAGGAACAGCTGAAAAAAACAATATCCACCCAGAATGGGCGAATTATACACAGCTGGTGAGGCAATCCATGCACAGAAAGGTCGGAGATTGCCTGGAGAGAGCTGGGATCGAAGATCTGGGCTGGAGGGAGAAACATGCGCAGCTGGGACTAGAATCTCAGAGGGAGACTTCACTACACCAAATCCATGTTCCTTGGGGTCAGTGTAGTTCTCAAAAGTGAAAGGGGGTCCACAAGGCTTTTGGCAGTGGGGGACTCTAAATATAAGCCCACAATCATGGGAGACTACAACCAGAAAGGCAGCCTGAAGTTCTCTACCGGATGCAGAATGTTGAGTGGAGAAAGACGTGAGGTGGCGTGGTTGCTCTGTCATTAAAACTTACTTGCTTTTACTTGCTAAACCCAGTGCATAGGGTCTTTCAATTAAAAACACTCACTGAGACTTCAGGGGAAGGTGGTTTTGTGGAAACTGGGGAGCACAATAAGGAGAGATGAGCAGGAAGCCAGCTCTGGGACAGTCTGTCCCTCCAATTCTGAACAGACATTTTTCTCCTGAAGACCAGGCTCCTCCTAGCAGCACAGCCACACCCAGTCTTGAGTGTGGCAGGGAAAGGAAGATTCTAAATACCCTCAGGGAGCCCTGGGGGACTGGGTTGAGGGGCCGTTTAGTCCCAGAAACTAATACAGAAACACCGTCACCTAGGGGCTGTGTCAGAAATAGACGCTTGTGTAAATACAACTAAAAGCAGGCATAAAATCAAAGTGGGCAGATTGATCCCACCTGCTTGAAACCAAGGTTGTGGCATATGACACAGAGGAGCAGTGAATCACTGGGAACTTCAACACTGTGCTGACTACCTGACAGGAAACCAAGACGTAGCAAGCAGAAGAGTAGAGAGGGTCTTAAACTTGCCCCCATGGGACATTGAAGCTCTGCTGAAGCAAACAAACTTCACTACTTCACTTTTTTATTTGTTACCTTTTAGTTAAGAAACTAAAATTTATTTTCACTTTATTTTTTTATTATTATTATATTTTTATTTATTATTATTATAATTTTTTTACCATTTTCTTTATTTTTTTGGATTAGTATTCTACATTCTATTTTTGTTTTTTATCATTATTTTACTCTATCTCATTTTTTCTTTCTTGCCAACACTTTCTTCCTCACTTGTCCCATTTTCATCCTGTTTCTCTTCTCCTGTTCCTGCTTTAGTCTCTCTCTATCCTTTCTTTTTACGCCCTATTAAAAGTTGATATTCTGTATCTGCTTTATTGATGCACTACTATTAAAGTCTCTGTTGACCTACTCATATATCTAATTTCCTCTCCCCTGCTCCAAGCCCATGCACACTTCTCTTTTTTTTTTTCTTCATTAGCCGATTTTTTTTTTCTTTCTCTCTTTCTTGTTGTTTTTTGATTGTTTGTTTTTTTGGTTTTGGTTTGGGGTTTTTTATTTTAAGATTTTGTTTTTCTTCTCTTTGCTTGTTCTCTTCTTCTACTAATAGCTTAACCACCAACTCGGGCATATCTTTGCTCTATTCTCCTTTTCCAAAAATAGATGACTACATAGATAGATAGATTGAAGAAAGGGAAAATTTATTTTATATATTTTTTCTAATTATTTTTTCAATTATTATTTTATTTTTTCAGTATTTTTTTTTACTTTTGTTCTTATACATTCTCTTTCTACCCCCATCTAAACTGAATTGTGGTCATTTCCCCATTCATTCAATTCCTTGACCTTACCTTCTGGAAGTAAGGTCTGCCTCTTCAGATTCAGCTTCCCTCTTTCTTATCTGGGTGTCTGTTGTTTGCATTTTCTGGATTAGTTGGGTTTTTGGACTTTTCTCCCCATATACTAGTACATATATTTTTCCCTTCTTTTTTCTTCTTTTTCTTTTCTCCCTTACCTTTTTTTCTTTTCTCAATATCATTTTTGCACTCTATTCTCTCCCCTAATTCTCTTTTCTCTGGTGGTCACCTTTATTTGGAGTTATTGGTATCATTAATACATTCATATTTTCTGCCTTCTGTGTTGTGTCTTGTTGAGTTGTATTTTATGCCTTTAAAGCAATGTGATAGAGAGTGATCCACATAACCAGACACCCTGAGAAGAGCAAAAATGGGGAGATAAAGAAACAGCCACCATACAAAAAAAAAAGGAGGAATCACTGGAAAATGATGATAATGAAATGGAGGCAAGCAATTTGTCAGAGAAAGAATTCAGAACAATGGTCATAAGGATGCTGAAAAGGATGCAATACAAGTTCAATAACATGTGTAAGAACCAAGAGGAAATGAAGAAAACCAAGAAGAAAAGAAGAAAGCCATAGCTGCAATAAAGAACACAATAGAATACATCAGCATAGACTAGAAGAAGCTGAGGACGATATCAGTGAACTAGAAAACAAGGTAGGAAAAAACACCCAAGCAGAGCAGCAACTGGAAAAAAATACTTAAAAACAGTAGGACAGCCTAAGGGAGCTTAGGGACAACATGAATGAAACAAAATCTGCATAATAGGGGTGCCAGAGGGAGAGGAAACTAAGCAAGGAATAGAAAACCTGTTTGAAGATATAATGACAGAAAATTTTCCTGATATTGAGAAGAAAAAACTCACACAAGTCCAAGAAGCTCACAGAGTCCCAAACAAGATGAACCCAAAAAGACTAACACCAAGACACATCATAATTAAATTGGCAAACACCAACGACAAAGTAAGAATCTTGAAGGCTGCCAGAGAGGGACAGAAAGTTACATATAGGGAATCTCCCATCAGACTATCAATTGATTTCTCAACAGAAACACATCAGGCCAGAAGGGAATGGAATGAAATATACAAAGTCATGCAAATCAAGGGTCTGAATTCAAGAATACCATACCCAGCAAGGCTATCATTCAAAATTAAAGTTGAAATCAGGAGCTTCACAGACAAAAAAAGACTAAAGGAGTTTGTTACCACCAAATTAGCAATGCAAGAAATGCTAAAGGAACTGCTGTAAAAAGAAGAAATAGGAAGGGAAGAAGGAACACAGGCATAAAGAATAGAATTTGCCACAAACAACTACCAATTGATAATAACTTTAAAAGTAAATGGATTAAATGTCCCAATCAAAAGACATAGGGTATCCGAATGGATAAGAAAACATAATGTATATATATGCTGCCTACAGGAGACCCACCTCAGAACAAAGGACTCACACACTGGTAGTGAAGGGATGGAAAAAAAATTTTTGGCAAATGGAAATGAACAAAAATCTTGGATAGCAATACTTATATCTGACAAATTAAATGTGAACATGGAGGTCCTATCAAGAAATAAGGAAGGCCACTTCATAATACTAAAGGGAGCAATTCAACAAAAAGATAAAACTTTGATAAAAATATATTCACCCAATGCAGGAACACCCAAATACATTAAAAAAAATTATGGATGATTACAAGGGAGAGAGCAACAGCAATACAATCATATTAGGGGACTTTAATACCCCACTATCACCACTGGATAAATCCTATAAACAAAAAATCAGCAAATAAACACCAAACCTAAATGACTCACTAGATCAGATGGACTTAACTGACATCTTCAGAACATTTCACCCCAAGCCACAGAATATACATTCTTCTCAAGTGCACATGGGTCATTTTTAAAGATAAACCACATATTGGGTCACAGGCAAAGTCTCTTCAAATTCAAAATAGAAATCATATCAAGCACCTTTTCAGATCATAATGGCATTAAATTAGAAATCAACTACAATAAAAACAATGAAAAAAATCAAACACTTGGAGGCTAAATAGCATGCTATTAAGCAATGATTGGATTACCAAAGAGATCAAAGAAGAAATAAAAAACATCCTGGTAACAAACGACAATGAAAACACAATCCAAAATCTATGGGACACAGTGAAAGCAGTCTTGAGAAGGAAGTTCATAGCTCTACAGGCCTACCTCTAAAAACAAGAAAAATGGTAATAAATTATCTAACACTACAACTCAAAGAGTTAGATGAAGAGCAACAAAAATGGCCAGCATAAGCAGAAGGAAGGAAATAATAAACATCAGAGTGGAAATAAATGACATAGAGGTAAAAAAAAAATCAATGAAACCAAATGCTGGTTCTTTGAAAGGATAAATAAGATTGATGAACCTCTAGCCAGGCTCATCAAGATGCAAAGAGAGAGGACCCAAATAAGCAAAATCAGAAATGAAAGAGGTGAAGTAGTAACCGATCCCACAGCAATACAAATGATTATGAAAAAATACTTTGAGCAATTCTATTCCTTTAAACTGGACAACCTAGATGAAATGGATATATTCTTGGAAAAATACAAGCTTCAAGAACTCAATCAGGAAGAATCCAAAACTGGAATAGGCTGATAGCTACCGAAGAAATTGAAGCAGTAACCAAAAATCTTCCAGCAAACAAAAGCCCTGGTTGGGATGGCTTCACATGGGAGTTCTACCAAGCATGCAAACAAGAACTAAAAACTTATCCTCCTCAGACTATTCCAAAAAATTCAAGAGGAAGGCACACTTCCAGCTCTTTCTATAAAGCCAGCATTACCCTAATTCTAAAATCAGATAAAGAGACCACAAAAAAAGAAAACTGCAGGCCAATATACTGATGAACATAGATGCTGAAATCCTCAACAAAATTCTAACAAATCGGATCCAGCATTACATTAGACAGATCATACACCATGACCAAATGAGATTTATTCCAGGGATGCAAGGATGGTACAATATCCGCAAATTAATAAATGTGATACATCACATAAACAAATTGAGAGACAAAAATCACATAATCATATCCATTGATGCAGAAAAAGCATTTGACAAAATCTAACACCCTTTCTTGATAAAAACTCTCAGCAAAGTGGGAATAGAGGGATCATACCTCAAAATAATAAAAGCCTTATATGAAAAACCTACAGCCAACATCATATTCAATGAGCAAAAATGAAAGTCATTTCCCCTAAGAACAGGAACAAGACAGGGATGCCCACTTTCACCACTCCTGTTCCATATAGTACTGGCAGTGCTAGCCATAGTGACCAGACAAGAAGAAAAATAAAAGGCATCCAAATTAAAAAAGACAAGATAAAACTGTTCTTATTTGCATATGACATGATACTGTACATAGAAAACACCAAACAATCCATCAAAGAAACTACTAGACTTAATAAATGAATTTAGCAATGTAGCAGGATACAAAATTAACACCCAGAAATCTATGGCCTTTTTATAAACCAATAATGAATTCACAGAAAGAGAAATTAAAAAAACAATCCTATTTACCATTGCACCAAAATAATTAAGATGCCTAGAAATAAACTTAACTAAGGAGCTAAAAGACCTGTACTCTGAAAACTATAGGACATTGAAAAAGAGATAGAGGAAGACGTAAACAAATGGAAGAACATACCATGTTCTTGGATTGATAGAATCAACATCATTAAAATGTCCATACTACCCAAAGCAATCTACAGATTCAATGCAATGCCCATTAGACTGAAGGGTCTCAAGTTTGATTCTGGTCAAGGGCACATACCTGGGTTGTGGTCTCTATCACCTATAAGGGGCATGCAGAAGGCAGCCAATCAATTATTCTTTCTCATCATTGATGTTTCTGTCTCTCTCTCCCTCTCCCTTCCTCTCTGAAATCAATAAAAATATAATTTTCAAAAAACTCATCCTGGAAAAGCCAAGTGTTGTCAATTGTACATACTGTAGATCCTAGCTGATTGACAGACTTTGCTGCCTTTTTCTCCCTGCAGTTGAGATAGGCCTCCTTGCCACACCAACAGGTTAAACCTCTTATTTTAATTTAAATACAAACTAATCCTCCCTTTAGGCAAAAAACATTTATGCTCTATCAACCCACATGACTCAGTATCCTAATGAAATGGTCTTTGAAATCCAACAAATTATTTTTGGAATGTCATTTCAGTCCCTTTTGAGAATCGGTACTTCTGTAAACCATTTAATCTCTTTAAGCCCTAGTTTCCTCTTCTACAAAATGAGGGTAAAAATATCTATGTTAGTGTGTTGTTGTAAGGATTAAATATGATTATGTATGTAAAGCAGAGATTCATAGATGTAGAAGGATCTCGACAAATATTAGTTCCTTTTATTAGTTCTCTTTTGCTCTCTCATCTTTTCTCCTTTCTTTGTCAGTTGCTGCTAGTATCATACATCTCTCTACCTAAAGTGTTTCAATCAAGTGGCAAAGTCTTTTTACAAATACTTTTCAGGATCTTAGAGAGATCTTGAATGCCTTTTCCCACAAAAATATATTAGTTTTTCTGTGGTAGTTTGCTGATTCATTCAGTAAATATATTTTGAAGTTTTATATAGACACTATTTTAAGTTCTGTGAAAAAAACAGCATTCAACAAAGTAGACAAGTCCCCATACTTGTGATGCTTATTGTTCAATGGAAAAGTAGACATCAAAAATAATAATAATCTGACTATTTCACCATCACCCCCAAAAAATTACAAATACTAACTGAATAGTTATGATAACCAGAATGGTGAGCCAAGGGTTTTTCCCGGGTCATGTCTTGTGATGCCAAAGAATGAGCTCCTCGAACCAGAAGATTTAAGCAAAAGTGTAGACAATTTATTACAAGCAGATTCAGACTCTCCAATGGGGAAGGGGGGCCAAATAATGGGTTGCTGGTGAAGCCTTATAGTTCCAGGGGTTTATATTTGCTAAAAGCCTGCTCTATATCTACCTGTGTCACCATCTGATTGATTTCCTTATTGTTCTTGCCCAGCAAAAGACCTGAACTTTCCCTGCTTGTGTGTGTGTGTGTGCATCAGTACACCTTGTTGCTGCAGGCCCACCCTTGCTTCCCCATGCTTCCTGCTCTGTGTCCAAAAACATTCTATTATTTCAGCATGGTTGGTTTCTGTGATTAAGCTTGCTCAAACTGTCATGTCTGCCCCTGCCTATGTTTTACCTGCCTTTGTTTCCCACTGGACCCCTGCCCTATCTGCCTGCGTTTCAAGCTAACTTTTCTCAGTTATGATAAACAAAAAGTTCAAAGTCCTAAGAGAGGAATGCTTACCAAATTTGGGGGAGCTGAGTTGGGGTGATTATCAGGAATAATTTTTCTGAGAAGTAATATTTTGTTTTCCTAATATCTCAGGAATAAATGAAAGATAACCAAACAAAAAGGATGACTGAAGAGCATTCCTGAAGCAGAATCATTTGAAGAACTTAAAGGGAAGTGTCCCTAGTGTGAAGTGATGAAGGATTAGCACAGTGGGTAAAGAGAAGTAAGGATGTTACAGGTCATTTTAAGAATATAAATAAATATGGAAGACATACATCTGGTCTATCAATTTTTTAACCTGCTTTCTATTGTTTTAGTGTGCATTAATTACAACATTTAAAATTCAGGATATTAATTTTTTTATAACCCCATAACTATAAGATCTGGCCACATTGGGCCTGCATTTCCACAGGAAGACAATAGATAAATATCACTTCACCAAGTAAACAAGGCATGAGCCCTCAGATCCAGCCCCGATTTTGTGACTGCTATGGTGAGTGAATTACCACCTTGCTTCTTGTGACTACATCTTGATATCTAGCCCTTCTGAAATATTTTCTAGGATAAGTGTCATCCTCCTGTACATCTAGCACAGGGATCTCTGACTATGGCAAGCTCCCCAAGTTGCTATTTTCTACCCACCTATTGGGAGGTCCTGGCTATATTTATTTATTCTACCAAATGTTTTCTTTGACCATACTCTCCAGATATTCATTTGCCTTCCAGTGGATTTATAGTTCAGTAGTAGTCCAGTAATATACTAATCCCAGCCAACAGGTATAACCACATCTGTCTTCCCATCCATCTTTTCCATCTTTTTTTCATTAGGCAATGAAACATCATTTCTCAAATTATATTAGGTAGCTTGGTTTCAATAAGCAATCTTTAAAAAAATAAACAAAACATATGAGGGGATGAGTTTGTGATAAACACCCAATTATTTAGAACTCAACTAAACAGTCCCCTCAGTTAACAAAATTTTTCTTAGTACTTTAGTTCTACAAAAAAGAAGCAAATAATGTGTTAAACACAAAGTTATATATTTCCAGAGGTAATCATAGAGTTCAGTGTTGTCTCACCTTTTACAGTAATTTCTGAACTAATTTTCAAATAGAATAAACATTCAGAATAAAGGCTACAGGAGGCACTACTAGTTCCCAGGTCATCAAAGAAATTACTGTTATATTCAATGCATTTCCTACATACCAAGACAAGAAAGTTCCTGGCCTTATGCAGAGTCATGCCCTAATTTTTTATGAATACAATGAAATACAGACTAGTATATTTTACAGAGTTGCAATGTTAAAGTGAACCATAAAATTCAATCACCTAGGATATCCTAACATTTCTAGGAAAGTAAAGATTTTATTAACATTGAATCATTCTTTTAAAGGTGTTAATAAGCAGGTAGATGTCACATACACAGCATAATTTCTGGGATTTGTTGAAGAAAGATTGTCTAATAGATTTCCCTTGGAGATTCACTGAAATCACTTCCTGTTCTGGTCTACATTGCTGTATTTGTTAGCATCCTACTCACAGCTCTTTTTCCTATTTTCCAGTGTTAATGGCCCTTTTCTCTAACAGCATCCAAAGAGAGGCCCAAACTCCATCAGCTTTGTGTCCCTGGCCATTGTGGTTCCAATCTGTATCACTGCAGTCTTTATCAATTTGCTCAGCAATCCTGAGGTAACTGTGCATTTCAGGATTCTGCTAACATTTTGTCTCTTGCTACAAAGAGCTTTGGGGGGAGGAGGGATGATTATTCCAAATGGCATAACGGATGTTTTAGTCACTAAGTTTCTTGGGAGTTTAAATTAAAATTAAAATGATACACTTTGTACGTGGATTTTCTTGTACTTAAGCCTTTAATGCCAGCTAAATAACAATGGGGGCCATTAAAGTAAAATTCAGCCTAAAGTCAATTGTATTACAAGCACTCTTAATGCTTGTACATTCTTAATGTAACAAGAAGACTGAAAGGCACTTAACTGGATACAGCTGTATGCAAATTTGCATTAAACTACTGAAGGTTAGAAAGAGACATTATTTTAATCCTGAAAAAACCACTAAGTATCTAGCATTTGGGTGTGTTAAGCTCATCTACTAATGATTCCCCCATTAAACCATAATAAAAATGTTTGAAAGTTGATCCAGCCTTTTGCACATGGTAAACAGACTGAAACTACAGCAGGCTCTTCCAAACCCAGCAAGAAAATTATTGAATATACACATTCTCATGCAGCTGTCACTCACCCCTGCTGTAGTATATATTTTGAGATAATTAAACAAAAATACATGCCATTTATCTAAAATTCATAAAGTTGCCTTTTGGGAATGTAGCATAAGCCATAGTCTGATTCAGAAAGCTATAATTCAATACAAGGTGAATCAGGTTTTTACAGATGAAAGAAAAAAACTGTCACAAATAAAATTGTGGGTAGAAGTACAAAAGATTTGCCGATTATAAGTGTGGTCCCACAAGGAAGCACACAAAGTAATACCATTACCATTTTCAGCCACACTACATTATGCTACCTATAGTTCTCAAGCAGAAAGCTACGGTGTGCCTACATGTATATGTAAACATATTGTTTATTAAATCATGAGTTACATAGATAGTTTTCTCAAAAAACTGAAAAATATCTTATTACATACAAAATAGGAAGTAAGAAATGGTCTGACAGAATGAATGGATCATTCCTTGCTGTGTTTACAGTCCTTAAGCAAGATAAAGGGACTCCTTGGACATTTGTAAAATGTTGTCAAGTTAAAGTTTATAATACCTTTAATTTCTTTTTTTATATACTTAATATATTTTGCACCATATTCCAAATAAATATACCTCAAAATTAAACATTGCTTGACATAATAATCTCTAGGTTAATCCATACTATTGCAAAGGGTAAGAGATCCTTTTTTACAGCCTCATAGTATGGAGATTATATGCTAAGTGAAATAAGCCAGTAGGAGAAAGACAAATATCACATGATCTCACTTATATGTGGAATCTAATGAACAAAAGAAACTGACAAACAAATTAGGTCCAGAAGCATTTGGAATAGAATGACAGATCACAGAAGGCATGGGAATGGAGGGGTTGGGAAGAGATTATCCAAAGAACATATAGACGTAACCCATTGACATAGACAATAGTGTGGAGAAGGCCTGGGGTGAAGTGGGGGCTGTGTGGAGGGGGGCAATGGGGGAAAATGGGGGATATCTGTAATACTATCAACAAGAAATAAATAAACATTGCTATTGCAATGGCCACTGTAAGTATAACCATTTTATTAATTGAAAACTCAAAGAGGTTTGTTTTGTTTTGTTTTGTTTTTTTAAATATATTTTATTGATTTTTTTTTTTTTACAGAGAGGAAGGGAGAGGGATAGAGAGTTAGAAACATTGATGAGAGAGAAACATCGATCAGCTGCCTCCTGCACACCCCCCACTGGGGATGTGCCCGCAGCCAAGGTACATGCCCTTGACCAAACTCGAACCTGGGACCCTTCAGTCCGCAGGCCGACGCTCTATCCACTGAGCCAAACCAGTCAGGGCACAAAGAGGTTTTTAAATGATTATTGATCTTGTCTGCATTGTTTTCTTGATTAATCCAAAATAGAAAGAAAGAGAAAGAAAGAAAGAAAGAAAGGAAGGAAGGAAGGAAGGAAGGAAGGAAGGAAGGAAGGAAGGAAGGAAGGAAGGAAGGAAGGAGAAAGAAAGAAATAAAGAAGAAAGAAAGAAAGAAAGAAAGAAAGAAAGAAAGAAAGAAAGAAAGAAAGAAAGAAAAATGAAGAGAAGGTAAGGCAAAGAAAGGGAAGAGAAGACAAAGGAAAAGCATTCATTTATTCAACAAGTATTTAATTATAGCATACTATGTGTCAGGTGAAAAGCAAGGGATGTGACAGAGACCACGCCATCTTGAAGACCAGGACTGCTTGCGACTATGACCCTAGCCTCACCGCCACCCAATCTGGTCTCAGACGCAAGCTGGGACCCTACAACCACTTGGGACAAAGACCTGCAGACCCATGGACACCAAGACTCCAGACATCCCGGCCACAGATTACTATGAGTCATAGATCCCCTCCCCCTCCCCGCCATCTCACTGCAGTGGCATAGGACCTGCTAGACCCTACCGCGCAAGCAGGCTTCCTGCCAGCACAGGGCGTCTGTACGACTTAACTTTGACTATGGGCGCAGCACGCACATGGTGGGCCTCCCGACGACACAGGGCGGCTGTGCAACCTGGCCCCCGACGCAGACTGGGAACTCTGATTCTCTGTGCTAGAGGTAGCACTGAGCACCAGTGACTTGACACTCGGTGCGCACACATGGAAACTCTGTTTCTCATCCTGCAGGCATGGGATCCCTGATTCGCAGTGCACACACACTGAGTGCCTGTGACTGCAATTCTCAGTGCACATGCACACAGGGACCCTGATTCACAGTAGGAGGCCTCACAAAGGAAAAAGACTCTGATACTCAATTCTTGGTGCATGCATATGGGGTCTCTGACTCCAGGTGTACACCCACAGAAACTTGTTTTCAGCGTGGAGCATGCGGGGTCCCTGATTCTAGGTGTGTGCACGAGGTGGTACTGAGTGCTGGTGACTCTGATTCTCAGGGTGCTTGGCTCCCACTGACCCACAGCAGCCACACGTCTTGGTGTTGGAGATCTTCAGTGACACACAGGTGGCATGATGCTCCCAATGCACATGGCTCAGGCCCCAGCAACTTGGCATTGGAACCTTCTGGTGATAGTTAGAATGGGGAGACAGCAAAACAATCCCTAGAGGAAAGAAAAAGAGGAATCTCCAAGAAAGGAAATAAGTGAAACTGAGGCATGCAATATGACAGAAAAATAATCCAGAGTAATGGTCATACAGTTCATAAACCAGATGGAAGAGAAAATCAACAATCTATGCAAAAAACAGGAAGAAATCAAAAGTGATATAGCTACAATCAAAAACGCTATGGAAGGTTTCAATGGTAGACTAGAAGAAATGAAGGACCAAATTAGTGAGTTAGAAGAGAAGGTAGAGAAACAAGTCCAATCTGAACATCAACTGGAGAAAAAAATTTTTTAAAAAAGCAGGAGGAGAGCATAAGGGATTTTGGGACAACACGAAACGAAGTAACATACATATAATAGGGGTGCCAGAAGGACAAGAAGAGCTGCAAGGATTAGAGAATGTATTTGAAGAAATAATAACACAAAACTTCCCTGATATGGGGAAGCAAATAGTAGCACAAGTACAGAGAGTCCCAAGCAAGATGAATCACAAAAGACCTACACCGAGACACGTCATAATTACAATGGTAAATGTTAACAACAAAGAGAGAATTTTACAGGCTGAAAGAGAGAGACAAAGAGTTACCTACAAAGGATCTCCTATTAGATATTCAACTGATTTCTCAATAGAAACATATCAGGCCAGAAGGGAATGGAATGAAGTATACAAAGTAATGCAAAGCAAAGGACTGAATCCAATAATGCTCTATCCAGCAAGACTATCAATTAAAATTGAAGGGGAAATCAGGGGCTTTGCAAAAGAAAAAAAAAAGGAGGCTAAGAGAGTTTATCACCACCAAGCCAGCAATGCAAGAAATGCTAAAGGGAATGCTGTAAAAAGAAGAAATAAAAAGGGTAGAAGGAACACAGGCACAAAAAATAAAAATGGCTACAAACAATTATCTATAAATAATAACATTAAACATAAATGGATTAAATGCTCCAATCAAAAGACATCAAGTGACTGAATGGATAAGAAAACATGACCCATATATATGCTGTTTACAGGAGACCCACCTCAGAACAAGGGACTTACACATACTGAAAGCGAAGAGATGGAAAAATATCTATCAGGCAAATGGAAATGAAAAAAAAAAGCTGGGGTAGCAATACTTAGATCTGACAAAATAGACCTCAAAGTGAAGACCACAACAAAAGACAAGGAACGCGACTTCATAATTCTAAAGGGATTAAGACAACAAGAGGATATAACTCTGGTAAACATATATGCACCCAATGCAGGAGCACCCAAATACATAAAAAAAAAACTTCTCGAAAATATCAGGGGAGAGAATGACAGCAATAAAATCATAGTAGGAGACTTAATACCACATAAACATCATGGATAAATCCTCTAGAATAGAAATAGCAAAGAAACAGCAACCCAAAAAACTCACTAGATCAGATGGACTTAATTGACATCTTTAGAACATTCCACCCAAAAATATAGAATATACATTCTTCTCAAGTGCACATGGGACATTTTCAAAGATAGACCACATATCGGGACACAGGCAAAGTCTCTCCAAATTCAAGAAGACTGAAATCATATCAAGCATCATCTCAGACCACAATGGCATAAAATTAGAAATCAACTACAATAAAAACAATCACAAAAATTCAAACACTTGGAATCAGAATAGCATACTATTAAAAAATGAGTGGGTTACCAAGAGATCAAAGAAGAAATAAAAAACATCCTGAACACAAACGACAATGAAAACATAACAATCCGGGGACAACCAAGATGGCGACATAGATAAACACCTGAATTTGCTGCCGCACACAACCACATTAAAACTACAACTAAAAGACAAAACAAACAGCATCCAAAACCATGGTAAGGCCGGCTATGTGGAAATTCTACAACTAGAAGGAAAGAGAAAAGCAATTGAATCTGGTAGGAGGTGCAGAGGTGTGGAAGTGCGGAGGAACGAAGGCGTGCGTGAAAGGGGCTGGCAGCTGGGTACACTGTTGTCTTTTTCAAACAGAAGGGAGATACAAGCTCCCAACTGCTCTGAACTCCAGCTCCGGGTGAGAATTTGGGGACCCAGACTCATACGGAGAGAAACTGTACTGTCTGGCATCAGGCCGGAACGTGAAGGCGGCTTTCTCGCAGAGGTGCTTGTAGTGGTCATTGTTCCTACACAGGGCCAAGGGACACAGAACCCAGGACCTCTCTGAGGCAGTGCAGACTGGCAGCCATTGCGGTTTGTTCTGTCCTGGTGATTCCCTGAGAACCTGCCCCACCCAATTTACAGCCCCACCCAAGCTGTGCGCAGAAGCTTTTGCATATTAATGGCCTGGCCTTTCTCTGCCTAAAAACTTGGCAGACTCAGTGAGTGCCAAAGCCCCACTGAAGTAAGACCTGCCCATAAGGGTGTCTCCAGCTAAGAAGTTCTCCCATTGTAGACACAACTGGCCCAGACAGACAATTGGCCTCGAGGTCAATTCCTCCCAGTGATACCAACAGCAATCAACGCTTGACTACAACAAGACTGTGCACACAGCCAACAAAGGGGTGCACCAAGAGTGTCCACCTCAGGTAATTAAAGAGGCTGAGCCACTGGGCCCTATAGGACACTTAGCACACAAAGCCACTCTATCAAAACAGAGAAGCAGCCAAAATGCGGAGACAAAGAAAGAGGTCACAAATGAAAGAAATGGAGGAAAGCAAACTACTGGATATAGAGTTCAAAACCATGATTATAAGGTTACACAAGAATCTTTTAGAAACCTCCAAGAAATATAGTGAGACCTTCAAGGATATGAAAAAGGACCAATTAGAAATTAAGCATACATTTACTGAAATAAAGAATAATATACAGAGATCCAACAACAGACTAGAAGATCCCAAGAATCAAGTCAAAGATTTGAAATACAAAGAAGTAAAAAACACCCAACCAGAAAAGCAAAAGGAAAAAAGGATACAAAAATATGAAGATAGTGCAAGGAGCCTTTGGGACAACTTCAAGTGTACTAACATCCGAAATATAGGGGTGCCAGAAAAAGAGAGAGAGCAAGATATTGAAAACCTATTTGAAGAAATAATGACAGAAAATTTCCCCTACCTGGTGAAAGAAATAGATTTACAAGTCCAGGAAGTGCAGAGAACCCCAAACAAAAGGAATCCAAAGAGGACCATACCAAGACACATCATAATTAAAATGCCAAGGGCAAAAAACAAAGAGAGAATACTAAAAGCAGCAAGAGAAAAACAGTTAGCTACCTACAAGGGAGTACCCATAAGATTGTCAGCTGATTTCTCAACAGAAACTATGCAGGCCAGAAGGGAGTGGCAAGAAATATTCAAAGTGATGAATAGCAAGAACCTACAACCAAGATTACTCTACTCAGCAAAGCTATCATTTAGAAATGAAGGTCAGATAAAGAGCTTCAAAGATAAGAAAAAACTAAAGGAGTTCATCACCACCAAACCAGGATTATATGAAATGCTGAAGAATATTCTTTTTTTTTTTAATATATTTTATTGATTTTTTACAGAGAAGAAGGGAGAGAGATAGAGAGTTAGAAACATCGATGAGAGAGAAACATCGATCAGCTGCCTCCTGCACACCCCCCACTGGTGATGTGCCCGCAACCCAGGTACATGCCCTTGACCGGAATCGAATCTGGGACCCTTCAGTCCGCAGGCCGACACTCTATCCACTGAGCCAAACCGGTTTGGCCTGAAGAATATTCTTTAAGAAGAGGAAGAAGAAAAAGGTAAAGATAAAAATTATGAACAACAAAGTGACCACAAGTGAATCTAAAAATCAAGTGAATAAAAAATCTGATGAACAGAATAAACTGGTGAATAGAATAGTATCAGGGGCATAAAAAGGGAGTGGACTGAATTCTTGAGGGGAAGAGGGTGTGGGGGGTGCGGAAAGAGACTGGACAAAAATCATACACCTATGGATAAGGACAGTGTGGGGTGGGGGGAGGCAGGGGGTGGGGTTAGAACCGGGTGGAGGGGAGCTATGAGTGGGGGGGAAGAGGAACAACAGTAATAATTTGAACAATAAAGACATATTTTTAAAAAAAAGAAGAAGAAAGAAAACATAACAATCCAGAATCTTTGAGACACAGTGAAAACAATCCTGAGAGGGAAATTAATAGCATTACAAGCCTACATCAAAAAAAGAAAAGAAAAACTGGTAATAAACCATCTAACTCTGCAACTTGAAGAATTAGAAAGAGAGCAACAAGAAAAGCCCAGTGTGAGCCAAAGGAAGGAAATAATAAATGACATAGATCCCACCCCCCCCCCAAAAAATACTAAAGATCAATGAACCAAGAGCTGGTTCTTTGAAAGGATAAACAAGATTGATGAACCTCTAGCCAGGCTCACCAAGAAGCAAAGAGAGAGGAATCAAATAAACAAAATCAGAAATAAAAGAGGTGAAATAACAACAGACTCCACAGAAATGTGAAGAATCACAAAAAAATGATATGAGCAACTCTCTTCAACAAACTGGTCAACCTAGAAGAAATGGATATATTCCTTGAAAAATAGGACCTTCCAAAAATCAACCAGGAGGAATAAGAAAATCTGAATAGTCCAATAACTATGGAGGAAATTGAAGCAGTCATCAAAAACTTCCAACTACAAAAGCCCTGGACCAGATGACTTCATGGGGGAGTTTTATCAAATATTCAAAGAAGAAATAAAACCTATCTTCCTCAGACTATTAAAAAGAATCCAAGAGGAAAGAGCACTTCCAAACTTTTTCAACGAAGCCAGCATTACCCTAATTCCAAAACCAGATAAAGACACTACAAAGAAAGAGAATTTCAGGCTAATATCCCGCATGAACATAGATGCCAAAATCCTCAACAAAATTCTAGCAAATTGTATCCAGCATTACATTACCAAGATTATAGACCATGACCAAGTGGGATTTATTCTGGGGATGCAAGGAAGGTACAATATCAGCAAATCAATAAATGTGATACACCACATAAACAAACTGAGAGATTAAAAAAACATATAATCATATCCATTGATGCAGAAAAAGCATTTGACAAAATGCAACACCTTTTCTTGATAAAAACTCTCAGCAAAGTGGAATAGAAGGAACATATCTCAACATAAGAAAAGCCTTATATGAAAAACACACAACCAACATCATACTCAATGGGCAAAAACTAAAACCATTTCCCCTAAGTACAGGAACAAGACAGGGATGCCCCATCTAACCACTCCTGTTCAACATAGTACTGGAAGTACTAGCCATTGTAATCAGACAAGGAGAAATAAAAGGTATCCAAATTGGAAAAGAAGAAGTAAAACTCTCCTTATTCGCAGATGACATGATATTGTACATAGAAAACCCAAAAGACTCCATGAAAAACTACTAGACTTAATAAATGAATTCGTCAATGTAGCAGGATACAAAATTAACACCTAGAAGTCTATAGCTTTTCTATACACCAATAATTAACTCACAGAAAGAGAAATTAAAAAAGCAATCCCATTTACCATTGCAACAAAAAAATTAAGATACCTAGGAATAAACTTACCCAAGGAGACAAAGGATCTGTACTAGGAAATTTCAGGATGCTAAAAAAAAGAGATAGAGGAAGACATGAACAAATGGAAGAACATACTATGTTCATGGATTCGTAGAATCCACATCATTAAAATGTCCATACTACCAAAAGCAATCTAGAAATTCAACGCAATCCCCATTAAAATACCAATGGCATACTTCAAAGACCTAGAACAAACTTTCCAAAAATTCACCTGGAATAAAAAAAAGACCCCAAATAACTGCAGCAATCTTGAGAAAGAAGAACAATGTTGGAGAGCTCACAATACCAGATATCAAGCTATACTACAAAGCCACTGTTCTCAGAACTGCCTGGTACTGGCACAAGAACAGACATATAGACCAGTAGAACAGAACAGAGAACCCAGAAATTGATACAAGCCAGTGTGCTCAATTAATATTTGACAAAGGAGGCAAGAACATACAATGAAGACAAGACAGTCTTTTCAATAAATGATATTGGGAAAATTAGACAGATACTTGCAAAAAAATGAAACTAGACTGCCAACTTACACCATACACAAAAATAAACTCAAAATGGATAAAGGACTTCAACATAAGATGGGAAACCATAAAAATCTTAATGAAGCCATAGGCAGCAAAATAGCAGACATTTCTCATAGCAATATCTTTACCGATACTGCTCCTAGGGCAATGGAAACTAAAGAGAAAATAAACAAATGGGACTTCATCAAAATAAAAAGCTTCTGCACAGCAAAAGAAACCATCAACAAAACAACAAGAAAGCCCACTGCATGGGAGAACATATATGCCAATGTTATCTCCGATAAGGGTTTAATCTCCAACATTTACAGGGAACTCATACAACTTAACAAAAGGAAGATAAACAATCCAATCAAAAAATGGGCAAAGGACCTAAATAGACACTTTTCAAAAGAGGACAGTCAGAAAGCCAAGAGACACATGAAAACATGCTCAAAGTCACTAATCATCCAAGAAATGCAAATCAAAACAAGAATGAGGTACCATCTCACACCTGTCAGAATGGCTATCATCAACAAACGACAAGTGCTGGAGAGGATGCGATGAAAAAGGAACACATGTGCCCTGCTGGTGGGAATGCAGACTGGTGCAGCCACTATGGAAGACATTATGGAGTTTCCTCAAAAAGTTCAAAATGGAACTCCCATTTGACCCAGTGATCCCACTTCTAGGAATATATCCCAAGAAACCAGAAACACCAATCAGAAAGGATATATGCATCCCTATGTTCATAGCAGCACAATTTACCATAGCTAAGATTTGGAAACAGCCTAATTGCCCATCAGCAGATGAATGGATTAGAAAACTGTGGTACATCTACACAATGGAATACTATGCTGCTGTAAAAAAGAAGGAATTCTTACCATTTGCAACAGCATGGATGGAACTGGAGAGCATTATGCTAAGTGAAATAAGCCTGTCAATGAAAGAAAAATACCACATGATCTCACTCATTTATGGATAATAAAGACTATTATAAACTGATGAACAAAAATAGATACAGAGGCAGAGCAGCATCAAACAGACTGTGAAACTACAGCAGGAAGGCCAGGGAGGGTTGCGTGGGCGGGGGGGGGGGGGGCGAGTAAGAGGTCAACTGAAGGACTTGTATGCATGCATATAAGCATAACCAATGGACACAAGACACTGGGGGGTAGGGGAGACCGGGGGAAACTCAAGGCGGAAGGGAAGGAGACATATGAAATACTCTTTGTAATACTTTAAGCAGTAAAACAATTTTTTTTTTTAAAAGAGAAGGATTTCTTACAATTTGCAACAGCATGGATGGAACTGGAGAGCATTGTGCTAAGTGAAATAAGCCTGTCAGTGAAAAAAAATACTACATGATTTCACTCATTTGTGGAATATAAAGAGCATTATATATTGATGAACAAAAATAGATACAGAGGCAAAGAAGCATCGAACAGACTGTCAAACTACAGCAGGAAGGCTGGGGAGGGTGGGGAGGAGGTAAGAGATCAACCATATGCTTACATATATGCATACATAT
>NW_005871098.1:2328192-2330585 GCF_000147115.1 Myotis lucifugus
ACATTGTTTTATAACATTACATAAGTTTTCAAGTTTGCAACATTATAATTTGACAACTGTATATACTATATTGGCTCACCACCAAAAGTCTAGTTTCCATCTATTATTACACAATTGACCCCCTTTACCTGTTTTGCCCTCCCTTCATACCCCTTGCCCTCCAATAACCAAAAATCTGTTGTGTGCTTCTATTGGTGTGTTTTTTTATTTCTTTGTTTGCTTGTTTGTTCATTTGTTTTGTTTTTGTTTATATTTCACATATGAGGAAAATCATGCACTATATGTATTTTTATGTCCCACTTATTTTATTTAGCATAATACCCTCAAGGTCTATCCATATTGTCCTAAATGGCAGGCTTTCACCTTTTTATGGCTGAGTAGTATTCTACTGTATTTATATACCACATTTTTTTCTATTCATCTGCTAATGAATACTTAAGTTGTTTCCATGTCTTGGCTATTGCCAGTAATGCTGCAATGAACATAGAGGTGCATATATCTTTTCAAATAAGTGTTTTTGTATTCTTCAGATAAATGCCCTGAAGTCGAATAGCTGAATCATATGGCAGTTCTATTCTTAACTTTTTTGAGGAATCTCCATACTGTTTTCCATAGTGGCCGCACTAAATTAAAATCCCACCAGCCGTGCATGAGGGTTCCCATTTTTCCCATTTTCTCCAACATCTGTTGTTTCTTGTCTTTTTTATGATAGTCATTCTGACAGGTGTGAGGTGGCATCTCATTGTGGTTTTGATTTATATTGCCCTAATAATTAGTAGTGGTTAGCATCTTTATATGTGCCGGTTGAACATTTGTGATGGTAGACTATTTTAAGTAAGAATTTGACACACCAGGACCCAGCCAGTGGCTCAGTTGATTAGAGCATCATCCCATACACCAAAAGGTTGTGGGTTCAATTCTCCTTCAGGGCACATACCTAGGTTATGGTTCAATGTTTCTTTCTCACATAGATGCCCCCCCCCCCCTCTCTTTATCTCTCTCTCCTTTTCTCCTTCTCCCTTAGTATCCTCTAAAATCAATAAACATATCCTCAGGTGAGGATTAAAACAAAGAAAAATTTGACAAACCAGTACGGATTTCCAAATAATATATCTAGCTATAGTGAAAGAAGACAAGAGTGACTATAAAAAGATTAGTTTTGGGTCCTAACCAGTTTGGCTCAGTGGATAGAGCATCGGCCTGCAGACTGAAAGGTCCCAGGTTCTATTCCAGTCAAGGGCATGTACCTTGGTTGCAGGCACATCCCCAGTAGGAGGTGTGTAGGAGGCAGCTGATCAATGTTTCTAACTCTCTATCCCTCTCCCTTCCCCTCTGTAAAAAATCAATAAAATATATTTTTAAAAAAGATTAGTTTGGGGGAGAGACGGGAAATGTTTTTTTGTAATTGTTTACTAGAAGAGGAAGAAAAGTAGATACATTGGAGAAATATATCAGAAGTAACATTGATAAGAATTAATGACAAATTGCCTTTGGGGATTATGTTTCTGACAGGTATCTATAATAATAAAAGCATAATATGCTAATTAGACTGGGCATCCTTCCGGATGACCTTCTAGACAAAGCTGGGGCTGCAGCTGCGGTATAGAGGCAGCCGCCATGGCTGCAAGGGAGGGATCCAGGCAGCCACTGTGGCTGTGAAGGCCTACTCTTGCATGAATGTTCTGCATTGGACCTCTGGTAATTATATAAATGGTAATACATTCATTGACAATGAAAAAACTAGGAGTGGAACAGAGAAGAAAAAACATGTTTCAGACATGTTGAATTTGAGGTGTCTTTTGTTACACTGCTTAATAAATAAATTTAAGAGTATTAAGTTGCACATTATGAAATTTATATTAGTAATAATATTAATATCCCTATAAGTTCATTTTAAAAGGTGAAAATCAATTTAAAATATGTTCAACATCAAAAGATTTCCAACTACAGTCCTATATCTAGTCTAACCAATCAAGTATGAAGCTAGAATAAAACCATTTTCACACATCCAAATTCCCAAATGTTCATTCCTTTGAAGATTCTTTAAAGAAGCTAATGGATTGGTGAGAATACATTGCACCCCTATGTTCATAGCAACATTATTTACAACTAGAGTCCCAGTGCATGAAATTCATGCACTGGAGGGTGTCCATCAGCCCAGCCTGCACCCTCTCACAATCTGGGACTGCTGGCTCCCAATCGCTCACCTGCCTGCCTGCCTGATTGCCCCCTAACCACTCCCCTGCCAGCCTGATCGAGGCCTAACTGCTCCCCTACTGGCATGATCACTCCCAACTGCCCTACCCTGCTGGCCCAATAACACTCAACTGCCCTTTCCTGCCAGTCCGATTGCCCCCAACTGCCCTCCCCTGATGGCGTGGTCCCCCCCAATG
>NW_005871098.1:2330718-2382117 GCF_000147115.1 Myotis lucifugus
GGCCATATTTGTGCAAGGGTGTGATGGTCAATTTGCATATTGTCTCTTTATTATATAGGATAGCAAAGATCTGGGAACAGCCCAAGTGTTCATCAGTAGGATGAGTTAATAAAAGAGGTTGTGGTACATTTACACAATGGAATACTACTCAGCTGTAAAAAGAAAAAGAAGGAGGTGGAGGAGGAGGAAGAGGAGGAGGAGGAGGAGGAGGAGGAGGAGGGCGAAAAAAATCTTACCTTTTTCAACAGCATGGATGGGCCGGAATATTATTATGCTAAGTAGTCATAGAAATACTAATACCATATGATCTCACATATATGTGAAATCTAATGATCAAAATAAAGTGATGAATAAAATAGAAACAGAAGCATGGATACATGGAACAGACTTAACATCTGTCAGAGGGGAGGGGGATTGGAGGGACTGGATGAAGAAGGTGAAGGGATTAGCTAAATAACATATATGCATAACCCATAGATGCAGAAAACAACATGGTGATGGCCAAAGGGAAGTGGATATGGAGGCTGGGTGGAAGTGGGCAAAAGAGGGGGAAATAGGAACATCTGTAATAGTGTCAACAATAAAATTTAACTTAAAAAACTCCTCTGATGTGCAATTAAGGGTTTTTTTCAAAGAACTGTTTTCCAAAATGATATTTTTACTTTTATATTAGAAAGTTAACTGTTCACATTGATTAAAAAGTTGCATCTACCATCTCTAAATTTTTGCTACTAAATATGAACTATGGATTCAATGTTTTAAGCAAATGTTTGTAAAAAAGGTAATGAAATGCCACAGACTTACCATATAGCATTTTGTGATGTTTCTCATTATTGAGACACAGTAGGACTATAGACCTTTGTATGTATTTAATAAGCTTATAGTGGAATAAAAAAATAAAAATAAGTTAATGGAGAATGTGTTCTGCCAAAATGGGGTATGAATCAAGATTGATGTAATTATCAGATTCAGAAAGAGAGGACCTAAACATAGAAAATAAATTATTTCCATGGGAAGTTTTTACAGAGCTTTTATACAGCATGGAAATACTTGGCTGCATAAAAGTACTGGAGGTGCAAGGAAATTAAGCAAATAAAAAAAATAAAACAATTATTAACTCCAAGGTAAAAAACAAAAAAAGTTATATAATCAAAATGTAATGGGGATACTACTTGGTTCAAGAGTAAACAATATTTATAATAAGGGAAACAAAATTTTGTTAAATTAAGGAATGAATATTATGAATAATACTAGCAGCCTGGTGCCCAAAATCATGCACAGGGGGAGGGTGTCCCTCAGCCCAGCCTGCACTCTCTCCAATCTGGGACCCCACAGGGATTGGGCCTAAACTGGCAGTTGGGACATCACTCTCACAATCCGGGACTGCTGGCTCCCAACTGCTCGCCTGCCCACCTGCCTGATTTCCCCTAACTGCTCCTGCCTGCCAGCCTGACCACTCCCTAACCACTCCCCTGCCAGCCTGATCGAGGCCTAACTGCTCCCCTGCTGACCTGATTGCCCCCAACTGCCCTCCCCTGCTGGCCCGGTCACCCCCAACTGCCCTCCCCTGCTGGCCCGGTCACCCCCAACTGCCCTCCCTGCTTGCCCGGTTGCCCCTAACTGCCCTCCCCTGCCAGCCTGGTCACCCCTAAGTGCTCTCCCCTGCCAGCCTGGTCACCCCTAAGTGCTCTCCCCTGCCGGCCTGGTTGCCCCCAACTGCCCTCCCCTGCAGCCATCTTGTGGCAGCCTTCTTGTGACCACATAAGGGTGGCCATCTTGTTATCACATAGGGGTGGACATCTTTGACCACATGGGGGTGGCCATTTTTGACCACATGGGGGCAGCCATCTTGTGAGATGGTGTGATGGTCAATTTGCATATTACATCTTTATTATATAGGATAAGCAAGAACCCATCTTTCTGAAACTATGTCAGAGCAATGTCTGGCAGACACATACACCTACTCTGTGTGATTAAACCTGTCTAGAGTGCTGAGAAACCATGAACCCTAACCTTCCTTCCCTAGAAGTCACGAGTATCTCTTCTCCTCTCTACTCCATCTTGGGTGGCTGATGGGTCATTTCATTAAAGCTTGCTTTATCTGCATTATGTGAGAATGTCTTTACCTCTCCATAAAATGCATCCCAGCTTCATTTCTAAACTTTGACTATACTATGCAATTGAAGAAAATGTGTTGTTAAAAAGACCAATACAGAAAAAAGTTAACTCTTTGCTGACCCTTCAGAATTTAGTGTTTGTTGTCCAACGTCCAACTGAATTGGAAGGAGTATAAATGGACCAACTTTCAAAAGAGAAAGTGCAGCAATGTGAGTGAACAGCAAAGACATTAAAGAACCAAGAAGAGGAGGAACGAGAGGAAAGAGACCTAATGAGGAGGATGTGGAAGACCCACCCTAAGAGATTAGAATTGAGTATTCTGTAAAGAGATGCTCTCAAAATCATAGCACTCTATGAGTACGTGTGGTTTAAATTATACCACTGAAACCTGAAGAAAAGAACTGGTCAAACCTTCTATATTTTGTGTATTTTTTCAGGTTTTTGTTTTTTATTTGTATATATATATACAAATAAATATATATATAAATATATATATATATATTCCTCCTTTTCTCCTTAATATGAGAACAATGGGGGAGACAAAATGGCGGCGGAATAGATGGACTTGTCCTGAGCCTTGTCCCAGAGCAAATAGAATGAGCAGCTGAAACGAATAACATCCAACCTGAACTGACAAAACTCAGTTGGGAGATAATTTGCAGCTGGGAAGGGCAGAGGACCCCAGGAGAAAGGTAAAATCATGGATCTAAGCAGGGGAGTCTGCCAGAGTTCTGAGCCCAGAGGGTCAGAGGGAATCCACACAGCACTGAGACATGTCCCTTGGGAAAGGCACATTGTCTGACTGTGGAAAGGAGTTCCGCAGGACTGCTGGATGGCAGGGGACTCTAGATCTGGGTCCACAGTCATAAAAGGCTGAACCCAGAGAGGGCAGCCTGAAGGGCTGACCAACTGCGCAGTGCCAGCAGGACAGGAGCTCGCAGAGGCGCAGCCTTTCCCCTCTCTGTGGCCTGTGTCTTTCTTCACTGAACCTAGTTCATAGGACCTTTTGGATATGGAAACTAACCCATGGCTGAAGTGTGGGAGAAGGTGCAGACTTGTGGAAACTGGAGAGAAGAGGGGGTCCAGGAGAAGTGGCAGCAAGTCTGGTGCTGAGTCATACCTGAGCCCAGGACATAGGCAGCAATTTTGTCCTGAAGAGATAGCCTCTACCTCCAGTATCCAGGCAACCAATACAGACACACCCAGATTCCACCCTGAATGGCACAAAGGATTAAAAAAAAAATCTAAATAGTCCTTGAGAGATAAAAGGGGCTGGCCTATGGAGAGACCTTCAGTCCCAGCAACAGGAACCTGAGAAACAGTACAATACAGAAGACTGGGATCTTAAGCCAGCCAAAGGAATGACACTTCACATTTTCATTTTTATTTTTTATCATTATTTTGTTATCTTTTTTTTCTTCTTTTTCTTTGTTTTCCTGTTTTTGTTTGTTGCTTTATTTTCTATTTCTTTTCACATTATTTTTCCAATATTTTATTTTATTTCCTATTTTTTATTTTTATACCATTTTGAAATCATTTTTTGTAAATTTATTATTATTATTATTATTTACTTCTTTTTCTCTTAATTCTTATCTACCCATCCCCTTTCTACTTCCTCTATACTGACCTGAGGTCCTCCCCATATTCATCTAATTCTTAACTTTATTTTCTGTAAATAAGCTCACCCTCTACAGATTCTGCCCCTATCCTCTTTGCTGGGTATTTGGTGTTTGTATTTTTTGTTGTTGTTGCTTATCTATTGGTTCTGTGGTGATTATATATATATATATATATATATATATATATATATATATATTCTCCTTTATCTTCATTTTTCTTTTCTCTCTTATCTTTTTTATCTCTCTTTGATATCATTTGTGCTCTTTTCTCTCCCCTAATTCTCTTTTCTCAGGTGGTCACTTAGAGTGGGGTTATTATTGTCTTGAGTACATTCGTGCTTTGTTCCCTTTGTGTTGTGTCTTGTCGAGGTGAATTTTATCTTGTCTGGCCAGGTTCTAGAGAGTGAGCCACATAACCAGACACCTGGAGAGGAAACTCCATCCACGAACGTGTCAATAACACCCCAGACCCAACTACAGAGGCATAAAGAAGGCGGCAGTGAGGGAGAGAGCGTGAGTGAGTAAGGGAGCAAAAGAGGAGTGTGTGGTCATATGGGCTGTGTCTGTGTGCGTGTGAGTGAGGCAGTTAGATCCCACAATACCTTCGGGGGCAGGCTAACCAGGCTTGCCTAACTAGGCAGCCTCTGCTACCATTGTAAACAGTACCAGGAGGCTGGATTGTCCTCAGAGGCCTAGCCTTTTTGAAGGGGAGAGCTTCTGTAACTGGGAGCCCAGGCTCACCTCCACCCAGGGTGCCCTCAAATAACACCTGGGACTCTACAGCCAACACTTCCAGGGACCTGCTACCTCGGCTGTGGTCCCACAGTCAATGAGTCTCCAGCCAGCCAAGGCACAGGCTCCTGTGAGTTTAAAGCGCACTCCCCTCTGACTGGCCCAATGCTTTAGCCCAGGGCACTGCAACCATGCAAGCAGCAGACACGTGAGCAGCCCACTCCTGTCCAAGAGCAGGTCTAAGAGCAGCAGCCTCACATGGTCTGCCCCTGTCCAAAGAGCAGCAGCTGTGTGAGCGGCCCCCTCACCCGTCCAATGAGCAGCAACCACACGAGCAGTGCGCCCCTTCAGAGGAACAGCAGCCACATGAGCAGCCTGCCTACGACTGAGGAGCAGCAGCCTGTCCCTGTGCGAGGAGCAGCAGCTGCATGCAGCCCTCACCCTGCCCCCATCCGAGGAGCAGCAGCTGTATGAGCAGCCCGCTCCTGTACAAGGAACAGCAGTGCTACGAGCAGCCCACCCCCATTTGAGGAGCAGCAGCCGCTTGAGCAGCCTGACCCATCTGAGGAACAGCAGCCACACAAGCAGACTGGCCACATCAAAGGAGCAGCAGCTGTGTGAGCAGCCCACCCCCATATGAGGAACAGCAGCACCGTAAGCAGCATGCCCCCATTCAAGGAGCAGCAGTGGCCCAAGAAACCCACCCTGGACAGAAGAGCAGCAGCCACATGAGCAAACTGCCCACATTCGAGGAGCGGCAGGCCTGCACAGTCCGCACTAGTCCGAGGAGCAGCAGCCAAATGCAGCCTGCACCTGTCCTACGAGCAGCAGCTGGGTGAGCGGCCCATCCCCATATGAGGAACAGAAGCCGAATGTGAAGCTCACTCCCGCCTGAGGATAAGCAGCCATCCAAACTGCCCATCCCCTGTACGAGGAGCAGCAGCTGCACATGGAGATCACTCCCACCGAAGGAGCAGCAGCTGCCCGAGTAGCTCGCCCTGGTCTGAGGAGCAGCTGCCGCATAAGCAGACCGCTCACATCTGAGGAGCAGCAGCCCTGTGAAGCATGCACTGATCCGAAGAGCAGCAGCCACACACAACCTGCACCTGTCTGACGAGCAGCAGCTGGGTGAGCAGCCCACACCCATACGAGGAGCAGCAGCCATACGTACAGCTCACTCCTGACAGAGGAGCAGCAGCCGCACAAGCATCCTGTCCCACCTCCAAGGAGCAGCAGCTGTGCAAATAGCCCGCACCTGTACAAGGAGCAGCAGATCTGCAAGCAACCTGCCCCTGTCCAAGAAGCGGCAGCCTCACAAGCAGCTGGCCCCATCTGAAAAATGGCAGCAGCATGCAGCCAACCCTGATCCAAGGAGCAGCAGCGATGTGAGCACACTGCCCCTGTCTGAGGAGCAGAAGCCACATGAACAGCCTACTCCCATCCAAGGAGCAGCAGCTGCACTCAGCCCACCCCAATCTGAGGAGCAGCAGCCTAGTTATCAGACCACACCTGTCCAAGGAACAGGAGCTGTGCAAGCAGCCTCCCCCACCAGCCAGAGGAGACATCACTGCTGCGAACAGCACTCACCAAAGGAGCCACTGCCAACTGAGAAGTAGCTGCTTCTGCGACCGCCCAAGGAGCAACCACAGCCCAAGGAGTCACTGCCACCTAAGAAGCAGCCCCTGCACAACTCGACATCTACATCAGTTGGTGAGAACAAAAATGGGTAGACAAAGATACCCCAAAAGGAAAGAAAAGGAGGAATTGCCAGATAAGCAACTAAGAGAAACAGAGGCATACAATACGTCAGAAAAAGAATTCAGAGTAAGGGTCATACAGTTCATAAAACAATGGATAAAAAATCGACAACTTGTGTAAGAATTAACAAGAAATGGATGAAAATAATCAATAACTTATGTAATAATCAAGAAGAAATGAAGAGTGATATAGATGCAATAAAAAACACCATGGAAAGTTTCAACAGTAGACTAGGAGAAGCACAGGATCGAATTAGCAAATTAGAACACAGGTAAGAAAAACACACAAACTGAACTGCAATTGGGAAAAAAAATTAAAATACAGGACAAGAGTCTAAGGGAGCTATGGGACAACATGAAACAAAGCAACATATGAATAATAGGGGTGCCAGAACATCAGGAAGAGGAACAGGGGTTAGAAAACCTATTTGAAGAAATAATGTTAGAAAACTTCCCTGACCTGGGGAAGCAAAAAGTCACACAAGCACAGAGTCCCAAACAAGATGAACCTAAAAAGACCCACACCAAGACACATCATAATTACAATGGCAAATGTTCAGGACAAAGAGAGAATCTAAAAAGCCGCAAGAGAGAGACAAAAGTTACATGCAAAGGATCTCCCATTAGATTATCAAATGACTTCTCAACAGAAACACATCAGGCCAGGAAAGGATGGAAGGAAATTTACAAAGTGATGCAAAGCAAGGGACTGAATCCAAGAATACTCTATCCTGCAAGACTATCATTCAAAATTGAAGGGGAAATAAGGAGCTTGAAGGAGTAAAAAAGGCTAAGGGAGTTTATCACCACCAAGCCTATAATGCAAGAAATGCTAAAGGGACTGGTGTGAAAAGAAGAAATAAAAAACTAAGAAAGAAAACAGGCACAAAAAATAAAAATGGCTACAAACAAGTACCTTGCAATAATAAATTTAAACGTAAATGGACTAAATGCTCCAATCAAAAGACATCGAGTGGCTGAATGGATAAAAAAACATGACCCATATATATGCTGTCTAAAAGAGACCCACTTCAGAATAAGGGACTTACACAGACTGAAAGTGAAAGGATGGAAAAATATCTTTCAGGCAAATGAAACTGAAAGAAAAGCTGAGGTAGCAATACTTATATCTAACAAATTAGACCTCAAAGTGAGGGCCATAACAAGAGATAAGGAAGGCCACTACATAATACTAAAGGGATTGGTACAACAAGAGAATATAACCCTGATAAACATATATGCACCCAGTGCAGGAGCACCCAAATACATAAAAAAAAACTCCTGGAAGATATCGAGGGAGAGATTGACAACAATACAATCATAGTAGGGGACTTTAATACACCGCTGACATCACTGATTAAACCCTCTAGACGAAAAATCAGCAAAGAAACAGCAATCCTAAATGACTCACTAGACCAGAAGGACTTAATTGACATCTTCAGAACATTTCACCCCAAAGATGCAGAATATACGTTCTTCTCCAGTGCACATGGGACATTTTCAAAAATTGACCCCAAATTGAAGAAGATTGAAATCACATCAAGCATTTCCTCAGACCACAATGACATAATATTAGAAACAAACTACAATAAGAACAACCCAAAACATTCAAACACTTGGAAGCTGAAAAGCATGCTATTAAACAATGATTGGGTTACCAAAAAGATCAAAGAAAAAATTTAAAAACATCCTGAAACTAATGACAAAAAACACACTACAATCCAAAATCTATGGGATGCAATGAAAACAGTCCTGAGAGGGAAGTTCATAACTCTACAGGCCTACCTCAAAAAAAAAAAAAAAGAAAAAGTGGTAATAAATCATCTAACTCTACAACCCAAAGAATTAGAAAGAGAGCAACAAGAAAAGCCCACAGTGAGCAGAAGGAAGGAGATAATAAAGATCAGAGCAGAAATGAATGACAAAAGACCAAAAAAAAAAAAACCCAATACAAAAGATCAATGAAACCAAGAGCTGGTTCTTTCAAAGGATAAACAAAATTGATGAAACTCTAGCCAGGCTCACCGAGAACCAAATTAAAAAAATCAGAAATGAAAGAGGTGAAATAACAACTGACCACACAGAAACAGAAAGGATTGTTAAAAAATACTATGGACAACTCTATTCTAACAAACTAGACAACCTGGAGGAAATGGACATATTCCTAGGAAAATACAACTCCCAAAACTCAATCAGGAAGATTCTAAAAATCTCAATAGGCCAAAAACTGTGTAAGAAATTGAAACAGTCATCAAAAAGCTTCCAGCAAACAAAAGCCTGGAGCCATACAGTTTCACAGGGGAGTTTTACCAAACATTCAAGGAAGAACTAAAACCTATCATCCTCAGACTATTCCAAAAAATTCAAGAGGAAGGAACACTTCCAAGCTCATTCTATGAAGCCAGCATCACCCTAATACAAAAACCAGATAAAGAAAACACAATAAAAGAGAATTACAGGCCAATATCCCTCATGAACATAGATGCTAAAATCCTCAAAAAAAATTCTAGCAAATCAGATCCAGCAGTACATCAGAAAGATCATGCACCATGACCAAGTAGGATTTATCCTGGGGATGCAAGAATGGTACTATATCCACAAATCAATAAACGTGATACATCACCTGAACAAATTGAGAGATATAAATCACATAGTCATATCAATTGATGCAGAAAAAGAATTTGACAAAATCCAACACCCTTGTTTGATAAAAACACTCAGCAAGGTGGGAATAGAAGGATCATAATTCAACATAATAAAACCATATATGACAAACCCACAGCCAACATCATACTCAATAGTCAAAAACTAAAACTATTTCCCCTAAGAACAGGAAAAAAAGGAATGCCCACTCTAACCCCTCTTGTTCAATATAGTACTGGAGATATTAGCCATTGCAATCAGACAAGAAGAAGAAATAAAGGGCATCAAAATTGGAAAAGAAGAAGTAAAATTGTCCTTATTCGCAGATGACATGATACTGTATATAGAAAACCCTAAAGACTCCATCAAAAAATTCTTAGACTTAATTAATGAATTTGGGAATGTAGCAGGATACAAAATTAACACCAAGAAATCTATGGCTTTTCTATACACCAATAGTGAATTAACAGAAAGAGAAACTAAAAAAGCAATCCCATTCACCGTCACACCAAAAAAATTAAGATACCTAGGAATAAACTTAACTAAGGAGGTAAAAGACCTGTATGCAGAAAACTACAGGACACTGAAAAAAGAGATAGAGGAAGGCATAAACAGATGGAAGAACATATCGTATTCATGGAGTGGTAGAATCAACATCATCAAAATGTCCATACTACCCAAAGCAATGTATAGATTCAATGCAATCCCCATTAAAATACCAATGGCATATTTCACAGATCTAGAACGAACGTTCCAAAAATTCATCTGGAATAAAAATAAAGACCTCGAATATCTGCAGGAATCCTGAGAAAGAAGAACAAAGTAGGTGGGATCTCAATACCAGATATCAAGCTGTATTACAAAGCCACTGTTCTCAAAATTGCCTGGTACTTGCACAAGAACAGACATAGATCAATGGAATAGAATAGAGAAACCAGAAATCAACCCAAACCACTATGATCAATTAATATTCGACAAAGGAGGCAAGAGCATACAATGGAGTCATGACAGTCTCCTCAATAAATGGTGTTGGGAAAATTGGAGAGATCCATGCAAAAAGATGAAACTAGACCATGAACTTACACCATACACAAAAATAAACTGAAAATGGAAAAAGGACTTAAACATAAGAAAGGAAACCATAAAATTTTAGAGGAATCCACAGGCAGCGAAATCACAAACATATGGTGAAGGAATTTCTTCACTGATACTGCTCCTAGGGCAATGGAAACTAAAGAGAAAATAAACAAATGGGACTACATCAACAGAAAAAGCTTTTGCACAGCAAAAGAAACCATCAACAAAACAACAAGGAAGCCCACTGCATGGAAGAATATATATGCTAATGTTATCACTGATAAGGGTTTAATCTCCAACATTTACAGGGAACTCATACAACTTAACAGAAGAAAGATAAACAATCCAATCAAAAAATGGGCAACAGACCTAAATAGACACTTTTCAAAAGAGGACATACAGAAGGCCAAAAGACATATGAAAACATACTCAAAGTCACTAGTTATATGAGAGATGCAAATCAAAACAACAATGCAGTATCATCTCACACCTGTCATAATGGCTATCATCTACAAATCAACAAACAACAAGTGTTGGAGAGGATGTGGAGAAAAAGAAACCCTTTTGCACTGCTGGTGGGAATGCAGACTGGTGCAGCCACTGTGGAGAACAGTATTGAGTTTCCTCAAAAAACTAAAAATGGAACTCCCATTTGACCCAGTGATCCCACTTCTAGGAATATATCCCAAGAAACCAGAAACACCAATCAGAAAGGATATATGCACCCCTATGTTCATAGCAGCACAATTCACCATAGCTAAGATTTGGAAACAGCCTAAGTGCCCATCAGCAGATGAGTGGATTAAAAAACCCTGGTACATCTACACAATGGTATACTATGCTGTGGTAAAAAAGAAGGAATCCTTGCCATTTGCAACAGCATGGATGGAACTGGAAAGCATTATGCTAAGTGAAATAAGCCAGTCAGAGAAAGATAAATACCACATGATCTCACTCATTTGTGGAATATAGTGAACAACATAATCTGATTAACAAAAACAGATCCAGAGACAGAGAAACATTGATGAGACCATCAAACCTCAGAGGCAAGGTAGGGAGTTTGGGGGTAAGGGGAAGAGATTAACCAAAAGACTAATGTAGGGATAAGGACACATATGTAATAACTTAATCAATAAAGAAATTTTAAAAAAATATGAGACCAATGTATGGCTTTGACTATTGATTTTTCAGGTTTCCAAGTAAGTTCCACCTGGTCCACAATACCTTCCATATCACTTCAAGTTCTCACAGAGCTACTGTCTGCCCTCATACTTTAACACTTCATTCTTCATTAATCACTCTTTTGTCTTAAAGTTTTTCATGCAAAATTCTTATGAGGTCCTAAAGTTTTAATGTTTCTGCATTTTCCACAAATATTAACACAAAGCTAAGTACCTCAAGGCCCTGGGTAAACATTTTATTGTTTGATGTTAATGCACATACACAGCAACCTATCACATGCCTATGTCTATAAATTGTGTTCAACCCATTATAAAAGTACTCTGTATGTATACATATTTACATATATCTACACTAATAAAAGAAAAACATGCAAATCGGTGTCACTCCGCTACGACCACCAGCCAATCAGAGCGACTATGCAAATTAACCCAACAAAGATGGTGGTTAATTTGCATACGCAGGCACAGAGCAAAGACTGAAGGCTCTGGCGGGAGTGAAGACTGAAGACTGAAGACTGAAGACTGCAGACTTAAGACTGAAGAGGCTTGGCTTCTCTGCTGTGGCCGGACCAAAGGCCTGGGTCCCAGGTGCCGGAGAAAAACCGGTGCCGGCAGCCAGGGGAAGGAAGGCCTATTGCGTGAATCTTCGTGCAACAGGCTTCTAATGTATATATATATATATATATATATATATATATATAAATATATATATATATATATATATCACGGGGGCAGGGAGTCCTTCAGCCTGGTCTGTGTCCTCTCGCATTCCGGGACCCCTCTGGGGATGTCCAACGCCAGCAGTTAGACATCCCTCTTCCAATCTGGGACGCTGCATGCACCAGTGACCACACTTTTCATACATGTGAAAGACATCTTGCTGTTGTATGGGCAGCTACATCTTTTTGCCCTGATTATAAAAAGTAGTACATAACATGATCCTTCTGAAGCAGTAGTACCATTTTCCCCATCTTATGGGTGGAAAAACTGAAGCAGAGAGAAGTAAGTAATTGTCTTTGTCACACAGTTATAAGTGTCAGAATCAGGCTGACCACAAAATGTGCAAGCCAGAGTCCATGCATGTCATCACTGCATCATCCTGTTTTTTCAGTGTTAGAGTAGCCTTGCCAGGTTTTAATTTTTAAATCTAAGAGACTGTTCCCAATATATAGGGTAGGGTCCCTAGGCTTGGCCAGAGATCAGAGCTGATCTGTGGGGCAACTGGCGGGGCGATCCGGGTTCCCCACTGGCACCCATCTTGTCTGGTGGCCTGGCACTGCCCACTAGCTGGCCTCACACCCGGCCACCACTGGTTGCCTCCCTCTGTAGGGCAACCAGCGGGCCGAGCAATTGGGAGGCACCCGCTAGCACCCACCTTTGCTGGTGGTCTGACTCCACCGTCTCACCGGCCCCCACTGGGCCAGTTCCTGCATTGAGTGTCTGGCCCCTGGTGGTCAGTACACAACACAGTGACCGATCCTTCTGCCAGTCATTCTCTGGTTCAGTTGATTTGCATATTAGGGTTTTATTATATAGGATAGTCTTTTTATATATATTATCTTAATAATTTTTAATATTTTTGATTATGAATTTCAAATTAATATTTAAATTGTTAAACTTTCAGGAATTTTGCAAGTCAGTTGTAAAACACAGCCATTAAAAATTGTTGTTTTTAAATATAAATTACCTTATATATTTAAAATTATCAAAATAAATTAGCTTAAAAACAAAGTTAATAAATACACAAAATCATCCTTGCCTAGTTATTTGCCACATTTTACTAATATCTTGATCTTCAGTTTATTTACATCTATCATATCACTAGGGTGGAAATAAATAATTGTGCTCAACTGGGCATCCCTTCCCAACTCTGCTTTAAGTACATCATATTGGTGGCTTGAAACTGGCTAAGGTGGAGTGTTCACACCATGAAATTTTTTTAAATGCCATAAAATAGGCCTTTTTATTTTGTTGATTTTATTGTTTATGTTGTCAAATGCTGATTAAAATTAAAAGTATAACGTGTCTATAACTAAGACATTGTGCATAACACATAAAATTGAAGAAATATTCTTTTAATTTTTAAAAGTTTTTATCTTATTCAGCAAGAACATTGCCTAACAAGTGAGTTCCAATATTTTCATCATTGGTTCATTTTTGTCTTACCATAAACAAAAATATCAACCAAGAGTCATGGAAAGATATTTGTTCATCAGTTGCAACTGTAGTGTGCCTGCAGATAAGAGTTCAGCAAAAGTTAAAGAAATCATTCTGTGAAAATCAATTGGCTATATAAAATTTGTAATAAAGAATATTGCATATTTTATTATTTTTAAGTTGTGCATTATATATTCTTTATATCTAACAACTTTATAATATGTGTATATATGTATAGATATACATAATTTTTTTATAAAACAAAATTTTAAATTTATAATGAAATAAATGTATATATGTGTATACACATACACATGAACTTTTTCATGGAACAAGTTATTAAACATTTTCCAGCATAGTACGGCGTAGGATAATTGTTTACCATGAAATTCCCAGGACTCAATCCCTCAGATTCTAAATCAGTGCATCTAGGGTGAGGCCCAGCAATCTTTTCTTAAAACAACATTTCTTTTCTACAGTATGAGCCTTAGGTATGATTAAGGAGAAGAGAAAAATAACAAAATGAAATATATCTTGTTTGAGTTTAGAAGAGTTCTAGATATCAGTAGATGCTTTCTTTAAGAAGAAATCTACAGGTACCAATAAAAGGGGTTACATTCTCTTTTTGAGGATGGAAAATAATCTATGATCATGATTTTCCACTGGGTATTAGACAAAGCAAATCTATTTTGTAAATTAAGATTAAAATATTTTTCTTCAAAAAATGCTTATTTCCTAAATTATTCGTTTAACACTGCCACTGCAGTCAAAACCAGTATGAAAATAAGAAGCTATTTCAGAATTATTCGTGAAATATGAATGTTTATTAAACTGTTTTTTAAGATTTTTAATTGATTTTTAGAGAAAGAGGAGGAGAGAGGGATGGAGAGAGAAATATGAATGTGAGAGTAAGACATCAATTGGCTACCTTCTGCATGCCTCCTACTTGGAATCAAACCCAAAACCCAGGCATGTGCCCTGACCGGGAATTGAACTGCCAACCTTTCCATGAACTAACAATGCCCAATTGAGCCACACTAGCCAGGCCTATTGTAGGTTTTTTCAAATATTATTATTCTAGAAAACTAATACTATTGACAATTGTTTTCAACCCTAAGGTAAAGATAGCTCACAGAATGTTGTACTAAAGTATTCTCTATTCAGAAAACTTAACTATAACTCACCATTGAAATTTATAACTTCTATATTTCTAATTGCCCCTTTACTATTTTATCAATATTTCCATCCCCATAGTGACAAATATTTTGAAACTTTTTCTCCTGGTTTCATGATGTGATAACCTTAGATTATGACAATCTAAATGACTTTATCCATACACATGGGTTTTGAAAACAGTTCTAAAAAAATTATCTAATCATTTCTGATGAGAAACCATTAGATATCCAATTACTGATTCTATTCAGCTCTGCTACTCACTTTCAATGTGTTTACATAAAAATCCCTTGTGATGTCATGTTCTTATTGTTCAATAGTTCCCTGCATATACATGTAAAGAAGGGAATAATGAGCCTGCCCAGAAAGGCCAGCAAAAACATTTAAATGGATCAAGGAAGGTATTCATACACTTACCAGAATTCTTACAAAGAGGTGGACAGTAATTTATCAAGTAAATTCAAACCTATTTCTTCACTTCTCCCCAAAATAAAAGGCACATACTGCACCTCCATAACTAATGTTATACATTCACTGTCCCTATGAACTGCACATGGGAACATAATCATTATTTGGATGAAATATAACATAGTGGCCTTGCTATGATTAGATGCAGTTACCTTTAAAAGGCCAGATTCTCTGATTCCAACATGGGGCCAGCAGGACTGGAGTGAGGGAATGAGAGTAGTGGAGGGAGGGAGTGAGAGGGCATTTGTAGACGTGTGTGTGTGTGTGTGTGTGTGTGTGTGTGTGTGTGTGTGTATAGAGGGGGGACAGTCTGATCATGCAGGAGTCTCGAGGGAGTGTGGTTCAGGCTCTCCTGGCCAAAGAGCCCCTGCTACTGCCACGAGCACTCATTGGGCATGGCTGTGGCTCAGAAACCACAACACCATCTTGAAGGTTTTACAAGGTCCTCCGTGGAAGGAGGCTGCCAGGTGCAGCTGTGGCTAGGCACCCAACCTTGCTACCATTAGGACTCACCATGGCTTGAGCTCGAAATCACATGCACCCCACCTTGTGCCCATAAAGATCACAACCCACACTCTCATGCCTGCAACAGATTCTGGCAGGGCCTTTGTGCTCCTGGCAACACATCCAGCCTGAAACCGTGTGCCTGACAGGACACAGTGCCACCACCCTGAGACTACCACTGATGTGTCAGGGCTCTTGCCCTTCTGTGTACTCACCCACTGCCACTGCTACTGTGCTGCCACTGCAGCCCTAGAGCCCAGCTGCTGGGCTCCAAAGCCAGGGTTCTGGGGCAGGAACTACACTGAAAGCCATGAGATGGATGTAGCTTCCCCTGACCTGGACCTATTGAACTGAGGACCGGAGGAGACTGAAGAGGCTGCAGATCTGTAGGTGAGACTAGAAGGACTGGGACTGAGAGAGGAGGCTTCCAGGACACTGGCTGTGCAGACTGCAGAGTGAATGAAGCAGTGGAAGCCTGGGGCTGAAGTCCCTGGATAGAGTAACACTAGCGCCTGCCATGCTGCAGCCTTAGAAGCTCCTCTGACCAGTAGGAAGGGCCACACAGTGGAGCTCAGAGCCAGCATACATAGGAGGGGTCTGAAGGACACACTTAACATTGAATCTGGGGGGCCTTCTATTTCTTGGAGGAACTTATGCAGGTGAGCAGAAAGGGGGCTGGTTAGTAGGTCCAAGAATATCAGCCCTGCCCTCCTGGAATGCAGGAGGGGTCTCCTCTTTCCAGCCAGCAAAACAGCTGCTTCTGACTGACCTTCAGTGACTGGACATAAGGGGGAACACCCTGGGGCATGAAATCTGTGCCCCTGCAAGTGACAGAGAGGAGGTGTCAGGAAACCAGACAGAATTGAAGCATTAGAAGGAGAAGAAAGGCCCACACCCTCTCCTACAAGCCTCTGTTGCCACCCCCAACATGTGTTTGATCAAACCATCCCAGTCAAGACCAGGAAACCCTCACAAAGCCCAGCTCCATGGGGGAAGGGAGTAAAGCTTAGAACAGGGTCAATCAAGGCATGGGGCTCGAGGCAGACCCAGCCTCTGGGCTAAAGAGTCCCCACCTACTGGACTACTAAGGGCTTCAACTCCTTAGACCTCAATCAGGTTGCTAAGGGCCAGAAAGGGATAGTAACTCAGATTGACCTGCAGAAGAGCTTCCAGGGGGTCCAGGATAGACCAGATTCAACAACATCACAGCAAAATCTAGTGAGCTTCACAAAGAGTGGACCCAAAGATGTTTTAGTGTGTGATTATGTGCGGTTTGTTTTCTTTTGTTTTCTTTTGTTTTGTTTGTTTTTTGGTGTGTGTGTGAATGGATTCTTTTGTTTTTGTTTTTTGTTGTTTGCTTGTTTTTCCACTTTTTTAAATTCTTCTCTTTCTCTTGCATATCTGTAATTTCTCTTTTCCCTTTGATTTGATTCTACTTTTGTCTATTCTTGTTATTATAAACTAGAGGCCCGGTGCACGAATTCATGCACAGGTGGGTTCCCTCAGCCTGGCCGGCGATCGAGGTCCATCGGGGGGCTGGCTGGCTGGGGGGAGGGGTCATGAGGGGTTGGCTTGAGGGAGGGTAGGGGCTGCAGTAGGTTGGCTGTGGGAGTGCACTGACCACCAGGGGGCAGCTCCTGCATTGACTGTCTGCCCCCTGGGGGTCAGTGTGCATCATAGCTACTGGTTGATGGGTTGTTCCAGTCATTCTGGTTGTTCGGTCGTAATGGTCGCTTAGGCTTTTATATATATATAGATTTTCCTTATTTCATTTTGTTTTTCTCTTTTTTCTCATTTTTCCTATTTTACATTTTCTATTTATACCTTATATCCATTATCACCACATTTTAAATTCATTATTTTATGTCACTTCTTTTCTGTTTCCTTTTCTTTTTTCCTCCTATACTAGTTCTTTTAGCTTCCTCCTTGCTTCCATATAGCCATTTCTTCCTCTTTCTCCCTTTTCTTATATCCCCTGTAAGTCTTTGTTTGTGTGTATTTTAGTATTCTATTTTTGTTTGTTTGTTTGTTTGTTTGTTTGTTTGTTTTGCTTTGCTTTTCTTTCTCTTCTTTTTTCTTCTTACTATTTCCTGTTGTTGTTGCATCGAGTAGCTTGATTTTTGTGGTATTTTTGTTTTGGTCCTATTTTGTCTTATTCTGTTCTGTGAGCACCTGTATAATAGCTGGAATGACAATGTTGGCATTGAATCATACTGGCAGCCAGTAGGAGGGGAGACAGCTCTCACAAATGGGACGTACAACAGGAGAACCCAAATAAGGCATACAAGGGGTATTCCTAGAGAATTCAGCTAAGGTGAACAAAGAGACTGCACCATTTGACTCCTCAAGACACTTTCAACATAAAACTCCCCTACAAAGACTGGGAGGCATAACAGTTCTAATACATAGAAGCAAAAGGAGACAACTAAACTGGGGAGACAAATAAACAAGCCCCAAATGAAAGGGGGAAAAAAGGAATCTCCAGAAAAAGAATGAAATAATATGGAGGCAAGCAACCTATCAGACATAGAGTTCAATGCAATGGTTATAAAGATTCTTAAGGAAATTAGTGTAACTAAAATAGCATATAAAGGGAAATAGAGGCCATGAATAATAATCCAACAGAGAAGGAGACAAAAGGCTGCTGAATAGGCAGGCATGTCCCTAGCCTTATCCTGGAGCAGATAGAAGGAGCATCTAAATCAAATAACATCCACCTGGAATTGGCAAAGTAGACGCAGCTGGTGGGACAATTCACAGCCAATAAGTGCAGAGGATGCATGGAGAATGGTAGGATCGGGGATCTGGGCTGGAGAGAGTTGCAAGACTTCCAAGCTGAGAGGGTCAGAAGGAAGCCACACAGCACCAAGTCCTTCTCCCTTGGGGACAGGCATAACATCTAACCTTGGAAAGGAAATCCACAGGGCTGCTGGTAGTAGGAGATTCTATATCTAACTCTACAGCCATGAGAGGCTGAGCCCAGAGTGGGCAGCCTGAAGAACTGCCCAAGCCACATGGTGCCAGGGGAGAGAAACTCGCAGTGGTACAGTTGTTTTCCCTCATTTTGGTCTTTGCTTTTATTTGCAAAACCCAGTTCATAGGACATTTCAAATATAAATGCTCACCTGTGGCTGAGGTGCAGGTGAAGGTGTGGACTTGTGGAGTCTGGGCAGAGGCTATGGAGAAGACTGGTTCGGGAAGAGGTGACTAGGAGTCCAGCACTATGACATTCCTGACACTCTAGACCAGGGGTGGGCAAACTTTTTGACTCAAGGGCCACAATGGGTTCTTAAACTGGACCGGAGGGCCGGAACAAAAGCATGGATGGAGTGTTTGTGTGAACTAATATAAATTCAAAGTAAACATCATTACATAAAAGGGTACGGTCTTTTTTTTTTTTAGTTTTATTCATTTCAAATGGGCCGGATCCGGCCCGCGGGCCGTAGTTTGCCCATGGCTGCTCTAGACCTAAGCAGCCATTTTCTCCTGAAGAGCTAGCCCCTCCCAGCAGTCTCAAGACAACCAACACAGCCACACCCAGACTACACCCTGAATGATACAAAGGAGACAAAAAATCTGAATAGCCCCTAAGTGCCCTCAGGGACTGGGTTGAACAGAGGCCTTCCAGTCCTGGAAAGTGATAACAGCAACTTCCCTAACTATAGCCCTGTCAGAAACTGCTGCTTGAGACATTAAGATTGACAGTGGGCAGACAGACTAAGTGGGCAGATTGGTCTTGCCTGCTGGCAGTCAAGGCAGTGGAGATAGACACAATAGGGGAGTTGGAACTTCAACATGGTGCTGATTACCTAACAGGAAACTGAGAAGTGCCAGACAGTACAGAAGAGTGGAATCTTAAACCAGCCCCATGGGGCATTAAAACTTGGCTGAAACAAATCACACTTCCCTTTTTATTTTATTTTATCTTTTATTTAAAAATTTCTTTAATTTTATTTGGGTTTTTTGTTTGTTTCTTTATTTTTGATTTTTTTATCATTATTTTTTCATCATTCTATTTTTATTTTTTATTGTTATTTTATCTTTTTTATTTCTCTTTTCTTCTTATCCACTCATCCTCTTTCTATCTCCTCTATACTGAACTGAGGCTCCCTCCCCCCCCATATTCATTCAATTCCCTAACCTTACTTTCTGTATAATAAGCTCTGCCTCTACAGATTCTGCCCCACCCTCTCTTCTGGGTGTTTGTTGTTTGCATTATTGGTTCATCTGTTTGTTCTGTACTGTTTTCACCATATATATTTTTTCTTCCTTTTTCTTCTTTTTCTTTTCTCTCTTACCATTTTTTCTTTCCTCAATATCATTTTTGCCCTCTTTTCTCTCCCCTAATTATCTTTTCTCTGGTGCTCACTTATATTGGGGTTATTGGTGTTATGAGTACATTTGTCTTTTGTTCCCTTTGTGTCATGTCTTGACAAGCTGTATTTTGTGCTGCTTGGTCAATGTGGTAGAGAGAAAGCCACATAACCAGACACCTTGAGAGGAGACTCCATCCACAAATGGGATAATAACACTCAAGACTCAACTACACCAAAAAAAAAAACCAAATATCCCAAGTAGGAGGCATCCCTAGATTGCCAAGCCCAGAAGAGCAGGGAGATTGCATCACTGGGTCTCACAAAACATCCATTATATATAGCAAACTTAAAAAATCTGGGTGGCAGACCAGTTTGATCTGACATGTAGAAACAATCACAAAGGAACAGCAAAAATGGAGAGACAAAGGAAAAACCCCATTTGAAAGAAGAGGAGGAAAAAACAGAAGAGGAAAGAAATGAAATTGAGGCAAGCAATTTGTCAGACAGAGAATTAGGAGCAGTGGTTTTAAGGACACTGAAAAGGATGGAAGACAAATTCACATGTGTAAGAATCAAGAGGAAATGAAGAATGGCATAGCCACAGTACAGAGCACAATGGAAAGCTACAACAGTAGACTAGAAGAAAATGAGAAACTCATCAGTGAGTTAGAACAGCAGTTGCCAACCTTTTGAACCTCATGGACCACCAGTGGTCCACAGACCACAGGTTGGCAACTGCTGAGTTAGAAGACAAGGTAGAAAAAACCACCCAAGCATAGCAGCAACTGGAAAGAAAGCTTAAAAAACAGGAGGAGATCCTAAGGGAGCTTTGGGAGAACACGAAATTAAACAACATCCACATAATAGGGGTGCCAGAAGGAGGAGAAGCTGAGCAAGAAACAGAAAACCTGTTTGAAGAAATAATGACAGAAAATTTCCATGATGTTGAAACTACAATTGCCGCACAAGTCCAAGAAGCACATAGTCTCAAACAAGATGAACCCAAAAAGACTAACAAGACACATAATTAAATCGGCAAACATCAATGACAAAGTAAAAATCTTAAAGGCTGCCAGAGAGAGACAGAAAGTTACCTACAATGGATCTCCCCTTAGATATCAATGGATTGCTCAAGAGAAAAACATCAGGCCAGAGGAGAATGGAGTGAAATATACAAAGTGATGTAAAGAAAAGGAATGGATCCAAGAATACTATACCCAGCAAGGATATCATTCAAAATTGAAGGTGAAATCAGTAGCTTCACAGACAAAAAAAGGTTAATGGTGTTTATTACCACCAAGCCAGCAATGCAAGAAGTGCTAAATGGACTGCTGTAAAAAGAACAAATAGAAAGAGAAGAAGGAACACAGGCAAAAAAAGAAAAATGGCAACAAACAAGTACCTACCAATAATAACCTTAAACATAAATGGATTAAATGCTCCAATCAAAAGGCCGAAGGTAGCTTAATGCATAAGAAAACATGACCCTTATATTTGCTGTCTAAAGGAGAGCCACCTCAGAACAAAGTACTCACACAGACTGATAGGGAAGGGATGGAAAAAAATTTTCAGGCAAATAGAAATGAGAAAAAATCTGGGGTTGCAATATGTATATCTGACAAATAGACCTCAAAGTGAAGGCGATAACAACAGATGAGGAGAGCCACTTCATAATACTAAAGGGAGTAATTCAACAAGAGGATATAACTCTGGTAAACATATATGCGCCCAATACAGGAGCACTTAATACATAAAAAAATTTCTGGAAGATATCAAATGAGAGATCGAAAGCAATACAATTATAGTACAGGACTTTAATACCCCATTGACATCACTGGATAAATCCTCTAAACAAAAAATCAGCAAAGAAACAGCAATCCTAAATGACTCACTAGATCTGATGGCCTTAATTGACATCTTCAGCACATTTCACCCCAAAGCCACGGAATATACATTCTCCTCAAGTGGACATGGTATATTTCCAAAGATAGACCACATATTAGGACACAGGTAAAGTCTCTTCAAATTCAAGGAGCTAGAAATCACATCAAGCATCTTCTCATATCAAAATGGCACTAAATTAGAAATCAACTACAATAAAAATAATCCAAAAAATAGCAAACACTTGAATGCTAAATAACATGTTATTAAACAATGATTGGTTTACCAAAGAGATCAAAAAAGAAATAAAACGGATCCTAAATTTATGGAACACAGTGAAAGCAGTCCTGAGAGGGAAGTTTATAGCTCTACAGGTCTGCCTCAAAAAAAACAAGAAAATCATAATAAATTATCTAACCTGCAACTTAAAGAATTACAAAGAGAGCAACAAGAAAATACCAGAGTGAGCAGAAGGAAGGAAATAATAAAGATCAGAGAGGAAATAAATGACATAGAGACCAAAACAAACAAAACAAAAAAGAAATACAACAGATCAATAAAACCAAGAACTAGTTCTTAGAAAGGATAAACAAGATTGATGAACCTCTAGCCAGGCTCACCAAGAAACAGAGAGAGGATCCAAATAAACAAAATCAGAAATGAAAGAGGTGAAGTAACAACTGACCCCACAGATATACAAAGGACTGTAAAAAAAAAATACTATGAACAACTCTGCTCCAACAAACTGGACAATCTTGACAAAATGGACATAGTCCTAGAAATATACAAGCTTCCAAAATTGAAACTGGAAAAACAAAAAACCTGAACAGGCCAATAACTACTGGTGACATTGAAACAGTAATCAAAAAACTTCCAGCAAACAAAAGCCAGGTACCAGAAGGCTTCACAGGGCACTATTACTAAACATTCAAGGAAAAACTAAAACCTATCTTTCTCAGACTATGCCAAAAAATTCAAGAGGAAGACACACTTCCAAGCTCTTTCTATGAGGCCAGCATTACCCTAATCTCAAAACCAGATAAAGACAACACACAGAAAGAGAATTACAGGCCAATATCCCTGATGATGCTAAAATCCTCAACAAAATTCTAGCAAATCAGATCCAGCATTACATTAGAAAGATAATACATCAATGACCAAGTGGGATTTATTTCAGGTATGCAAGGATGGTGCAATATCCAGAAATCAATCAATGTGATACACCACATAAACAGAGAGACAAAAATCACATAACCATATCAATTGATGCAGAAAAGGTATTTGACAAAATCCAACATGCTTTCCTGATAAAAACTTTCATCAAAGTGAGAATGGAGCGATCATACTCAACATAATAAAAGCCTTATATGACAAACCTATAGCCACCATCATATTCAATGGGCAAAAACTACAACCTTTCCCCCTAAGAACAGGAATGAGACCAGGATGACCACTTTCATCACTCCTGTTTGACATAGTACTGGAAGTGCTAGCCATAGCAATCAGACAAGAAGAGGAAATAAAAGGCATCCAAATTGGAAAAGAAGAAGTAAAATCGTCATTATTTGCATATATGATATTTTACATAGAAAACCTCAAAGACTCCATCAAAAAACTACTAGAACTAACACATGAATTCGGCAATGTAGCAGGATATAAAAGTAACACCCAGAAATCTATGACTTTTTTATACACAAATAATGAAATCACAGAAATAGAAACTAAAATTTAAAAAAAAATCCCATTTACCATTGCAACAAAAACATTAAGATACGTAGGAATAAATTTAATCAAGGAGATAAAAGACCCATACTCAGAAAATTTCAGGGCACTGAAAAAAAAGATAGAGGAAGACATAAACAAATGGAAGGATATAGCATGTACATGGATTGCAGAATAAACATCATTAAAATGCCCATACTACCCAAAAAAATCTATAGATTCAATGCAATCTCCTTTAAGATACCAACGGCATACTTCAAAGTCTTAGAACAAACTCTCCAAAACTTCATCTGGAAAAAAAATGACCCCGAATAGCCACAGCAGTCTTGGGAAAGAAGGACAAAGTTGGAGGGATCACAACACCAGATATCAAGCTATACTATAAAGCCATTGTTCTCAAAACTGCCTGATACTGGCACAAAAACAGACATAGAGAACTCAAAAATTGACATAAGACAGTATGCTCAGTTAATATTTGACAAAGGAGGCAAGAGCATACAATGGAGTCAAGACAGCCTCGTCAATAAATAGTGTTGGGAAATTTGGACAGATACATGCAAAAAATGAAATTAGACCACCATCTTATACCATTCACAAAAATAAATTCAAAATGGATAAAGGACTTAAACGTCAGAAGGGAAACCATAAAAATCTTAGAAGAAGCCATGGGCAGCAAAATCTCAGACATATGCCGAAGCAATATCTTCACCGATACAGCTCCTAGGGCAATGGAAACTAAGGAGAAAATAAACAAGTGGGAGTGCATCAAAATAAAAAGCTTCTGCACAACAAAAGAAACCATCTACAAAACAACAAGAAAGCCCACTGCATGGGAGAACATATTTGCCAATGTTATCTTCGATAAGGGTTTAATCTCCAAAATTTATAGGGAATTCATACAAATTAACAAAAGGAAGATAAACAATTCAATCAAAAATGGACAAAAGACTTAAATAGACACTTTGCAAAAGAGAACATACAGAAGTCCAAGAGACATATGAAAACATGCTCAAAGTCACTAATCATCCAAGAGATGCAAATCAAAACAACAATGAGGTACCATCTCACACCTGTCAGAATGCCTATCATCCACAAATCAACAAACAAGTGCTGGCGAGGATGTTGAGAAAAAGGGACCTTCTTGCACTGATTGTGGGAATGCAGACTGGTGCAGCCACTGTGGAGAACAGTATGGAGTTTCCTGGAAAAATTAAAAACAGAATTTCTAGTTGACCCAGTAATCCCACTTCTAGGAATATATCCCAAGAAATCAGAAACACCAATCTGATAGGATATATACATCCCTATGTTCATAGCAGCACAATTTACAATAGCTAGGACTTGGAAATAGCCTAAGTGCCCCGCAAATGACTGGATTAGAATACCGTGGTACATCTACACAATGAAATACTATGCTGTTGTAAAAAAGAAGGAATTCTTACCATTTGCAACAGCATTGATGGAACTGCAGAGCATTATGCTCAGCAAAATAAGCCAGTCAGAGAAAGATAAATATCACAGGATCTCACTCGTTTGTGGAATATCATGAACAACATAAACTGATAAACAAAAAATAGAACCAGAGACATAGAAGCATCAAACAGACTGTGCAATCTGTGAGGGGGGGGGTGAGGGAGTTGGAGATCAACCAAAGGACTTGTATGCATGTATATGAGCATAAGCAATGGACACAGACAGCAGGGGAGTGAGGGCATGTGCTGGCGGGTGGGAGTGGCCATGGAGAGGCCAGGAGACTCATGTAACACTTTAAATAATAAAAAGAATTTAAATTAAAAAGTAAAAATAAATAATCAGACAGATATGAAGAATGATATATCTCACAAAGAGAACACACTAGAAGGTGTTAAAAGTAGATTGACCCTGCCACTGTCAGTGATTGAGAGTTGACCTATGAATCAGGAGTACACAGTTCAATTTCCAGTCAGAGCACTTGACTGGGTTGTGGGCTCAATCCCAAGTGTGTGGCATGCAGGAGGTGGCCGGTCAATGATTCTCTCTCATTATTGAAGTTTCTAGCTCTTTCTCTCCCTCCTCCTTCCTCTCTGAAATCAATAAAAAAATTTTTTTAAAAAGATTGCATGAAGCAGAGAATAGAATCAGCTATTTGGAAGACAAGGTAGAAATAAATACCCAAGATTTTACTTCAGGAGAGAAGAAAAATGGCAGCCGAGTATGCAGACATGTCCTGCGCCTTGTGCTGGAGCAGATAGAAGGAGCAACTAAATCAAATAACATCCACCCAGAATTGGAGAATTTCTAGCCAGGAAGGGCAGAGGAGGCCTGAAGAATGGTAGGATCAGGGATCTAGGCTGGAGAGAGATGCATGACCACCAGGCCAAGAGGGTCAGAAGGAAGCTGCATGGCACCAAGTTCACATCCCTTGGGGACAGGTGTAACATCTGACTGTGGAAAGGAAGTCCACAGGGCTGCTGGCAGCTGGGGAATCTAGTTCTAAGTCCACAGCTGTGAGAGGCTGCACCCAGAAAGGCGGCCTGAAGAGCTGCCCAAGCCATGTGTTACTGTGGGGAGAGAAACTTGCAGTTGAGTGGTTGTTCTTCCTCTGTTTTGTCTTAGCTTTTATTCACTAAACTCAGTTCATAGGACCTTTCAATTACAAACACTCACCCGAAGCTACAGTACAGTTAGAGGTACAGATTTGTGGAGCCTGGGGAGAGGCTGTGAAGGAGAGCAGGGCAGGGAGAGGTACCCAGGAATCCAGCAATGAGACATTCATTACATTCCAAACCTAAGCAGCCATTTTCTCCTGAAGAGCCATCCCCTCCCAGCAGCCTCAAGGCCACTAATACAGCCACACCCAGACTACACCTTGAGCTTTACAAAGAAAACACAGACTCTGAATAGCCCCAAAGAGCCCTCAGAAAGTGGGTTGAAGGGGGCCATTCAGTCCCTGAAAGCGATACAGCACCACACCCACCTAAAGCCCTGTCAGAAACAGATGCTTGAGTGATTAAGATTGACAGCAGGCAGATAGGCAAAGCGGGCAGATTGGTCCGGAACCACTTGCAGCCAAGACTGTGGAGAGCTGTGGATCACTTGGAACTTCAACACCATGCTGACTGCCTAAAAGGAAACTGAGAATTGGCAGGCAGAACAGAAGAGTGGGGTCGTAAACCAGCCTTTTCGGGGCATTAAAACTCGCCTGAAGCGAATGATACTTCTCTTTTTTATTTTTTATCTTTTATTTCAATTGTTTTCTTCTCTTATCTTTTATTTTTTTCTATTATTTTTCTTCATTCTATTTTTATTTTTTATTGTTGTTTTATTTTATCTCATTTTTTTTCCTCCCTTTTCTTCCTCACTTCTCCCTTTTTCATCCTGTTTTCTCTTCTCCTGTCCCAGCTTTAGTTTTTCTCTTTCTTTTCTTTTTACCCCTTGTCAAAAATTGGTATTCTTTATCTGCTTTATTGACATATTATTATTGTAGTCTCCATTGGCTTACTCATATATCTAATTTCCTCTCCCCTGCTCCAAGTCCATGCACCCTTCTCTTTTCTCTTTCTTCCATATTCAATTTTTTTTATGCTTTTGTTTTTCCTTTCCTCTCTTTCTCTCTTCTTCTCCTAATTGTTTTAATTAGTTTCACTCACTGAACTCAAGCCTATCTGCTCTCTCTTCTATTCTCCTTTTCCAAAAATAAATGAATTAATAAATAAATAAATTTTAAAAATATTTTGTTGTTTTATCTTTTTATTTTTTATATATTTTTTTCTTCTTATCTACTCATTCTCTTTATACCTTTTCTATACTGAACTGTGGTCCTTCCCCTATAGATCCAATTCCTTAACCTTACTTTCTGTATATAAGCTCTGCCTCTACAGAGTCTGTCACCCCCTTTTTCTGCGTGTTTGTTGTTTGCATTTTTTTGGTTTATTTATTCGTTTTGTGGTGTTTTCTCCCCATAATTTTTTTCTTTTTTCTTCTTTTTTTTTCTCTCTTACCTTTTTTTTCTTTTCTTTTCTTTTTCTCAATATCATTTTTTCTCTTTTCTCTCTCCTAATTCTCTTTTCTCTGGTGGTCTCTTTTATTGGGTTTATCGATGTCATGAGTATATTCGTGTTTTGTTCCCTTTGTGTCATGTCTTGTAGAGTTGTACTTTGTGCTGTTCAGTTAATGTGTAGAGAGTGAGCCACATAACCAGATACATGAGAGGAGACTTCATCCACGAATGGGACAATAACACTCAAGACCCAACTATACCAAGAGAACCCAAATATCCCAAGTAGGGGTCATCCCTTGAATACCCAACCCAGAAGATTTGCGAGATTGCACCACTGGGTCCCAAAACACCAATCAGACAGAATATACGTACCCCCTAAGTTTATAGCAGTGCAATTTACAGTAGCTAAGATCTGAAAATAGCCCAAGTGCCCATCAGTAGATGAGTGGATAAAAAATCTGTGGGACATTTACACAATGTAATACTATGCAGCTATAAAAAAAGAGGGATCTCTCCCCCTTTGAGCAGCATGGATTGACCTAGAGAATATTGTGCTATGTGAAATAAGCGATTCTGAAAAACACAAATATCACATGATCTCACTTATTTGTGGAATCTAATGAACAAAATTAAAAGAGCAACAAAATAAGACCCAAAGCATGGAGTCATGGAACAGATTGACATATCTTGATGTGGGGATTGGAGGATGAGAAGAGATAAACCAAATAACTTATATACTTACTAGATGCCCGGTGCACAAAATTTGTGCACTGGCGAGGGGGGTCCCTCAGTCCAGCCTGCACACTCTCGCAGTCCAGGGGCCTTTGGGGGATGTCCGACTGATGGCTTAGGCTCGCTCCCCGCAGGGAAGCAAGCCTAAGCAGGCAGTTGGACATCCTTAGTGTTGCTGCAGAGGCATGAGAGGCTCCTGCCACCCCTGCTGTGCTCGCCAGCCATGAGCCTGGCTAGTGGCTGAACAGAACTCCCCCTGTGGGAGCACACTGACCACCAGGGGACAGTCCCTGCATTGAAAGTCTGCCCCTGGTGGTCAGTGTGCGTCATAGTGACTGGTCATTCTGCCATTTGGTCGATTTGCATATTAGCCTTTTATGCCTGTGGGATTGGGCCAAAAACAGCTTTCCAACATCGCCCAAGGGGTCCCAGATTGCAAGAGGGCACAGGCCAAGCCGAGGGACCCCACCAGTGAAGGATTGGGACCAGGGAAGGATGAGGGAGGTTGGCCAACAGGGGAGGGACCGCGGAAGGGCTCCAGGGCATGTCCAGTCCATCTCCCTCAGTCCCAATAGGCCGGACCCCAGCAGCAAGCTAACCTACCGTTTGGAGCGTCTGCCCCCTGATGGTCAGTGCACGTCATAGAGAGCAGTTGAGTGGCCTTTGCATATAATTAGCATATTATGCTTTGATTGGTTGAATGGACAACCAGACGACCAGACACTTAGCATATTAGGCTTTTATTATATAGGATTTGCATAGGCCATGGACATGGGCAATATGTTGGTTGGTTGAAGAGCTAGCAGGGAGGGGTTGCAAGGAGGGGGGTAAAGGGAAGAAAAACAGGAGACATCTGTAATACTATCAATAATAAAAATATATTTATATAAACAAAAACAATAAATAAATAAATAAAAGGCCACATTCTCTCATTTTGTAACATAAAAGAAAATTTCTATATCAATTGCTAGAGAAAAATGAATGATTTCAGACATCATTAAGTAGATCCTATTTCCTGACATCCTCACTTCTGGGAGCCTTTGAAAATCAAAATATGATGAATCTTCACATAGAAGAAGCCAAGCAGGTTCATCATTTTATCTGTCCTAAAACATCTAATTCAAAAGTAACCAGCTATGTTCACAGCAGGGCTTAGAAGATAAATTAATTCAAAGGCCTTAGCAACCTTACAATAATTAGAATTAAACTTTCCTTGTCAGAAAACCTTTAAGTAAGGTAAAATTTAAATTAAAAAATGTCTCTGTGAAAATTTTGAAATTAATAAGCATAATTCTTTTCTGATAGTAAAGACAATTTGAGTTTTTGTAATTAAATAACCAAATGAAAAATTATTAAAAATATTTTTTTCTGAATGTTTTAAAAGTTGAAAAATCATGCTTAAAGTAAGAAGTTCTGTGTTTTCCACTTGTGATAAGTTGTATCTTGGTCATAATATTAATATATTTCTAATCATTAAATTTTTAATATAATAAAAAAATTTAATATATTTATTTAGTTACAATTTCTTTAATACACTATTAAGCACACAGAATAAGAAGTATGGTTAAACGTTTATAAGTCAAATGATTATTTGGAGCTTTAAATTACATATATTTAGAAGACAGTATTATTTTCATAGTCCTAGAAATTAATGGATTACTTTCCCACTGTTAATTACTTACAAAGAAAAATCATCAAAATAATTTGTTAATACCAACTTTCTTTTTGTTTTACTCTCTTATTTGCTAAGAAAAGGACTTTTGAAAATCTATGCACACATAAATTTTATTATAGATAATAATTAATTAAAAAGGTAATTTTAATGTACATTATCCAATGTTATATTTTTCACTTATTTGATTAGAGATGTAAGAATTTAAACTCATCGTTTGTCTTAATGTTAGGGTGTTTTTTAGAAATATGTTTTAAATATTTTTTGGATCAAATGAAGATGTCTCACCTACTCTTACTAGAGCCAAACCTATGATTTACACACAGTTTAATTATTCAGATGTTTATTATATTCTACATAATGAAATTTGGACCCTCATATTTTCTTCCTACATGCTTGATGCAGGCTGCAATTATAGCCACAGATATCTGTTTATTTGATAAATTTTGCTTCTTCTGCATAGTTTGATAAATATGGAAATAAGTCAAAACCTACTTTATATACAGTAATTAAAGTGAAAAATCTAGTCATGATGCAAATCCTTAATTGGACTCCAGGAGAGATATGCAGAATTTCTCTTTAATAATATGGGATGACTGGGGACAGAAAAACAAAGCACACTAAAATATGGTTTAGAAGCACAATTAATCACAAAACAGAAAACAACCAATTTAGCATAGCTCATTCAGTGACTCTCATGGCTCAGGTAATGTTCTTTTAATCATCTGGCTCTAATATTAAGGTTGTGTCATGTGCATTTGAAACAAAATACAATATATATGCTGATCTTCAGTGTGAAACATGTTCTTTGGTCTAATTTGTAAACAGAACCCTTTCATAACACAATGCTTGGACTTCTCGATGACATGTAAGTGAATGATCAAAGCAGCACAAAATGGTTTTAACTGAATTCTTTAAATATATTCATTCTTTAGAAATAAATAAATAAATAAATAAATAAACCTTCAGAGCTCATGATAAATTGGTGGTTTCTAATAAAGTGGAAACAACTAGCCAAGGTATGCTTTAGGTTTATGACAATAGGAAGGATATACTTATTAAGCAAAATTAACTTACTGCATGCACCCTGAGATGGTACAGATGTGGCTGGAAAATAAAAACATCAAAATAATCTACCACCATAAGTATTTGTTTTCATGCACTCCTCTAATCGGGTAAAAATTAGCCATAGCTGTTCCCTAATTTCATTGTAAAGATATTATTTTCCATGTAGGTTATTATAATACTCCATTAAGGTAAGATTATATGAATCAGTTTTAAAAGAATATAAATTAAATTTATTGTGCTACTTTGTTTAAAAAGAAATCCCATTATTCTGTTCTTCTGTAGAAAATGTCTCTGCAACATGTTAAGCAAATAAGAGTAGTGCATTAGAATTTGGATATGGTCCCTCTCCAAATTTATCCTGAGTTGCTGAAGTATATAAAAAATACCCTTGTGTTTGTGTCCTGAGAGGACCCACAAAAAAAGGTGTATACCTCCATGCCTCATAGACACTCGACATAATCACAAGGATCATTTTTCTGTTCCCCAGATGTGTCCATCAGGAGAGACCATGACTGCAGCCTCCATGCTGAGAGCAACTGAAATCAGAGAAGCTTGATGTCCAGTATTCGTCACTGCAAAACTTTCTAACCCAAGATGCCTACTTTCCCAAACAGATGAAAGGAACCAGACAATTGAGTTTAGATGGAGTCTTGTCCTTGTTTCCCAAGATGAACTGACATCTCCATAAGGCACCTGCCATAAAACTTAAAGGCTTCAAGGAGGCTGCCCTTTGATGTCTTTTAATGACAGCTGGACAGCCTTTGATGTCCTCCTATAGCACACGTTTTAGTTTGCAAACCGAAGCACAGTTTAATAGCAAACAATTTCTACACCCTATCAAGGCAATGGTGATGTTGCTCATCTCTAAAACACTTTTGCAACATGCAAAAATGTATTTTGCTTTTATATGTACACAAAACGTGTACATTTAATTGTAATTGACCTGATAGTATTAATATCTAAACTTACAATGGAAAATGGATTTATTGTGTAAATTTCACATTGGCCAGAATGCTTTTCTTATGTACTAACAACAATAATAATAATGTCCTGATTCTTTCAGATAAATATAGAATATTTAGAAGTAAACGTGCTATATTTTACTGTTATATACTCAATAACATTCAGAAATATTTAAAAGATAGATATGTACTTTCTTATTTCCTGAGTTTTTGCTTCCCCACTTCCATTATAATTTGGCTAAAAAACTATTTACATTGTTTTCTCTTTTAATTTCCCATTTTCCAATGTCAAATGTTCCTAATCTCAAATTCTGGAAATATTAATTGCAGAATAAGGGTAATTAAATCTTTTTCATGCCTTTAGACAAATTAATAATTTATATTTTTCTGCAGTTCAAATTAAATGTGATCGTATACCTGGACTATTCCTGTGGTGATCATAAAAAGAAAAGGCAAGGAAATAATGTCTCTCAGTATGCCTAGAAGGCAAATTTCTAGTTGCATTAGATAGATGCTTTTGAATTACCTACATCCACTTGATTTTATCAGATGAAAATAAAACTATGATGTATTAAAAAATGCATCTGCATTATTTAGGGAGCAATCAAATAATACAGGGTAATTCCTTGGTAATTAGTCCTTTAATTCATTTGCTATTTTAAACCAAAATTACTTTATTGGTCACATACTGTAGAAATTGTCTAATTACTAAGAAAGCCTAACATAGATTTAATTTTTAAATGTCATATAAGATTGCCTTAAGATTCTATAATATTTAAAATATGATAGAACTACAAAATGTGATAGGTCTTTATTGTCAGGATAAAATTATCTCTCCCAAGTCTAAAAAGCTTATTACTGAAATTTTAGCCTACAGTGATGTATTCCTATAGAGAGAAATTTATTTGGAAGATTATTACAAACATTTATAGATTTATAGTTTACTAGCAGTTGTTTTTGTTTGTTTGTTTTTTGTTTTTTCCATAGCAAAAAAATCTTAAAGTTTCACTCTGCCTACTAGAGTGATTGTGTTACTAGTCATATAGCTCTTTATTAGGTGCCTATATGGCACACATACCTATGCTGGAGGTACCATTTTAAACTTTTTAAAGGGTAAAATTATGTCTCCCTTTTAAAAGCCCAATAGATTACTGCCACCATTGCCAAAAAATGGGGACAGGGGCAGAGAGAGGAGAGAGAGAAGAAATTAGTAAAACAATGTTTCCTGGTTTTTTACAATAACACTGACACTACAATGTGGAAACAAGCTTAGCCTTCTCTTTGGAATGCATAGGCTTAATTGCATGTTATAAAGCCATTTTTGATTCTGTGAGGCTTCAAAAATGCCTATAAATTATTATTTCTCTTCAAATAATTTATAGAAAGATCAACAAACCAGGCATTTTAAATTCAAAATGTGTTATTTTTAAGAAAAAAAATATAGGTTGAGTATTTATCTAATATCCCTTACCATTTAAAATATCTTAGAGGTTTTAAATATCAAAAAGTGAATACACAAAACTATATAACATATGGTTAACACATATAACTAGCATTTATACCTCAACATGTTACATGTCAATTAAAACCAACAAAATAGCCTCTCTTCTTCTTACAGGTTACAAATGCATATGAGATTGTCAAGTTTTAAACAACAGATAAACACACATACTCCATAAAATGTGACAACAGAGGATTCTAGCAGTTTCATGATCTGAAATAAAAACTATTGTTCTCTAAAGGCATGCTTTACAAAAGCAAAACAAAAAGCTTTCATTTTCTCCCCAGCTATCCCCACCATCCACAATTTGGGTAGTTTGTAAAAAAATTTGTTAATTATTTCATAAATTTCTAAAGCTATGCTTTGAGCCAAACTCAAAACTCTTTTGTCACTTCCCTTCAAAATATTTCAAATTTTGAAAATGGAGTCTAATTCATGTAGTACCAAAATTTGATTACTATCTTTCAATATTTCTCTTTCATATTTTACCATATGAGCAACTAAATTGAAGAAAAAACTATTTCCTTGCTCATCATAAGATTACAGTTCTACTAGGAGTGGTAGTTCCCTTTCATTGAATCTGGAAATGTTAGGAATCCTAAATCTTATACAAACTGTTTCTGCTAAATGTCCATCTCCCTGGTACAATAATCAAGGTGGTGCACCACCACCACCACCCCTCAAAAAAAGTGAATTCTATAGTTCTGGGTGAAAAATAAATTCAAGCCACATAATTTCAATCATTATTTCAGGAAAGAAGACGCATATTTTACAGCATAAAGATGTCATTATAAAACATGTTGCCATGAAATGAAATTAAGCTTATTATTACTTCAGGATATAAGATACATATTACGACCATGAGTGATGAAAATGTCTCTTTCTAGCCTTACAATCCAACAAGCATATATGCCCATAATTTATACTCCTAAATATTCTCTTGAGAGAATAATAATAAAACTAGTAAACCTTCTGTGGCACTTGCTGTGTGCCAAACACTGTGCCATTCATTTCATCCTCAGTCATCCTTTCTCAACTCATTTTAACTTTGGACAATAGGTGGAAATCACTACTCATATATGATAAAGAAGGCAACTGAAGCACAGAGAGATTAAGTACTTTACCCTAGGTTACAACAGTCAGTAAGCAAAAGTATATTGAGACAGTGCTTAGTTGGTTTCCTGGATCAGAAAAATGGACATAAGCTTCTAAGAGGTCCTACAGGCAACTAGACATTTTTAGCTTCAATCTCCAAAGAAGGGAGATAGACCTCACCATGAAAGAAAGGGGGAAAGTCAGAAAGAGAAGGCCAATGAAATTGGAGTGAGTGGCCGCTAAACTTCTAGTCAGTCAGATGCCCTGTGAACCATCCTTTTTAAATGGAAATGATCAGAGAGTTTGGCCTCCATGATATAAAGCCTCTCTTTTCCAACTATGGGGTGATACCATGAATAATGAGTGGGTATATGCCATGAGTCACCAAGCAGAGACAAACACTGAAGCACTGGCTCAGCTCAGGATGAAAGCCACAGTGGGGCAGAAAAGGCTGGAGCAGCATGGACAGACAGCTGAGTAGTTATGAAATGCCCAGTGACAACTGCGTGAGACAGACATTCAGTAGTGGGAGCAAACACATTCAGTACAGAAAAGGAGAAGCAAACAAACTTGTAAAGATTTGCACTGAGAGTAACAAAGCCTCAGTCTGATAATTAAATGAGTGCGAGACTACAAAACTAGGCCTCAAAAACCACAAAAGGGCAGATTCATGCCAAAGAAACGGAAGGTATGTGAAAAAAAAAAAAAGCTGATGGAGATAGCAAAAGGCCATAACTTAGCCATCATCAGAAAACATTTACCCACTCCCATGTGGGAACAGGTAATGTGGTCAGAGAAAGGGTTGCCCTGGCACAGTCTCTATTAAATGTGATATCTGATTTCATAAATTGTAAATGGAGTAAAGAGATTTTCCACAGAGCCATTAGAATGTTCTCTAGACAATTTGTTTTTAATTGTAAGTTAACGAACCTCAATAAGGAGTTTCTTATATTCAACTAGCTAAATAAATCTGGGTCTTAATAAGAGGCTGGACACTGGACATATGCGTAGAAAAAGATAATCCAGTTTGCCTATTTCTCACAGACTGATGGAGAAGGGTGAAAGAGACCAAACAGTGCAAAGACCCTTGGTGCTTCATGGCCTTGTAGAGTAAATTACCAAGTTTATGCTTTCAGTTTATTCTCCACTGAGCATAAGAATACCTGGTATGGGGTATAAGATATGAGCATAACAAGATAAGTATGCTGATTACAATTAAGTAAATACTTGTGCAAATTGAGATAGGATTATTGTTTGAGCTTAAATTCCTTTGAGCATTTTCCTTTTGCTATCTTCACCCTCCTTATTATTTTTCTTCTTTAGTTTTCTTTCGTCAGGCCCTTTTCGTTTTTATCACCCTTAAGGATCTCTCTCCTCTAGATATGATTCATAACAGCCTGACTACTTCCCTCCCTGCTCATCTATGTCAAACAAATAGACCAGTGGATAAAAAAAGCTATATATATATATATATATATATATATATATATATATATATATATATATTGCAATATTACTCAGCCATAAAAAAAGACCAAATTCTTACCATTTTTGACATCATAGATGGACCTAGAGAAGGTATGATGCTAAGTGAAATAAGTCACACAGAAAGGAAAATACCATATAATTTCACATATATGTGGAATCTAAAGAACAAAATATGCAAACAAACAAATTAGGAACAGAGAACAATAGACACAGAGAACAAACTGATGGTTATGAGATGAGAGGGGGTGGGCGAAAAGGGTGAAAGGATTAAGAAATCCAAATTGGATAGGAAAAAAATATGGCAGCTGGCAGGACAGAGGTGAGGGATAGGAAGTGAGTGAGTGAGGGGATGAAAGGAGAGTGTGTGGATGTGTGTGGTGTGTGTGTGAGTGAGTGAGGGACAGTTAAATCTGACAGGAGCAGCAGAGGCTGGCAGACCAGGCTCTCTGGGACAGGGAGAGACTACCACCGCTGCGGACACTCCCCAGACTGCCGGACTCTGGCACGGAGCCCACACCATCTTGAAGGGAAGAGTGGCCTCTTCTAGGAACTCATCAGCACCACCACCCAGGCAGGCCTGGGATACTGCCCGTGACCCAGCTGCCACTCCAGCCAAAATCCTGCAGCCACACCAGCAGACTCACAGACACTGGGATCTCCACCTCCAAAGGTGCACCACGCCCACAGTAGTAAGTGCAAGCTACCCCCTCCCCAGCAGCAGACCTCCAACAACGCATTCTACAGGTCTCTGAGGCACACTACTTCATAGACTTCTCTTGGGAGTCATGTAAGCCCCAGCTGAGTGTGATTTTGTACAGACACAGACGCACTGCCCCCCAGTAGAAATTCTGAATTCTCTCTGCCTGAATAACTGCCCACACACACCCAGCTGTGCAAATTCAGTGTCAGGTCCCTTTAGCACCAGGGCCCCTCAGAGTGCACACAGTTGCTCATTCTCCCTGAGCCCATCTATCCACAGGACACTTTGAGAAGCCGCAGTGAGCCTCCACTGGGTACGAACTTGGACTAATAGGAAAGCACTCTCCTGGGCAGTAGAAATTCTGAATTCACATATCCTGAATACCTGCCCAAAAAAGCCTCAATTAAGCATGCCAGGGCCCTTCAGAGTGCTTCAGTGCACCTGCACTAGCAAACTCAATGAGGGTGCTCCTGTGTGCCACCACTGAGAACACGCGCCTATCCACCACAGGTGCATAGCAAAAACTGAGTTTCCCCACCCCACAGCTGCAGAACTCTGGACACTAGAGTTGCATGCTTTTCCAGTGTGCAGGTCTCACAAGACCACCGCTCCACAGGCAGCCCTGGGGCCCCGCTCTGAGCCCCGATGGACACGCACTTAAACAAACAGGGGTGCACTGCTAGGTTGTAGAAACACTGAATTCCCTATTCTGGGATACCTGCCCACAGACACTGCAATCCACTGGCTTCAGGGCCAGGGCCCTTCAGAGTGTATCAGTACATCTTGCTGGCAAACACACCACAGGTGCCCCTGTTAACTGCCACTGGAATCGCATGTATCCAACCACGGAGGCAGCAGCTAAAGATGACTCTGTCGACTCCACAACTACAGAACTCTGGAAACCACAGTCACACCTTTCCAGAACACAAGCCTCCGGAGCCCCACCACCACAACAGACGGTTCCTGGGTGCCACTGTGAGTCCCCGCTGGGCATGCGTGATTTCCACCAAGGGCTCAAGACAGGAAAAATTGGGACACCACCTCGACGGCTGCTGACTTCTAGATACCTCAGTTGTGCCTTCCCAGCTCACAGGCCTACATCAAGAGAGCCCAAATAGCTCAAGTAGGGAGCTACACTAGACTACCAAGCCCAGGAGACCTAAGAGGTCACACCAGTAGCACCATCTCCAAAAGAAACTGGGTAGCAAAGCAATCGGAGCTACAATCAAAACATTACAGCAAAACATGGGAAGACAAAAAAGCAACCCACAAAGGAAAGAAAAAGAGAAATCACCAGAAAGGGAGTTAAATGAAATTGAGGCAACTAACTTATCAGAGAAAGAATCCACAGTAATGGTTATAAGGATGCTCAAATGGCTGGATGACAAATACACACAACTCAATGAGAATTATAAGGAGCTCAATGAGAATGTCACCAACATGAAAAGGAACCAAGAGGAGATGAAGAACGACATAGTTGCAATAAAGAACACAATGGAAGGCTTAAACAGCAGACTAGAAGAGGCTGACGACCGCATCAGCGAATTAGGAGACAAGGAAGGAAAAAACACACAAACACAGGAGCAACTGGAAAAAAAAAACTTAAAAAGCAAGAGGATAGCCTAAGGGAGCTTTGGGACAACACAAAAAGCAACAACATTCGCTTAATAGGGGTACCAGAAGGAGAGGAGGAGAAGCAAGGAATAGAAAATCTGTTTGAAGAAATAATGACAGAAAACTTCCATAATACTGGCAAGAAAAAAAAACTACACAAGTCCAAGAAGCACATAGAGTGCCAAACAAGATGAACCACAAAAGACCAACACCAAGACACATCATAATTAAATTGGCAAACACCAACGACAAAGTAAGAATCTTAAAGGCTGCCAGAGAGAGACAGAAAGTTACCTACAAGGGTTCTCCTCTTAGAATATCAGCTGACTTCTCAACAGAAACACACCAGGCCAGAAGGGAATGGAATGAAATATACAAAGTGATGCAAAGCAAGGGAATGAATCCAAGAATACTATACCCAGCAAGGCTATCATTCAACATTGAAGGTGGAATCAGGAGCTTCACAGACAAAAAGGGGCTAAGAGAGTTTATTACCACCAAGCCAGCAATGCAAGAAATGATAAAGGGACTGCTGTAAAAAGAAGAAACAGAAAGACAAGAAGAAACACAAACATTAAGAATAAAAATGACCACAAACAAGTACTTTCCAATAATAACATTAAATGTAAATGGATTAAATGCTCCAATCAAAAGACACAGGGTAGCTGAATGGATAAGAAAACAAGACCCATATATTTGCTGTCTGCAACAGACCCACCTCAGAACAAAGGATTCACACAGACTGACAGTGAATGGATGGAAAAAAAATTTCCAGGCAAATGGAAATGAGAAAAAAGCTGGGGTTGCGATACTTATATCTGACAAAATAGACCTCAAAGTAAAGGCAATAACAGGAGATAAGAAAGGCCACTACATAATACTAAAGGGAGCAATTCAACAAGATGATATAACTCTGGTAAACATATATGCACCCAATACAGGAGCACTTAATACATAAAACAACTTCTGGAAGATATCAATGGAGAGATCAATAGCAATACAGTCATAGTAGGGGACGTTAATACCCCACTGACACCACTGGATAAATCCTCTAAACAAAAAATTGGCAAAGAAGCAGGAATCCTAAATGATTCACTAGATCAGATGGACTTAATTGACATCTTCAGAATATTTCACCCCAAAGCTTCAGAATATACATTCTTCTCCAGTGCACATGGGACATTTTCAAAGATAGATCATATATTAGGACACAGGAAAGTTTCTTCAAATTCAAGAAAATAGAAATCATAGCAAGCATCTTCTCAGATCACAATGGCATAAAACTAGAAATCAACTACAATAAAAACATTGGAAAAAAATCAAACACTGGGAGGCTAAATAGCATGCTACTAAACAATGATTGAGTTACCAGAGAAATCAAAGAAGAAATAAAAAGCATCCTGGAAACAAATGACAATAAAAACACAACAATCCACCTTACTGCAACAAACAAGACAACCTGGAGGAAATGAACATATTCCGAGAAAAATACAATCTTCCAAAACTCAATCAGGATGATTCTAAAAATCTCAAAACACCAATAACTATGGAAGAAAGTGACGCAGTCATTAAAAAGCTACCAGCAAAGAAAAGCCCAGGTCCAGATGGCTTCACAGGGGAGTTTTATCAAACATTAAAGGAAGAACTAAAACATATCTTCCTCAGACTATTCCAAAAAATTCAAGAGGAAGGAACACTTCCCAGCACATTGTATGAAGCCAGGATCACCCTAATACAAAAACCAGGTAAAGACAACACAATGAAAAAGAATTACAGGCCAATATCCCTCATAAACATAGATGCCAAAATACTCAACAAAATTATAGCAAATCAGATCCAGCAGTACATTAGAAAGATCATACACCATGACCAAGTAGGATTAATCCCGGGGATGCAAGGATGGTACAATATCCGAAAATCAATAAATGTGATACACCACATAAACAAACTGAGAGATAAAAATCACATAGTCATATCAATTGACACAGAAAAAGCATTTGACAAAATCCAACACCCTTACTTGAAAAAAACTCTCAGCAAGGTAGGAATAGAAGGATCATACCTCAACATAATAAAAGCCATATATGACAAAACCACAGCCAACATCATACTCAATGGGCAAAAAACTAAAACCATTTCCCCTAAGAACAGGGACAAGACAGGGATGAACACTCTCACCACTTCTGTTCAACATAGTACTGGATATAATAGCCATTGTGATCAGACAAGAAAAAGAAATAAAAGGCATCCAAAAAGAAAAAGAAGTAAAACTGTCCTTATTTGCAGATGACATGATACTGTACATAGAAAACCCTAAAGACTCCATCAAAAAATTATTAGACTTAATAAATGAATTTGGCAATGTAGCAGGATACAAAATTAATGCCAACAAATCTATGGCATTTCTTTACACCAATAGTGAACTTACAGAAAGAGAGACTAAAAAAGCAATCCCATTTACCATCAAACCAAAAAAATTAAGATACCTAGAAATAAACTTAACTAAAGAGGTAAAAGACCTCTACTCAGAAAACTACAGAACATTGAAAAAAGAGATAGAGGAAGACATAAACAGATGGAAGAACATACCGTGTTCATGGATTGGTAGAATCAACATCATCAAAATGTCCATACTACCCAAAGCAATCTATAGATTCAATGCACTCCCCATTAAAATACCAATGGCATATTTCACAGATCTAGAACGAACGTTTGAAAAATTCATCTGGAATAAAAAGACCTTGAATAGCTGTAGCAATCCTGAGAAAGAAGAACAAAGTAGGTAGGATCTCAATACCAGATATCAAGCTGTATTACAAAGCCACTGTCCTTAAAACAGCTTGGTACTGGCACAAGAACAGACATATAGACCAATGGAATAGAATAGAGAACCCGGAAATCAACCCAAAACACTATGCCCACTTAATATTCAACAAAGGAGGCAAGTGCATACAATGGAGTTAAGACAGTCTCTTCAATAGATGTTGTTGGGAAAATTAGACAGATACAGGCAAAAAGGTGAAACTAGACCACCAATTCACACCATACACAAAAATAAACTCAAAATGGATAAAGGACTTAAACATAAGACAGGAAACCATAAAAATACTAGAGGAATCCACAAGCAGTGAAATGGCAAACATATGCTGCAGAAAGTTCTTCACTGATACTGCTCCTAAGGCAATGGAAACTATAGGGAAAATAAACAAATGGGACTACATCAACAGAAACAGCTTTTGAACAGCAAAGGAAACCATCAACAAAACAACAAGAAAGACAACTGCGTGGGAGAACATATTTGCCAATGTTATCACTGATAAGGGTTTAATCTCCAACATTTACAGGAAACTCATACAACTTAACAAAAGGAAGATAAACAATCCAATCAAAAAATGGGCAAAGGACATAAATAGACACTTTTCAAAAGAGGATATACTGAAGGCTGAAAGACATATGAAAACATGCTCAAAATCACTAATTATACGAGAGATGCAAATCAAAACAACAATGAGGTATCATCTCACACCTGTCAGAATGGCTATCATCAACAAATCAACAAACAACAAGTGTTGGAGAAGATGTGGAGAAAAAGGAACCCTTTTGCACTGCTGGTGGGAATGCAGACTGGTGCAGCCACTGTGGAGAACAGTATGGATTTTCCTCAAAAAACTAAAAATGGAACTTCCATTTGACCCAGTGATCCCACTTCTAGGAATATATCCCAAGAAACCAGAAACACCAATCAGAAAGGATATGTGCATCCCTATGTTCATAGCAGTACAATTTACAATAGCTAAGATTTGGAATCAGCTTAAGTGCCCCTCAGCAGATGAATGGATTAAAAAAACTTTGGCGCATCTACACAATGGAATATTATGCTGCTGTAAAATGGAGGAACTCCTACGATTTGCAACAGCATGGATGGAGCTGGACAGCATTATGCTAAGTGAAATAAGTCAGTCAGAGAAAGATAAATATCACGTGCTCTCACTCATTTGTGGATTATAATGAACAACATAAACTGATGAACAAAAACAGATGTAGAGACAGAGAAGCATCGATCAGATGCTCAAAACTCAGAGGAATGGTAGGGGAGGGTGGGGGTGAGGGGGAGAGATCAACCAAAGGACTTGTATGCATGCATATAAGCATAAGCAATGGATGTGGACAACAGGGGGTGAGGGTGAGGGCAGGATTGGGGGGATGAGGGGACATTGGGGTGATAAGGACACATTTGTAATATCTTAATCAATAAAGGGGGAAAATGTGGTATATAAAAAAAAGAAATACAAATTGGCATGCACCTGTCTGATGAGCAGAAGCTGGGTGAGCGGCCTGCCTCCATCCAAGGAGCAGCAGCCACATGTGCACCGCGCTCCTGTCCGAGGAGCAGCAGCCATGCCAGCAGCCCATCCCCTGTCCGAGGAGCAGCAGCCACGCAAGCAGACTGCCCCCGTACGAGGAGCAGTAGCCCTCTAAGAAACCTGCCCCTGTCCAAAGAGCAGAAGCCTCACAAGCAGCCCACCCCATCTGAGGAACAGCAGTAGCGTGCAGCTAGCCTCGATCCAAGGAGCAGCAGCCACGTGAGCAGCTTACCCCTGTCCGAGGAGCAGCAGCCACATGAGCAAACTGCCCACATCTGAGGAGCGGCAGCCCTGCGCAGCCCACACTGGTCTAAGGAGCAGCAGCCACACGCAGTCTGCACCTGTCTGATTAGCAGCAGCTGGGTGAGCATCCTGCACCCATCCGAGGAGCAGCAGCCACACATGCATCTCAATCCCGCCTGAGGAGCAGCAGCCATGTAAGCAGCCCATTCCCCATCTGAGGAGCAGCAGCTGTACGAGCAGCCTGCACCAGGACGAGGAGCAGTAGCCCTGTCAGCAACCTGCCCCTGTCCAATGAGTGGCAGCCTCACGAGCAGCCCGCCCCATCTGAGGAACAGCAGCAGTATGCAGCCAGCCCCAATCCAAAGAGCAGCAACATCGTGATCAGCCCATCCCTGTCCAAGGAACATTAGCTTTGCAAGCAGCCTCCCCTACCAGGGAGAGGAGACAACACTGCTGAAAACAGCACCCACCAGAGGAGCCACTGACAACTGGGGAGCAGCCACTACCGTGACCACTTGAGGAGCAACTGCAGTCCGAGGAACCACTGCCACCCAAGGAGCAGCTCCTGCATGACTCAACATCTAGATTAGTTGGTGAGACCAAAAATGGGTAGACAAAGAAACCCCAAAAGAAAAGAAAAAGGAAAATGGCCAGAAAAACAGCTAAGTGAAACAGAAGCATGCAATATGTCAGAAAAAGAATTTAGAATAAGGGTCCTAGAGATCATAAACTGAATGGAGGGAAAAAAAATCAACAAGTTATGTAAGAATAAGGAAGAATGAAGAGTGATATAGCTGAAATAAAAAAAACACCATGGAAAGTTTCAACAGTAGAATAGAAGCGGAGGACTGAATTAGAAGACAGGGAGGCAAAACACACCCAAACTGAACTGCAATTGGAGAAAAAAATTAAAAGGCAGGAGGAGACCCTAAGGGAGCTATGGGACAACTTGAAACGAAGCAACATACGAATAATAGGAGTGCCAGAACAACAGGAAGAGGAACAAGGGTTAGAAAACCTATTTGAAGAAATAATGTCAGAAAACTTCCCTGAGGTGGAGAAGAAAAAAGTCACACAGAGAGTCCCAAACAACATGAACCTGAAAAGACCCACACCAAGACACATCATAATTACCATGGCAAATGTTCAGGACAAAGACAGAATCTTAGAGGCTGCAAGGGAGAGACAGAAAGTTACATACAAGGGATCTCCCATTAGATTATCAAATGATTTCTAATCAGAAACACATCAGGCCAGAAAAGAATGCAAGGAAATTTACAAAGTGATGCAAAGCAAGAGACTGAATCCAAGAATAATCTATCCAGCAAAGCTATCATTCAAAATTGAAGGAGAAATAAGAAGCTTCACAGACAAAAAAAGGGTAAGGGAGTTTATCACCACCAAGCCAGCGATGCAAGAAATACTAAAGGGACAGGTGTAAAAAGAAGAAATAAAAAGCTAAGAAAGAAAACAGGCACAAAAAATAAAAATGGCTACAAACAAATACCTTTCAATAATAACTTTAAACGTAAAGGGAATAAATGTTTCAATCAAAAGACATCGAGTAGCTGAATGGATAAATAAAACATGACCCATATATATGCTGGCTACAAGAGACCCACTTCAGAATAAGGGACATACACAGACTGAAAGTAAAGGGATGGAAAAATATCTTTCAAGCAAATGGAACTGAAAAAAAAGCGGGGTAGCAATACTTATATCTGACAAAATAGACCTCAAAGTGAAGGGCATAACAAGAGATAAAAAAGGCCACTTCATAATACTAAAGAGATTGATACAACAAGAGGATATAACCCTGATAAACATATATGCACCCAATGCAGGAGCACCCAAATACATAAAAAAACTCCTGTGAGATATCAAGAGAGAGATCAACAATATAATCATAGTAAGGGACTTTAATACACCACTGACAACATCGGATAAATTCTCTAGACAAAGAAACAGCAATCCTAAATGACTCACTAGATCAAATGGACTTAATTGACATCTTCAATAGATTTCACCCCAAAGCCACGGAATATACGTTCTTCTCAAGTGCACATGAGATATTTTCAAAACTAGACCACATATGGGGTCATTAGCAAAGTCTCTCCAAATTCAAGAATATTGAAATCATATCAAGCATTTTCTCAGACCACAATGGCATAATATTACGAATAAACTGCAATAAAAACAATCCAAAACACTTAGAAGCTGAAAAGCATGGTATTAAACAATGGTTGGGTTACCAAAGAGATCAAAGAAGAAAGTATAAACATCCTGGAAACTAATGGCAATGAAAACACAACAATCCAAAATCTATGGGACACAATGAAAGCAGTCCTGAGAGGAAAGTTTATACCTCTACATGCCTACCTCAAAAAACAAGAAAAAATGGTAATAAATCATCTAACTCTACAACTCAAAGAATTAGAAAGAGAGCAACAAGAAAAGCCAAGAGTGAACAGAAGGAAGGAGATAATAAAGATTAGGGCAGAAATAAATGAAATTGAGACCAAAAACAAAAAACAAAAAAACAATACAGAAGTGCAATGAAGCCAAGATCTGGTTTTTTGAAAGGATAAACAAGATTCATGAACCTCTAGCCAAGCTCACCAAGAAGGAAAGAGAGAGGAACCAAATAACAAAATCAGAAATGAAAGAGCCAAAATAACAACTGACCACACAGAAATACAAAGGATTGTTAAAAAATACTATGAACAACTCTATTCAAACAAACTAGACAACCTGGAGGAAAAGGACATATTCCTAGAAAAATACAACCTTCTAAAAAGCAATCAGGAAGATTCTAAAAGTCTCAATAGGCTGATATCTATGGAAGAATTTGAAGCAGTCATCAAAAAGCTTCCAGATAACAAAAGCCCAGGGCTAGAGGACTTCACAGGGGAGTTTTACCAAATATTCAAGGAAGAACTAAAACATATCCTACTCAGTCTATTCCAAAAAATTCAAAAGGAAGGAACATTTCCAAGCACATTCTATGAAGCCAGCATCACCCTAATACCAAAACCAGATAAAGACAACACAATGAAAGAGAATTACAGGCAAATATCCCTCACGAACATAGATGCCAAAATCCTCAACAAAATTCTAGCAAATCAGATCCAGCAGTACATCGGAGAGATCATACACCATGACCAAGTAGGATTTATCCCAGGGAGTGCAAGGAAGGTACAATATCCACAAATCAATAAACGTGATACATCATGTAAACAAATTGAGAGATAAAAATCACATAGTCATATCAATTGATGCAGAAAAAGCATTTGACAAAATCCAACACCCTTGCTTGATAAAAACTCTCATAAAAAAGTGGGAATAGAAGGATGATACCTCAACATAATAAAAGCCATATATGACAAACCCACAGCCAACATCGTACTCAATGGGCAAAAACTAAAACCATTTTTCCTAAGAACAGGAACAACAGGGATGCCCACTCTCACCACTCCTGTTTGACATACCTGCCCACAGACACCTTCATCATGCAGCTTCAGCGCACGGTCCCTCAGAGTGCATCAGCGAGCCACTCTGGCAAACACACCACAGGTTCCCCTGTGAGCCGCCACTGGGAGTGCGTGGATTCAACCATGAAAACAGCAGCAAAATGAGACTTCCCATCCCACAGCTACAGAATGCTGGACACCACATTCGCACCTTTTTGGAGCTCAGGCCTTCTGAGCCCCACCACCCTGACAGACGGTTCCTGGGTGCCTCTGTGAGCACCCACTGGGCATGTGTGAGTCCAACCAAGGGCACAAGGCAGCAAAAATTGGGACATCCCCCTGCTTCTGACTTCTGGACACCGAAGTAGCACCTTTCCAGCTTGCAGGCCTACATCAAGATAACCCAAATAGCTCAAATAGGGACCTATGCTAGATTACCAAGCCTGGGTGACCTGAGAGATCACACCAGTAGCACCATCCCTAAAAGAACCTAGGTAGCAAAGCAGCTGGATCTAGGACACAGAAACAATTAAAACGTTACAGCAAAACATGGGGAGACAAAAAAGCAATCCCCAAATGAAAGAAAAAAAGGAATCACCAGAAAGGGAGTTAAATGAAATTGAGGCTACTAACTTATCAGAGAAAGAATTCAGAGTAATAGTTATAAGGATGCTCAAATGGCTGGATGACAAATACACACAACTCAATGAGAATTATAAGGAGCTGAATGAGAATGTCACCAACATGAAAAGGAACCAAGAGGAAATGAAGAATGACATAGCTGCAATAAAGAAGACAATGGAAGGCTTAAACAGTAGACTAGAAGAGGCTGAGGACCACATCAGCAAATTAGAAGACAAAGTAGGAAAAAACACTAAAACACAGCAGCAACTGGAAAGATCATTTAAAAAGCAAGAGGAGAGCCTAATGGGGCTCTGGGACAACACAAAATGAAAAAACATCCGCATAATAGGATATTCCTCTCTGCAGAAGGAGAGGAAGAGAAGCAAGGAATAGAAAACCTGTTTGAATAAATAATGACAGAAAACTTCCCTGATATTGGCAAGAAAAAACCTACGCAAGTCCTAGAAGCACATAAAGTCTCAAACAAGACGAACCCAAAAGACCAACACCAAGACACATCATAATTAAGTTGGCAAACATCAATAACAAAGTAAGAATCTTAAAGGCTGCCAGGGAGAGACAGAAAGGTACCTACAAGGGATCTCCCATTAGAATATCAACTGATTTCTCAACAGAAACACACCAGGCCAGAAGGGAATGGAATGAAATATACAAAGTGATGCAAAGCAAGGGATGAATCCAAGAATACTATACCCAGCAAGGCTATAATTCAAAATTGAAGGTGGTATCAGGAGCTTCACAGGCAAAAAAAGGCTAAGAGAGTTTATTACCACCAAGCCAGCAATGCAAGAAATGATAAAGGGACTGCTGTAAAGAGAAGAAACTGAACGGCAAGAAGAAACACAAACGTAAGCATAAAAATGGTGAGACAATTCACAGCCGAGATGTGCAGAGGACACCTGCAGAAAGGTAAAATCAAGGATCTGGGCTGGAGAGAACTGCGAAACCTCCAATCCCAGAGGGTAAGAGGGAAACTGCACGGCACCAAGCTGCATCCCTTGGGACAGGCACAGCATCTGACTGTGGAAAAGAGGTCCACAGGACTGCTGGTAGCATGGGATTCTAGATCTGGGTCCACAGTCACGAAAGACTGAGCCCAGAGGGGCCAGCCTGGAGGGCTGCCCAGACCGCACAGTGCCGGCAGGAGAGGGGCTCACAGAGGCACAGCTCTTTACCCTCTTTGTGGCCTTTGCTTTTCTTTGCTGAACCTAGTTCATAGGACCTTTCGTATATAGACACTCACCCGTAGCTGAGGTGCAAGAGAAGATGCGGACTTGTGGAGTCTGGTTAGAGGCTGGGGTGAGGAGAGGGCCCAGGAGAAGCAGCCATGTGTCTGGCTCTGATTCATACCTGATGCATGGGACCTAGGTAACCATTTTCACCTGAAGAGATAGCCTCTCCCTGCAGTCTCCAGGCAACCAATACAACCAAACTCAGACTATGCCCTGAGTGCTACAAAGGAAAAAAAAATTTGAATAGTCCCTGAGACCCCACAGGGACTGGCCTAAAGAGAGGTCTTCAGTCCTAGAAACAGGAAACTGAGAAGCCACAGTCAGTACAGAAGAGTGGGATCTGAAACCACCCAAAGAAACCACACTTCACTTTTTCATTTTTATTTAATTTGATTTTATTATTATTTTGTTATCTCTTTTTTCTTTTTTATTTTCTTTTTTCATTTACTTTTTTTCTATTTCTTTTAGCATTATTTTTCCATCATTCCAATTTATTTTATTTTTTATCCTAATTTTTTAATCAACTTTTTAAAATTTTATTATTATTATTATTATCACTTTCTTCTCTTTCTCATTCTTCTTATCCACTCATCCTCTTTCTACTTTCTCTATACTGAACTGAGGTCCTCTCCATATTCATCCAATTCTTAACCTTACTTTCTGTATATAAGATTCTGCCCCCACTCTCTTTACTGGAAATTTGGTTTTGTATGTTTTGATTTACCTGTTTGTCCTCTGGTGTTTTCTCACCATATATATTTTTTTCCTTTTTCTTCTTTTTCTTTTCTTTCATACCATTTTTTTTCTCTCTTCAATATCATTTGTGCTCTCTTTTCTATACCCTAATTCTCTTTTCTCTGGTGGTCACTTATACTGGGGTTATTGGTGTCATGAGTACATTCATGTTTTGTTCCTTTGTGTAGTGTCTTGCCGAGGTGAATTGTATCCTGTTTTTGGCCAATGTGCTAGAGAGCAATCAAAATAACCAGATACCCAGAGAGGAGACTCCATCCACAAATGGGTCAATAACACTCCACACCAAACTACAGAGGCAGGAAGAAGGTAGCAGTGAGGGAAATGCGTGAGTGAGTGAGGGAGCAAAAGAAGAGTGTTTGGTCGTGTGGAGTGTGTGTGTGTGTGTGAGTGAGGCACAGTTAGATCCCACAGGGCCTTCAGGGGCAGGCTTACTAGGCTAGCCTAACTAGGCAGCCTCTGCTACCATTGCAAATAGTCCCAGCAAGGGCTTGTCTTTTTGAAGAGGACAGCTGCTGTGACTGGGAGCCGAGCCTCACCTCCACCGAGGGTGTCCTCAGATAACAACTGGGAATCTACAGCCAAACCTGCCATGGACTGGCTACCTCATTTGTGGTCCCATGGTCACTGAGACTCCAGCCACCCCAGGCGCAGGCGCCTGTGAGTTCCGGAGTGCAGTTACCTCTGACCAGCCCAATACTTTACCCCAGGGCCCTGTGACCAACTGAGCAGCAGACAAGTGAGCAGCCCACACCTGACTGAGGAGTAGCAGCCCAGCAATCAGCCTTCCCCAGGCCAAAGAGTGGCACCTTCATGTGGCCTGCTCCTGTCCAAAGAGAAGTAGCTAGGCAAGCAACCTGCCCCCATCCAAGGACCAGCAGCCTTGTGAGCCACCCGCCTGCGTCCCAGGAGCAACATGCCCCTATCTGAGGAGTGGCAGCCCTGCACTGCCAGACTCCATTTGAGGAGCAGCAGCTGTATGCACCCTGCACCCATTGGACAAACAGCAGCAGTGAGAGTGGCTCGCCCCCATCAGAGGAGCAGCAGCTGCACATGCAGCTCACTCCCATCTGAGGAGCAGCAGCTATGAAAGCAGCTTGCCCCTCGTCCAAGGAGCAGCAGCTGTGCAAGCAGCCTGTCCAAATCCGAGGAGCAGAAGCTGTGTGAGCAGCCTCCTCCCATTAGCCAGGGGAGCCACCACTGCTGCAAAAAGCACCAACCAGAGGACCTGCTGCCAACTGAGGAGCAGCCACTGCTGCCACCACCCAAGGAGCAACCACCACCCAAGGAGCCACTGCCACCCAAAGAGCAGCCCCGCACAACTCAACATCTAGATCCTTTGGTGAGAACAAAAATGGGTGGACAAAGAAACCCCCAAAGGAAGGAAAAGGAGGAATTGCCAGAAAAGCAGCTAAGTGAAACTGAGGCATGCAATATGTCAGAATAATAATTCAGAATAAAGGTCATACAGTTAATAAACCAGATGGATGAAAAAAATCAACAACTTATGTAAGAATCAAGAAGAAATAAAAAGTGATATAGCTGCAATAAAAACACCAAGGGAAGTTTCAAAAGTAGACTAGGAGAATCAGAGGACTGAATTAAATTAGCAAATTAGAACACAGGGAAGAAAACACACACACAATCTGAACTGCAATTGGAGAAAAAAATTAAAAGACAGGAGAGCCGAAGAGACCTGTGGGACAACATGAAACGAAGCAACATATGAATAATAGGGGTGCCAGAACAACAGGAAGAGAAACAAGGGTTAAAAAACCTATTTGAAGAAATAATGTCAGAAAACTTCCCAGATGTGTGGAAGAAAAAAGTCACACAAGCACAGAAAGTCCCACACAAGATGAACCCGAAAAGACCCACACCAGGATACATCATAATTACAATGGCAAATTTTCAGGACAAAGAGAGAATCATAAAGGCTGCAAGACAGAGACAGAAAGTTATGTTCAAGGGATCTCCCATTAGAATATCAAATGATTTCTCATCAGAAACACATCAGGCCAGAAAAGAATGCAAGGAAATTTACAAAATGATGCAAAGCAAGGGACTGAATCCAAGAACACTCTATCCAGTGAAGCTATCATTCAAAATTGAAGGGGAAATAAGGAGTTTCACAGACCAAAAAAAGGCTAAGGGAGTTTATCACTACCACACCAGCAATGCAAGAAATGCTAAAGGGCCTGGTGTAAAAAGAAGAACTAAAAAGTGAAGAAGGAACACAGGCACAAAAAATAAAAATGGCTACAAACAAGTAACTATCCTATATAATAGAAGAGTGATATGCAAATTAACCATCACTCTATCACAAAGATGGCGGCGCCCATAGCAACAAGGTGGCGGCACCCAGTCCCCTCAGCCCCGTTGCTGAAGTGTCCAGGCCTGTTGTCCAGGCAGGTAGTGGGGGAGGCAGGGAGAGGCCAAGGGGCAGAGCTGGTGATCAGAGGGGGCAGGGGCAGACCCAGCAATCAGAGGGTGCTGAGGGTTTCCTGCCCAGGCCGAATGCCTTGTCTAGAGG
>NW_005871098.1:2382466-2395507 GCF_000147115.1 Myotis lucifugus
ACAGACTACATGCTCCAATCAAAAGACATTGTGCGCGTGAAGGGATAAGAAAACATGACCCATATATTTGCTGTCTACAAGAGACCCATCTCAGAACAAGGGACTCACACAGACCAATGGTGAAGGGATGGAAAAATATCTTTCAGGCAAATGGAAATGAAAAAGAAGCTGGGGTAGCAATACTTATATCTGACAAAATAGACCTCAAAGAACAAGAGATAAGGAAGGTCACTTCATAATACTAAAAGAATCGGTACAACAAGAGGATATAAACCTGATAAACACCCAATGCAGGAGAACCCAAATACAGAAAAAACTCCTGGAAAATATCACAGGAGAGATTGACAACAAAACAATCATAGTAGGGGTCTTTAATACACCACTGACATCACTGGATAAATCCTCTATACAAAAAATCAGCAAAGAAACAGCAATCCTAAATGACTCACTAGATCAAATGGACTTAATTGATATCTTCAGAAAATTTCACCCCAAAGTCAAGGACTATACAATCTTCTCCAGTGCACATGGGACATTTTCAAAAATATACCATTACTGGGTCACAAGCAAAGTCTCCCCAAATTCAAGAAGATTGAAATCATATCAAGCACCTTTTCAGACCACAAAGGCATAATATTAGAAATAAACAACAGTAAAAACAATGAAAAAAATCAAACACTTGGAAGCTGAAAAGCATGCTATCAAACAATGATTGGGTTACCAAAGAGATCAAAGAAGAAATTAAAAACATCCTGGAGAGGATGGAGGTGAGGGATAGGAAGTGAGTGAGTGAGGGGATGAAAGGAGAGTGTGTGGATGTGTGTGGTGTGTGTGTGAGTGAGTGAGGGACAGTTAAATCCCGCAGGAGCAGCAGAGGCTGGCAGACCAGGCTCTCTGTGACAGGGAGAGACTACCACTGCTGCTGACACTCCCCCGTCTGCCTGAATTGGGCATGGAGCCCATGCCATCTTAAAGGGGAGAGCGGCCTCTTCTAGGAACTCATCAGCACCACCACCCAGACAGGCCTTGGACACTGCCCTTGACCCGGCAGCCACTCCAGCCAAAATCCTGCTGCCCCACCGGGAGACTCCCAGACACTGGGATCTCCACCTCCAAAGGAGCACTGCCCCCTCAGCAGTAAGTGCAGCCTCCCTCTCCCCAGCAGCAGACCTCCGCATTCGCGCATCTCCAGTGCACAGGTCTCCGAGGCACACCACTCCATAGATTTCTCTTAGGAGTCACTGTGAGCCCCAGCTGGGTGTGATTTTGTACAGACACAGGCACACTGCCCCCCCCCCCCAGTAGAAATTCTAAATTACTTCTGCCTGAATAACTGCCCACACATACCCAGCCACGCAATTTCAGCGTCAGGGCCCTTCAACACCAGGGCCCCTTAGAATGCATCAGAGCTCAGTGCCAGTGAACTGCACTGCCACAATTGCTCACTCCCCCCGAGCCCATCTATCCACAGGGCACTTTGGGAAGCCGCAGTGAGCCTCTGCTGGGTCCGATCTTGGACTAATAGGAAAGCACTCCCCCTGGGCAGAAGAAATTCTGAATTCGCCCATCCTGGATACCTGCCCAAAGACGCCTCAATGAAGCATGCCAGGACCCTTCAGAGTGCTTCAGTGCACCTGTGCTAGCAAACTCAATGTGGGTGCTCCTGTGTGCCACCACTGGGAACACGCACCTATCGACCACAGGTGCATAGCAAAAACTGAGGTTCCCCACCCCACAGCTGCAGAACTCCGGACACTACAGTTGCATGCTTTTTCAGCAAGCAGGACTCCCAAGACCACCGCTCCACAGGCAGCCCTGGGGCGCCCTTGTGAGCCCTGCTGGACACGCACTTAAACAAACAGGGAGCACTACTGGGTTGTAGAAATGGTGAATTCCCTCTTTTGGGATACCTGCTCACAGACACTGCAATCCAGTGGCTTCAGTGCCAAGGCCCTTCAGAGTGAGTCAGTACACCCTGCTGGCAAATACACTACAGGTGCCCCTGTGAACTGCCGCTGGGATAGCATGTATCCAACCACAGAGGCAGCAGCAAAAGCTGAGTCTGCCCACCCCACAACTACAGAACTCTGGACACCCCAGTCACTCCGTTCCAGAACACAGGCTTCTGGAGTGCTACCACCACAACAGATGGTTCCTGGCTGCCATTGTGAGGACATGCTGGGCATGCGTGATTTCAACCAAGGGCACAAGACAGAAAAAATTGAGACACCCCATCCAAGGCTGCTGACTTCTAGACACCTCAGCTGCACCTTTCCAGCTTCCAGGCCTACATCAAGAGAACTCAAATAGCTCAAGTAGGGAGCTACACTAGACTACCAAGCCCAGGAGACCTGAGAGGTCACACCAGTAGCACCATACCCAAAAGAATCTGGGTAGCAAAGCAATCGGAGCTACAATCAAAACATTACAGCAAAACATGGGAAGACAAAAAAGCAACCCACAAATGAAAGTAAAAGAGGAATCACCAGAAAGGGAGTTAAATGAAATTGAGGCAACTAACTTATCAGAGAAAGAATTCAGAGTAATGGTTATAAGGATGCTCAAATGGCTGGATGACAAATACACACAACTCAATGAGAATTATAAGGAGCTGAATGAGAATGTCACCAACATGAAAAAGGAACCAAGAGGAAATGAAGAACAATATAGCTGCAATAAAGAACACAATGGAAGACTTAAACAGCAGACTAGAAGAGGCTGAGGACCACATCAGTGAATTAGAAGACAAGGTAGGAAAGAACACACAAACACAGGAGCAACCGGAAAAAAAACTTAAAAAGCAAGAGGATAGCCTGAGGGAGCTTGGGACAACGCAAAAAGAAACAACATTCGCTTAATAGGGGTACCAGAAGGAGAGGAGGAGAAGCAAGGAATAGAAAATCTGTTTGAAGAAATAATGACAGAAAACTTCCATAATACTGGCAAGAAAAAAAAAACTACACAAGTCCAAGAAGCACATAGAGTGCCAAACAAGATGAACCACAAAAGACCAACACCAAGACACATCATAATTAAATTGGCAAACACCAACGACAAAGTAAGAATCTTAAAGGCTGCCAGAGAGAGACAGAAAGTTACCTACAAGGGTTCTCCTCTTAGAATATCAGCTGACTTCTCAACAGAAACACACCAGGCCAGAAGGGAATGGAATGAAATATACAAAGTGATGCAAAGCAAGGGAATGAATCCAAGAATATTATACCCAACAAGGCTATCATTAAAATTGAAGGTGGAATCAGGAGCTTCACAGACAAAAAAGGGCTAAGAGAGTTTATTACCACCAAGCCAGCAATGCAAGAAATGATAAAGGGACTGCTGTAAAAAGAAGAAACAGAAAGACAAGAAGAAACACAAACATTAAGAATAAAAATGACCACAAACAAGTACTTTCCAATAATAACATTAAATGTAAATGGATTAAATGCTCCAATCAAAAGACACATGGTAGCTGAATGGGTAAAAAATCATGACCCATATATTTGTTGTCAGCAAGAGACCCACCTCAGACCAAAGTATTCACACAAACTGAGAGTGAAGGGATGGAAAAAATTTTTTCAGGCAAATGGAAATGAGAAAAAAGCTGGGGTTGCGATACTTATATCTGAAAAAATAGACCTCAAAGTAAAGGCAGTAACAAGAGATAAGAAAGGCCACTACATAATATTAAAGGGAACAATTCAACAAGATGATATAACTCTGGTAAACATATATCCACCCAATACAGGAGCACCCAAATACATAAAACAACTTCAGGAAGATATTAAGGAAGAGATCGATAGCAATACAGTCATAGTAGGGGACGTTAATACCCCACTGACACCACTGGATAAATCCTCTAAACAAAAAATGAGCAAAGAAAGAGCAATCCTAAATGATTCACTAGATCAGATGGACTTAATTGACATCTTCAGAATATTTCACCCCAAAGTTTCAGAATATACATTCTTCTCCAGTGCATATGGGACATTTTCAAAGATAGACCATATATGAGGACACAGGAAAAGTCTCTTCAAATTCAAGAGAATAGAAATCATAACAAGCATCTTCTCAGATCACAATGGCATAAAACTAGAAATCAACTACAATAAAAACATTGAAAAAAACTCAAACACTTGGAGGCTAAATAGCATGCTATTAAACAATGACTGGGTTACCAGAGAGATCAAAGAAGAAATAAAAAGCATCCTTGTAACAAATGACAATGAAAACACAACAATCCAAAATCTATGGGACACAATGAAAGCAGTCCTGAGAGGGAAGTTCATAGCCCTACAGGCCTACCTCAAAAAACAAGAAAAACTGGTAATAAATGATCTAACCACACAACTCAAAGAGTTAGAAAGAGAGTAACAAGAAAAGCTCACAGTACCCAGAAGGAAGGAAATAATAAAGATAAGAGCAGAAATAAACAACATAGAGACCAAAAACAAAAAATAAAAAACAAAAACAAAAAAAAACAATACGAAAGATCAATGAAACTAAGAGCTGGTTCTTTGAAAGGATTAACAAGATTGATGAACCTCTCCACAGGCTCACCAAGAAACAGAGCGGACCCAAATAAACAAAATCAGAAATGAAAGAGGTGAAGTAACAACTGACCCTACAGATATACAAAGGATTGTCAAAAAATACTTTGAACACTCTACTCCAACAAACTGGACAACCTCGACGAAATGGACACATTACTAGAAAAATACAAAACTCAATCAGGAAGAATCAAAAATCCTGAATAGGCCAATAACTACTGATGAAATTGAAACAGTAATCAAAAAGCTTCCAGCAAACAAAAGCCCTGGACCAGGTGGCTTCACAGGGGAGTTTTACTGAACATTCAAAGAATTAAAGCCAATCCTTCTCAGACTATTCCATAAAATTCAAGAGTAAGGCACACTTCCAAGCTCTTTCTATGAAGCCAGCATTGCCCTAATTCAAAAACCAGATAAAGACACCACAAAGAAAGAGAATTACAGGCCAATATCCCTAATGAATATAGATGCTAAAATCCTCAACAAAATTCTAGCAAACCGGATCCAGCATTACATTAGAAAGATCATACAACATGACCCAGTGGGATTTATTCCAGGAATGCAAAGCTGGTACAATATCCACAAATCAATAAACGTGATACATCACATAAAAAAATTTAGAGACAAAAATCACATAATCATATCGTTTGATGCAGAAAAGGCATTTGACAAATTCCAACACCCTTTTCTGATAAAAACGCTCAGCAAAGTGGGAATAGAGGGATCCTACCTCAACATATTAAAAGCCTTATATGACAAACCTACAGCCAACATCATAATTAATGGGCAAAAACTAAATCCATTTCCCTTTCAAAATAGGAACAAGACAGGGATGCCCACTTTCACCACTCCTTTTCGACATAATACTGAAAGTGCTAGCCAAAGCGATCAAACAAGAAGAAGAAATAAAAGGCATCCATTTGGAAAAGAAGAAGTAAAATTGTATTATTTGTAGATGACATGATACTGTACTTACAAAACCCTAAAGACTCCATCAAAAAATTATTAGACCTAATAAATGAATTTGGCAATGTAGCAGGATACAAAATTAATGCCAAGAAATCTATGGCATTTTTATACACCAATAGTGAATTTACAGAAAGAGAAATTAAAAAAACAATCCCATTTACCATTGCACTAAAAAATTAAGATACCTAGGAATAAACTTAACTAAGGAGGTAAAATACCTCTACCCAGAAAACAACAGCACATTGAAAAAAGAGATAGAGGAAGACATAAACAGATGTAAGAACACACCGTGTTCACGGATAGGTAGAATCATCATCAACAAAATGTCCATACCACCCAAAGCAATCTATAGATTCAATGCACTCCCCACTAAAATATCAACAGCATATTTCACAGATCTAGAAACAACTCTTCAAAAATTCATCTGGAATAAAAAACAAAAAAAAAACCCGAATAGCTGCTGCGATCCTGAGAAAGAAGAAGAAAGTAGGTGGAATCTCAATACCAGATATCAAGCTGTATTACAAAGCCAATGTTCTCAAAACTGCCTGGTACTGGCACAAGAACAGACATATAGAACAATGGAATAGAATAGAGAACCCAGAAATCAACCCAAACCACTATGCTCAATTAATATTTGACAAGGGAGGCAAGAACATACAATGGAGTCAAGACAGTCTCTTCAGTAAATGGTGCTGGGAAATTTGGTCAGACACAGGCAAAAAAAATGAATCTAGACCACCAACTTACACCATACACAAAAATAAACTCAAAATGGATAAAGGACTTAAATGTAAGACGGGGAACCATAAAAATATTAGAGGAATCCACAGGCAGCAAAATCTCAGATATATGTCAACGGAATATCTTCACTGACACAGCCCCTAGGGCAATGGAAACTAAAGGGAAAAAAAATGGGACTATATCAAAATAAAAAGCTTCTGTACTGCAAAAGAAATCATCAACAAAACAACAAGAAAACCCACTTCATGGAAGAACATATTTGCCAATGATATCTCTAATTAAGGTTTAATCTCCAACATTTACAGGGAACTCATACAACTTAACAAAAGGAAGATAAACAACCCAATCAAAAAATGGGCAATGGAACTAAATAGATACTTTTTGAAAGAGGAAATACATAATGCTGAGAGACATATGAAAAAATGCTCAAAGTCACTAATCATCCGAGAGATGCAAATCAAAATGACAATGAGGTACCACCTCACACCTGTCAGAATGGCTATCATCAACAAATCAACAAATGACAAATGCTGGCGAGGATGTGGAGAAAAAGGAACACTTGTTCACTGCTGGTGCGAATGCAAACTGGTGCAGCCACTGTGGAGAAGAGTATGGAGTTTCCTCAAAAAACTAAAAATGGAACTTTCATTTGACCCAGTGACCCCACTTCTAAGAATATATCCCAAGAAACCAGAAACACCAATCAGAAAGGATATATGCATCCCTATGTTCACAGCAGCACAATTTACAATAGCTAAGATTTGGAATCAGCCTAAGTGCCCATCAGCAGATGAATGGATTAAGAAAACTTTGACACATCTACACAATGGAATACTATGCTGCTGTAAAAAGGAAGGAACTCCTACCATTTGCAACAGCATGGATGGAGTGGAGAGCATTATGCTAAGTGAAATAAGTCAGTCAGAGAAAGATAAATATCACATGCTCTCACTCATTTGTGGATTACAATGAACAACATAAACCAATGAACAAAAACAGATGTAGAGACATAGAAGCATTGATCAGATGCTCAAAACTCAGAGGGAAGATAAGGGCTGATGGGGGTGAGGGGGAGAGATCTACCAAAGGACTTGTATGCATGCATATAAGCATAAGCTATGGATGTGGACAACAGGGGGTGAGGGTGAGGGCAGCATTGGGGGGGATGAAGGGACATTGGGGTGATAAGGACACATTTGTAATATCTTAATCAATAAAGGGGGAAAATTTAAAAAATAAAAAATAAAAAATAAAAACATCCTGAAAACAAATGACAATGAAAACACAACAATCCAAAATCTATGGGACACAATGAAAGCAGTCATGAGAGGGAAGTTTATAGCTCTACAGGCCTACCTCAAAAAATAAGAAAATATGGTAATAAATTATCTGACTCTACAACATAAAGAATTAGAAAGAGAGCAACAAGAAATGTCAATAGTAAGTGGGAGGAAGGAGATAATAAAGATCAAAGCAGAAATAAATGACATAGAGACCAAAAAAAAAAAAATACAGACGATCAATGAAACCAAGAGATGGTTTGTTTTTTATATATTTTTATTGATTTTTTACAGAGAAGAAGGGAGAGGAATAGAGAGTTAGAAACATTGATGAGAGAGAAACATTGATCAGCTGCCTCCTGCACACCCCCTACTGGGTATGGGCCGGCAACCAAGGGATATGCCCTTGACCAGAATCAAACCTGGGACCCTTCAGTCCATGGGCCGGCGCTCTATCCACTGAGCCAAACCAGTTAGGGAAAGAGCTGGTACTTTGAAAGGATAAACAAGATTGATGAACCTTTAGCCAGGCTCACCAAGAAGCAAAGAGAGAGGACCCAAATAAACAAAATCAGAAATGAAAGAAGTAAAATAACAACAGGCCCCACAGAAATACAAAGGATTGTTAAAAAATACTATGAACAACTCTGTTCCAATAAACTAGACAACCTGGAGAAAATGTACATATTCCTAGAAAAATACAACCTACCAAAACTCAATCGGGAAGAATCTAAAAATTTGAATAGGTCGATTACTATGGAAGAAATTGAAACAGTCATAAAAAACCTTCCAGATAACAAAAGCCTGGGGCCATACGGCTTCACAGGGAAGTTTTACCAAACATTCAAGGAAGAATTAAAACCCATCCTCCTCAGACTATTCCAAAAAATTCAAGAGGAAGGAACACTTCCAAGCTCATTCTATGAAGCCAGCATCACCCTAATACCAAAACCAGATAAAGACAACACAATGAAAAAGAATTACAGGCCAATATTCCTCATGAACATAGATGCCAAAATCCTCAACAAAATTCTAGCAAATTGGATCCAGCAGTACATTAGAAAGATCATACACCATGATCAAGTAGGATTTATCCTGGGGGTGTAAGGATGGTACAATATCTGCAAATCAATAAAAGTGACATCAAATCAAAAAAATTGAGAGATAAAAATCACATAGTCATATCAATTGACACAGAAAAAGCATTTGACAAAATCCAACAACCATTTTTGATAAAAACTCTCAGCAAGGTGGAAATAGAAAGATCATACCTCAATATAATAAAAGCCATATATGAAAAACCAACAGCCAACATCATACTCAGTGGGCAAAAACTAAAACTATTTCCCCTAAGAACAGGAAGAAGACAGGGATGCCCACTCTCACCACTCCTTTTCGACATACTACTGGAAGTACTAGCCATTGCGATCAGACAAGAAGAAGAAATAAAAGGCATCTGAATTGGAAAAGAAGAAGTAAAACTGTCCTTATTTGCAGATGACATGATACTGTACATAGAAAAGCCTAAAGACTCCATCAAAAAATTATTAGATTTAACAAATGAATTCGGCAATGTAGCAGGATACAAAATTAACAACAAGAAATCTATGGCATTTCTATACACTAATAGTGAACTTACAGAAAGAGAGACTAAAAAAGCAATTCCATTTACCATTGCACCAAAAAAATTAAGATTCCTAGGAATAAACTTAACTAAGGAGGTAAAAGACCTGTATGCAGAAAACTACAGAACATTGAAAAAAGAGATAGAGGAAGACAAACAGATGGAAGAACATACCATGTTCATGGATTGGTAGAATCAACATCATTAAAATGTCCATACTACCCAAAGCAATCTATAGATTCAATGCACTCCCCATTAAAATACCAACGGATTATTTCACAGACCAAGAATGAACTTTCCAAAAATTCATCTGGAATAAAAAAAGACCCCAAATAGCTGCAGCAATCCTGAGAAAGAAGAACAAAGTAGGTGGGATCTCAATACCAGATATCAAGCTGTACTACAATGCCACCATTCTCAAAACAGCCTGGTACTGGCACAAGAACAGACATATAGATCAATGGAATAGAATAGAGAACCCAGAAATCAACCCAAACCACTATGCTCAATTAATATTTGACAAAGGAGGCATGAACATACAATAGAGTCAAGACAGACTCTTCAATAAATGGTGTTGGGAAAATTGGACATATCCATGCAAAAAAAAAAAATGAAACTAGACCACCAACTTACACCATACACAAAAATAAACTCAAAATGGATAAAGGACTTAAACGTAAGATGGGAAACCATGAAAATACTAGAGGAATCCACAGGCAGTAAAATCTCAGACATATGCTGAAGCAATTTCTTCACTGATACAGCTCCTAGGGCAATGGAAACTAGAGAGGAAATAAACAAATGAGACTACAACAAAATAAAAAACTTTTGCACAGAAAAATAAACCATCAGCAAAACAATGAGAGAGCCCACTGCATGGGAGAACATATTTGCTAATGTTATCTCTGATAAGGGTTTAATCTCCAACATTTACAGGGAACTCATACAACTTAACAAAAGGAAGATAAACAATCCAATCAAAAAATGGGCAATTGACCTAAATAGATACTTTTCGAAAGAAGACAGAAGGAAGGTCAAAAGACATATGAAAACTTGCTCAAACTTGTCAGTAATTATTTGAGAGATGCAAATCAAAGTGCCAATGCGGTACCATCTCACACCTGTCAGAAGAGCTATCATCAACAAACCAACAAACGACAAGTGTTGGTGAGGATGCGGAGAAAAAGGAACCCTTGTGCACTCCTGGTGGGAATGCAAACTGGTACAGCCACCGTGGAGAACAGTATGGAGTTTCCTCAAAAAACTAAAAATGGAACTCCCATTTGACCCACTGATCCCACTTCTAGGAATATATCCCAAGAAACTAGAAACACCAATCAGAAAAGATATATGCACCCCTATGTTCATAGTGGCACAATTCACCATAGCTAAGATTTGGAAACAGCCTAAGTGCCCATCACTAGATGAGTGGATTAGAATAGTGTGGTACATCTACACAATGGAATACTACACTGCTGTAAAAAAGAAGGAATTCTTACCTTTGCAACAGCATGGATGGAACTGGAGAGCATTATGCTAAGTGAAATATGCCAGTTAGAGAAATATAAATATCACGTGATCGCACTCATTTATGGAATATAATGAACAACATAAATTGATGAACAAGAAACAGATCCAGAGACAGAGAAGCATCTATCAGATGCTCAAACCTCAGAGGGAAGGTAGGGGAGGGTGGGGGAGAGATCAACCAAAGGACTTTTATGTACGCATATAAGCCTAACCAATGGACACAGACAACAGAGGGGTGAGGGCATGAGTGGGGGTGGGGGCTATGGGGGATTAAGGAAATATATATAATACCTTAATAAATAAAGAAATTTAAAAAAAACTATGGTATTTCTACACAATGGAATATTATGCTACTATAAAAAAGAAGAAACTTTTACCATTTGCAACAGCATGGATGGAACTGGAGAGCATCATGCTAAGCAAAATAAGCCAGTGGGAGAAAGATAAATATCACATGATCTCACTCATATGCGGGGTATAATTATCAACATAATTTGATGAACAAGAATAGATCCAGAGACAAATGGTAAGGGATGGGGGGTTAGAGAGCAACCAAAGGACTTGTATGCATGCTTATTAGCATTATCAATGGACACAGACACTGGGGTGGTTGGGGCTTGATCAGGGTGGGAATGGCTGGGGCGGGGTTGGGTCAATTGGGGAAAAAGGAGACATGTGTAAAACTTTAGACAATAAAAACAAAATAAAATTAAAAATAAAGTAACCTTCAACACAATCCCTATTAAAATACTAATGACATATTTCTCAGATATGGAACAAATATTCCAAAAATTTATATGGAACCTAAGACCCTGAATAGCCACAGCAATCTTAAAACTGAAGGACAAAGTTGGAGGGATCACAATACAGTATATCAAACTATACTACAAAGCCACTGTAATCAAAATAGCCTGGTACTGGCACAAGAACAGGCACATAGACAAGTGGAACAGAGCAGATACCTATGCCAATATGGCCAATTTTTATGATTAATATTTGACAAAGGAGGTAAAAGTGTACAATGGAGTGAAGATAGTCTCTTCAATAAATGATGTTGGGAAAATTGGACAGCTACAAGCAAAAAATGAAACGAAGGAAAAATTAACAAATGGGACTGCATAAAAATAAAAAGCTTCTGCAAATGCAAATTAAAACAACAATGAAGTGTCACCTCCCACCTGCCAAAATAGCTATCTTCAATAAATAAATAAAAAGCAAGTACCGGTGAGGATATGGAGAAAAGTGTACCTTAGTACGCTGCAGCCACTTTGGAAAACATCATGGAAATTTCTCAAAAAATTAAAGATGGATCTGCCATATGACCCAGTGATCCCACTTCTGGAAATATTCTACAAATCCCAAAACACCAATCAGAAAGAATATAAGCACCACACTCGCCGGGCTCACCTCCATTCTTTCAAATATATAACGTACTGACATTATTTTCTGAGGTTCTCATTATTTCTATCATCACACTATTTTCAATATAGCTTTTAAACTTTATTTAGAAAAGTTTGAATAATTAGATGATTATAATGCATAACTCTGAATTTTTTTAATTGATTGACCATGTGAAATCAGTGTAAATATGGAAATTGTGTAAACATTAGTGGAAAATAAATTATTTCAAAGACCATATGTTTTTAAATTCTAAGAAAAGTGAGTCAAAATGTACTTTAAATGCAAAAACCAACATGTCATGATTTATCCTACTTAAAGAAATATTATATGTTGAACAGAAAACCTGAAGAATTTAGAATTCTTATGAAGTGAGTATTAAATTACTGTCTTATTTAGTATTCTACTAGAGGACCAGTGCACGAAATTTATGCACTCAGGGAGGGAGGTCCTCAGCCCAGATTGCGAGAGGGCGCAGGCCAGACCAAGGGACCCCACCAGTGCACAATCGGGGCCAGGGAGGGATGCAGGAGGTTGGCCAGCCAGGGAGGGACTGTGGGAGGGCTCCAGGGCATGTCAGCAAGCTAACCTACCAGTTGGAGCATCTGCTCCCTGGTGGTCAGTGCACATCATAGCAACTGGTTGATTGGTTGACTGTCTGTCCCCTGGTGGTCAGTGCACATCATAGCAAGCAGTTGAGTGGCCTTAGCATATCATTAACATACTATGCTTTGATTGGTTGAATGGACGACTGGACATCTGGACACTTAGCATATTAGGCTTTTATTATATACTAGAGGCCCGGTGCACAAAAATTTGTGCACTCGGAGGGGGGGGGGAGGGGGGGTCCCCTCAGCCCGGCCTGTGCCCTCTCGCAGTCTGGGACCCCTCAGGAGATAACGACCTGCTGGCTTAGGCCTGCTCCTGGGTGGCAGAGGCAGGCCCAATC
>NW_005871098.1:2395607-2422766 GCF_000147115.1 Myotis lucifugus
AGGGCTGATTGGGGAGTTGGGGCGCCACCCCTGTCATGCACAGAGCAGGGTGGATTGGGAGGTGTGATGCCACCCTCAGTCACACTCAAGGGTGGGGCCGATTTGGGGGTTGGGGCACCGCCCCCTGTCACACTCAAGGCAGGGTCGATGGGGAGGTTGCGGCGCCACCCCCTGTCACGCACAGAGCAGGGCCAATCAGGGGGTTGGGGTGCTGCCCCCTGTCACGCATAGAGCAGGGCCCATCAGGGGGGTTGGGGCTCCGTACCCTGTCACGCACAGAGCAGGGCCCATCAGGGGGTTGGGGAGCTCCCCCCCTGTCACGCACAGAGTAGGGCTGATAGGGGAGTTAGGGCACCGCCCCCTGTCACACACAGAGCAGGGTGGATCAGGGGGTTGGGGCGCCGCCCTCTATCACCCACAGAGCAGGGCCAATCAGGGGGTTGGGGCGCTGCCACTCTCACACTCAGGGCAGGGCTGATGGGGAGGTTATGGCTCTACCCTGTCACACACAGAGCAGGGCTTGTGGGGGGGGGGGGCGCCACACCCTGTCACACACAGAGCTGCAAGGCGATCAGGGGGGTTGGGCGCTGCCCCCTGTCACGCTGATCCGGTGCCAGGAGGCCTCGTGGCTCCGCTGATCCCGGTGCTGGGAGGCATATTACCCTTTTATTGTATAGGATAGAGGCCTGGTGCACGGGTGGGGGCCGGCTGGTTTGCCCTGAAGGGTGTCCTGGATCAGGGTGGGGGTCCCCACTGGGGTGCCTGGCCAGCCTGGATGAGGGGATGATGGCTGTTTGCAGCTGGTCACACACCCTTCAGGGTGGGGGTCCCCACTGGGGTGCCTGGCCAGCCTGGGTGAGGGGCTGAGGGCTGCTTTCAGGCTGGCGGTTGTTGACTGAAGCTCCCAACCGCTCCTTTTTTTCTTTTTTTTTTTCTTTTTTATTCTGGGCCAGCTTTAGCTCTGGCTCTAGCTCTGAGGCTTCCGCAGCTGATTGCGTTCTATAATCGAAACAATGTATAACTCCAGCTCTGAGATCCCGGCTGGCTGAAAGCTGGTTTCTGGGGTTTTGTTTAGCTTCTATATTTGTTACAAAGTTTCTTAGAGTTGCAGCTCAGAGGCCGGTAAGTCAGGCGGGGAACGTTGGAGTCCACAGTCGCTGGAGCAAGCAAGCCTCATGTTCGCTTCCAGCTGCCTGGCTGCCGGCCGCCATCTTGGCTGACAGTTAATTTGCATAAGGATATGCTGATTAGCCAATGGGAAGGGTAGCGGTCGTACGCTAATTACCATGTTTCTCTTTTATTAGTGTAGACTAGAGGCCTGATGCATGAAATTCGTGCACTCGGTGTGGGGGGTGGGGGTCCCTCAGCCCAGCCTCTGCCCTCATGCAGTCAGGGAACCCTGTGATCAATCACCCCACAGAGGGTGGCCTAAGCCTCCCTCTTTGGGGCAAACGCAGAGTCTCCCCAATTGATTGCCCTGCTGGCCGGTGGCCTGGGTCTCCCTCTACAGGGTGATTGTGGGGCACTGGCAGGGCCCCCTGACCAATCGCATTGTACTTGCCTTGGCTGGCCTGGTGCCAGTGTGTCTCATAGCGTGGTTGTCCGGATGGTTGTTCTGCTATTTGGCCATTTGGCTGATTTGCATATTGCACTTTTATTATTATAGAGGATTTTGTTATACTTCTTTCAAAGTAGAAATAGCCAACCAGGATTGGGATTTATAAAAAGTTATTCTCTATGGATTTTTTCTCTAGGTAGGTTAGAAAAATTGAAAGATATTTTAGGAATTAATTCCAACCTAAATATACCATTTGAATAACAAAATTATCAATATATGTATCAAGCAAATATGATATTCCTTTTGTATATTCAACTATAAATATACTAGATGTAATGTCTGGTATTTTTACATTGCCTTGAAATTTAAACCATAAAACTTTGAAATGATTTCTGTCCATTTTTTTTAGAAAGAAAAGTGAGTTGAAAGGAGAAAATATAGGTCATAGTTCGATTCCCTGTCAGGGCATATGCCCGAGCTGCAGGCTTGATCCCCAGTAGGGGGGTGTGCAAGAGGCAGCTAATCAATGATTTTCTCTCATCATTAATCTCTCTCTCTCTCTCCCTTTCTCTCTCTCCTTTCCTCTCTCTGAAATCAATAAAAACATATTTTTTTTAAAAAAAAAAGAAAGGAGAAATTATAATTCTGAATATGAGAGAAATTTTGTACAAGGTGATTTATAATTAAGCTGGAACCAAGACAAAATCTTAAGCTTAACACCCTATTCTGGTTTAAAAGTTCATGGAAATATATACCATGAATGAAAAATTATTGGTTAAAATATAATTTAATGTCACACTGAAAATTAAACTACAGATTATATCTAAGAGAAAAACCTATGCAAAGAAATAATTTTAGTTATATCCACAAGGATTATAAAAAGAAATGGTGCTCAATCTGATTTTACTAACTGTGCATTTTTCTGCTCTAGTTTCCAAAAGATGACAACCAGAGGCCTCCAGCAGTCTCAGGTGTGCCTTTTGAATTATGGCAAATTTATACTTCCAACACACCCAGACCACAATCCCAAGACTAACACCTAAAGTCAATTACAGTTAAACTGCAATAAATTCAAAGGTGGCAAGGAGAGATATATATTGCAATTCTCTTAAATAGAAGCTCCATTTCAACAAAACTTGGCTCTGCAAACTAGATTCTATTAGATTGAAGACATTGATTCCAGAACAAACATGTCTACCATTTAGAAGACTGTTTCACTAAAAAAACATTAGTTTATTTTCTATTTAAGGAATGGTTTTGACAAATGCTATGCTTATGGATTATCTTAGTGTGTTGATGCTTATTTATTTGGATGGAGGAGGCCCTGAGACATGGCTCATTAAATATTGTAATACTAGAGGCCCGATGCACAAAATTTGTGTAAGGGGCTCAGTCCTCACAGCCCCAGCGGGCCCTCGCAGCCCCTCAGAGCCCCTCACAGCCCCAGCTTCATCCGGAAGGTCGTCCAGACAGTTGTCCAGGCAGTCGTTCTGCTGTTTGGTCTAATTAGCATATTAGCTCTTTATTATATAGGATGTAACATTTTAAATACTCAGCTAATGTTGGAAGTAATTAACATAGCTCCATGTCTCTAGAAGAGATTTCAGAGAAACAATCTTTCTTGGTGAGCTGAAGAGGCAGAAATCTGTGTTGATCAGGGATTGTTAGGTGTTCTGAATAAGGTCACCCTCCGGCTGATTAAAACTGCATCAACTACCCTAGCTGGTTTGGCTCAGTGGATAGTGCGTCGGCCTGGGGACTGAAGAGTCAAGGTCGATTCCACTCAAGGGCACATGCCAGGGTTGCGGGCTCGATCCCCATCAGGGGGCGTGCAAGAGGCAGCCGATCAATGATTCTCTCTCATCATTGATGTTTCTATCTATCTCTATCTCTCTCTCCCCCTTCCTCTCTGAAATCAATAAAAATATATTTTTTAAAAAAACTGCATCAACTGGAAAACCTGGGAAAGAAGTTTCCAACTGCTACCCAAAGTAGTCAGTCTGCGGTGAAAGGCTGGCTACAAGCCAAAAAATTGTAAAGTCACATATACCCAATTTCCAATGATACTGGTTTTGGTTTTTTGTTTATTACTTATATTGTCATATAAGTAATTATGAGAACCATTTCTATAAACTCCATACACAGTATTCTTATTCCTGGCATTAGAAATAGCTGTCTACAACCTCTTACTTTTACCTTTAAAATTCAGATTCTTGGAGTGGTTGCCAAACCTCATGATTAGGTTTACATAGTGAGAAATAAATTATACAAACTGAAGGTAACCAAAGAGGAAGATGCACTTTCCAATTTTGTTTTAACATGTCTGTAGATGAATTTTTATTTTTCGTATTATGTTAAATAAAGACCTCACAAGAACATTTTATTCTTCTATTTTGTTTTCCTTCATGGGAAATGATAGTAAACCAAGGTATGTAAATGACATCTCTATATCTCTTAAATATATCTCTTTATAAAATGGCATCTTTATGATTTAATATGTTTTGTTTAAAGCATTAATAAGCTATTAACAAAGAGTGGAGTTTGAATGAAGACTACAAGTTTGTGGGGCTTTAAGTTGTGAAGATATAAATTCATACATTATCTTTCTGCATGAGGGATGTGCAAAAGAGGAATTAATTTAAAGATGTTAGAAAAGTATAGGAAAGAGATAAGGTTAATGATGGCATGAGGAAAACCCAAAAGGGCTATCAGTAGTTCATTTCTACTTTAGGGAGATGAAATGGACAAGTAGGAGAATTCTTGATAGAAGTGAGAAATAAAAAGTCAGAGGGGCCTGGTCAGCATGGCTCAGTTGGTTGAGCATCATCCCATGCACTGAAAGGTCATTGGTTCAATTCCTGGTCAGAGCACATACCCAGGTGGTGGTTCAATCCCCAGTTGGGGAATGAGCTGAAGGCAGCTGATCAATGTTTCTCTATCTATCTATCTATCTATCTATCTATCTATCTATCTATCTCCCCTCTCTTCCTCTCTCTCTCTAAAAAAAATCAATAAAAACAAATTTTTTTTAAAGTCAGAGGGTGGTATAGGTTTACTATTATTCCCATAATCAGAAAATATCCCCCATGCCACCAACACTAATATACATGTGGCAAAAATTCATATTTTACAGTTTTAGTCTGATCTACAAACTCCAACACACTCTCAAAAAACTGAGTTTTAAAAAGAAGGGGTTCAACTCTAAGTGTTTAGCCTTTATTTGTTACTAGAATTCACCTTTTTTCCAAAAAAATTACATCTTTTTGCCAACATATTAAATATTTTTTGCAAACATATTAAATCTCTACTGTGCTAATGTACTCACTTCCTACAATTTGCACTGCATTACCCCAAATTTGTCTTTACTCTGAAGAAGTACTTCATGAAGACTCTCATTGTTTGCCAAGAAATTAACTCTCAAGAACAGGCAGAGGTTCCTATACAAGTGTTAATGAGCTCTTGGCTCCTGCACACAGCAATTTCACCACTGCAGCTCTCACACCACAGTATTAATAATTATTTAACACCATTAGTGATGCTTCCTAGATTGAGGACAAAACTCTCTAATCCTCAGCTCCAGTAGTTCTCAAACTCTGGCATGTTGGGCAGATTTCAGAATCACCTGGGTCTCTTCCTAAAATATAGATGCCAAGGCCCCTTTACCAAAGATTCTGATGCTGTGGAGCTGGGGTGAGTCTCAGGAGTCTGCATTTTAATGAATCATCCCTACCTGTAATTATAATGCAGATAGTTTATGGATAAGGTTTACCCTGGACCATTCCAGTGTCTGCTTACTGTCTTAACATGATTACTAACAGGATCCCCTTTTATTCTCAAAGTATCCTTGTTTGAACAAAGATTGGACTCAACATTATATCACCCTCATGAATTACATTTTGAGACCCCTATTCTAGACTGTCTTTAAGGACAGAAAGTGGTCCTTACCAATTTCTAGGTCACTTTAGACGCTATCACAACTGTGCCCATTCATTTGACAATGATTTTTAAATGCTTACTATCTGTTGTTGCAGGCCCTGGGACAAAGAGCAATTAAGGCATGTAGTTTATATTTTGTAAGAGTGTGGGAAGTCAGATAATAATCAGGGTAGCAAAGATAATGTCAGATAGAAAACTCTGGGACAAAACTGAGACAGGAACTGGCCTGGAGAATACTGTGGGTAGAGTGCAAGACAGACAGAGTGGGCAGGGAACGCATGGCTGAAGAGATGATTCAAGGGCAAAAATCCTAAAGCATAAGAAGCAGCATAAGATGCAGCATAAGAAACAGAGAACCTGTATTTAAGAAACAGAGCACGAGTCAGTGTGACTGAAGGGCAGAGTGAGATAAAATGAAATCAGAAAAATAATAATCATAATGACAATGATCCATGAGCCAAGCACAGTTGTAAACCCTTTATATATCTTGATGCATTTCATATTTACAATAACCCTATGAAGGAAATACTATTTTCCCCATTTTACAAGTGAGGAAACAAAAACCTGGAGACTTAAGTAACTTGACCAAAGATCCAAGGTAGCAAGCAATGGAGTCAGGATTCAAAGCCAAGCAATCTGGATCCAATGTCTATGGTTGCAAAACATTTTCAATGAAGAGGAGGAGGAAGAGGTGGGGGTAGAGGAGGAGGAGGATAGTATTATCAGAGAATTGAGTGGGTAGAATTTCTCCGTTGGTAGTGGAAGGGGGGTTCTTGGGGTGCCACTGGAATAAGAATTTCCAGAGGCCCCCACAGGAGGATGAGATGTCATAGACAGCTTTATTTGCATGGAATTATATCCCTTGGTTTCCAAAGTTCCATTTTCCTTAAACCAGTCCTGGAAAAGGTGTAGCTGGGGATTCAGCAGAGATAAAAGCAAAGCCAGTGTCCAGAGTTTCTGTTCCATGGTGGAGCTAAGTCTAGCATAGCATCAGACTAATTCCAGTTCATTATTCATTGTGTTTGGGGTCCACATGGCTGTGGGCCATGTAAGCGAATGCAGGGGAGTATGGCCCTACAACAAGAGATCCAGGAGAGTGGACAAGCAAGAGAGGCAAGAGAGAGCACCCCTTTGTTTAGGAGCTTAAATATCAAATCTTCCCCTGCTTGCAGTGGCCATGCTTATATGCCTACTCTGGCCAATAGCCTGTTCCCAGATATGACTGACAAACACTCTCTCCACATCACCTAGACTTTACTGGGCATGCATCTATATTACAGCTCTGGCATGCCTATATTATCTAACCTTCCCTTTGTTTCTTTCCAGTTAATTAATAACTGGGTTAATTATAATGGTATCATTAGCATTATTAATAATAGCTACTTTAAGTGAGTACTTATTATTATACTATTTTAAAAGTATATTTCAGTTATAATTTCATCTCACTCTTACAAAGACCTTTGTAAGGTAGGTATTATTATTTTCCCTAGTTTACGAATTTAAAAAACTGAGGCAAAAAGAGTGGCTTATAACATGCACATGGTCACAAGTCAGCAAGTCTTAGAGCAGAAATAGATCAAAAAGAGCTTTGCAAACCAGGAAAGATCATATCAACTTGGAAAACTTCAGCCTTTTTCTATACACATTTTTACTCCTAAAATAAAGAACCCAAATGATTGCCGAAACCGGTTTGGCTCAGTGGATAGAGCGTCGGCCTGCGGACTGAAAGGTCCCAGGTTCGATTCCGGTCAGGGGCATGTACCTTGGTTGTGGGCACATCCCCAGTGGGAGATGTGCAGGAGGCGGCTGATTAATGTTTCTCTCTCATTGATGTTTCTGACTCTCTATCTCTCTCCCTTCCTCTCTGTAAAAAATCAATAAAATATATTTAAAAAAAAAGAACCCAAATGATTTTTCAGTAATTTTCCTGTCTTTAATACATATTTAAAGTGAAATTCTAGTATTAGTTTTAGAGTCTTGTAAACCACTCAAGATTCCTTTTTGAAACATCTAAATTCTTCTTTGCTACTGAACTATCACACTTTATGGGCTTCCCTGTTCTTCTGTGGCATAATCTCATGTTTCTACACTATGCTTTCTAACTCTGTGTTTTTGCTTTCGTTTTGCCATTAAACTATGCATGGTTTGTGTCAGATAGAAACTTCCTTTTCCTTTACAAAGACCAGATCTTTATGTTTCTATGGTTTAATTTAAAAATTAACTGAAACCCTATCCTCTGCAAAGAGGATAAGAGGCCCAGTTATTAAATCTCCAAGTATGGAGCAGTGGAGGGACACATAGCTGTGTATCACAAATACAAAGCATAATGAGAGAAGTGCCCATTTGATACTGTTGTAATAACCTTATTATTATCTAACAGAAAAAGAGTGAAAGGGAATACTAAAATAGACATGCCATTTACACAGCTTTGCCGAAAAGCTACATTTAACAATGTCCAAGTCTGTTCCCCACTCATCCAAGGGAGAAGGGACTGGATAAAGGAATTTAGACACATGCCCAATAAGGTCTGAGATGAAAAGATGCCTATCATGCTTGCCCATCAATCACACCTGAAAGTAAATCATTGTCCAGGATGGGTGGGGCCACTATGTGTGCGGAATCTAAATATATAAACTTCTAAACAAAGAAGCCACTCTCTCTTAGCTGGGCCCTTTTAGAACTCTGGCTACAGGGGAACCCTCCCCTGCACCCCACGTGGCTCCCCTGCTCCACACATGAATTAATGGACTTTAATCAGGCTCAAATGCTAAATTACACCCTACTATAATATGAAACAGAAGCTCTGGATACTGGCCTTGTTTCTGACCCTACTAAAGTCCCAACTACACCTTTTCCAGGACTAGCTTAAGGAGAAGGGGACTTTGAAACCCAAAAGATATAACTTTACCCAGATAAGGCCTTCTTCCACATTCCAACCTCCCATGGAGATTTCTAAAAATGTTTCTTTCAGCAGCAATCAGAGAACCTCACTCTCCCAAATGACAAGAGCGTTTCATCCACCAGTAACACCTGTACTTCTATGCATTCCATCAGCCCACAAACCTCATCCCTACACCCCCACACCATCATCACAAAGCACACCATTTTCTCCACATTAAAAAACAACAACTGTAATTGTTTTGTATTTGCTTTTCCCTTTTAAGTTGTTTTTAAAATCAATGTAAAATGAACATCAACTACAGAAAATGCTGGGGCTGAGAACCATAGTATTATGCCTTCCACCCTTGAAGGAAATGCTCTAGGAATGGCTGGAAAACAAAGTGCATAGAGTGATTGTATGTTTGCTAATTCCAGAATTTTTTCAAACCTGATGATTTCTAAAGCTAAATGCCCAGAAAATATATACAATCATCTAATTAGCTTCCTCATTGTGATTTCACAAATAATAATAAATCTGAAGCACAGAGAGGTTATGTGATTTGTTCAGTCACACACATTAAATAATAATAATAGTAAGAATTCAAGAATAAACGATGAGCAGAATATCATCTTCATAAGACAAAAAGATGGCAATTTGTTAATCTGTATTGAATCACAAAAACATGGGAATAATGCACTCAGAGAAAAATTCTCCAAAACAAAGCAGAAGCAGATTATACTTGATCTAATCAAAATCTAGCAAGTGTGCTGGATTTTCAAAAACCATTAGTTGTCAAATTAGGTGGAAGATGAAATAAAAAAAATTGCCTTTTGCTGAGATCTACTGATAAATTTGGTCAATTTTGTTGTTTAGCAATGCATAAAGTCCTTCCACTTACCATTTGACAAATTTGAAGGAAAAAGACACACTTGCTGCAATCAGGTGAAGTAAGTTATTAATGGTTCTGAACAGATAGATAGGATTGCCTCATCCTGAGGCAATTAAGGCTGGAAAGAAAGTGTGCTTAAAATGTCTGGGGGGAAAAAAATGGCGGAGGTTTAGACGGACGTGTTGGTGCTTTGTTCCGGAGCAGATAAGGCCAAGCAGCTGAAACGGATAACATACAGCCCGAACAAAGAGAGGAGATTCAGCTGAGAAACAGTCTGCAGCCAGGAAAGACAGAGAACTCCTAGAAAATGGGGATGGTTAGAGATTGAGGCTGAAACCTCCCCCTGGGCGCCAGCTCAGCCGCGAGACCACGCCATCTTGAGCAGCTGTTATCCGCATCCAGAGATCGGCTAATAACCCGGAGGCAACGGCTCTCAAGCAGCGCGACTACATGAATTCAGAGGAGACCTGCTTCCCTCCACGGAAAGGTTAGACTCCCCCCAAAGGTGCAGTTTGCAATTCAGGTTGGAGCGAGGAACGCGCGTGTGTGCGAGGGGGGGAAATCTGCGCCCCACAAAGTCCGCGCCCACTGAGGCCAGTGTGACCGGCAAGTGGGGAGGGCTCCCACAGGGCTGCTCACAGAAGGTAACACTATAAATAAACCCATAGTTGGACTGGATGCAAAGGGGCAGCCTCAGAATCTTCCAGCCGGCCTGCTACTTGGTGCCAGGGGCCAGAGCGTGCGCAGAGACTCTGCGCAAATCTGGAAGGTGGAGCCCAGCGAGTTCGCACAGCTTCCCAGGCTCTTGTTTACACACTTCCTCTTAAATCTGTGAGTTTGATTGTTGAGCCCAGTGCATGGGATTGCCCAGTTGGGGTCGCTAGCGGAGCCTGTAGGGGAAGATTGTTTTTGGGGAGCCTGGGAAACAGAGCTGGGAGTGGCGCCTGGGGAGCCAGCTCTGGGCAGAGCTGGTTCAGGTACAATAGAGAACTCCTGGTCAGAGAGGACATATAGCCTTGGAAGTCAATCCAGACACACTGCCACCCAGAGGCAGAGCCACGAATTGACTCTTCTGTAAATACAGATAAGGCAGTATGGGAGACCAATACAGCCTGCCTTAAAATCAGGACTGTGGCTTACAACACGTAGGAACAGTGTATCAGAGGGAAATTCAACATTCTCCTGAATTCCGGGCGTGCCAAAAAGAAGAGTAGAAGATCTAAAGCATCTGCACTACTGCACATTTTTATTTTTATTTTTTTAAATTACTTTTTCACCTTTTAACTAAGAAAACATTCTTTTTCCTTTTTTTTTCTTTTTTCTTCTTTTTTTTTTCCCATCACCTGATTTTACCCTTTCAATTACTACATTTTTATTTTTAACTAGTATTATTACTGCTACCATTTTACCATTTTTTAAAGTGTCATTTTATTTTGTCTTTATTTTATTTTGGGACTATTGTTCTCCATTCTATTTTCATCGTCCCTTTAGCAACATTTCTCTCTGCCTCAATTTTGCCTCTGTGCTAAAACCCTCTTCCCCACTTTTTCCCTTTTGTTGTCCTGTTTCTCTTACCCTACTCCAGCCTTAGATTTTCCCTATTCTTTTTACCCCCTATCAAAATTTCACCCTACTTATATATCCTTTGTCCAATCCCCTGCTCTGAATCCTTATACACCTTTCCTTTATCTTCCTTCACTATCCAAATTTTTTTTTTCTTCTTCTTCTTCTTCTTTTCTCTCTCTATTGTTTTATTGTGGTTGGCTGGATTGACGAGTATATTGGGGTTATTTTTAGGATTGTTTTTGAGGTTATTCTGCTTATTCTTTTTATTTTTCTGTCCCCCCCCCCCCCCCCCGGTTATTTCGGTGCTTCTGTTTTCCCTTGCGTCGCTTGATATTATTGGTTGTTGGTAGTTTGTATTCATCTCCAGGAATCTGTTGCTGTAATTTGTTGGGATTAGTGGCGGTTCTATAGGAGTTTTCTCCTCATATAAATAGTCTCTTCCCCTTTTATACTTCATTCTCTTTTCTCTCTTACTTTTTTTTCTTTTCCTCTTCTTTTTCTCCCTCCCTTTTTCCAATTTCATTTTAGCACTCCTTTTTTTTTCTTTCTTTTTTCTCTTCTTTCTCTTTCTCTTCTATCTTCCTTATCTCCTAACTCTCTTTGCTCGGGTGGCCACCTTTATTTGGGGTTATTAATATTTAAAATACATTTGTGTTCAGTGACTGGTACGTTGTGCCTTGTTGTGTTGTATTTGGTGCCTTTAAATCAACGCAGCAGATTCAAGCAACAGCGGCCTCCTGATCACCACACGCTCTGTCTGGGGAACAGTTACTGTGTGTGAAACCTCCCTCCACCAGCCAGAAGAGCCACCACAGCTGTGAACAGCACCCACCAGAGGCCCTACTACCAACGGAGGAGCAGGTGCTACCACAACTGCCCAAGGAGCAACCACAGCCCGAGGAGCCACTGCCACCCAGGGAGCAGCCACTGCCACCCAGGGAGCAGCCACTGAACAACTCAACAACTAGATATGTCAGTGAGATCAAACATGGGTAGACAAAGAAACCCCCAAAGAAAAGAAAAGGAGGACTCGCCAGAAAAGCAGCTAAGTGAGACAGAGGCATGCAACATGACAGAAAAAGAATTCAGAATAAGGGTCCTAGAGTACATGCACCAGACGGAGGAAAAAATCAATACCATATGCAAGAAGCTAGAAGAAACAGATGAAAAATTCAACAACTTAAGTAAGTCCCAAGAAGAAATGAAGAGCAACATAGCTGAAATAAAAAACACCATTGAAAGTATCAACAGTAGACTAGGAGAAGCGGAGGACCGAATTAGCGAATTAGAAGACAAGGAAGCAAAACACACTCAAACTGTACTGCAATTGGAGAAAAAAATTAAAAGACAGGAAGAGAGCCTAAGGGAGCTTTGGGACAACATGAAACGAAACAACATACGAATAATAGGGGTGCCAGAACAACAGAAAGATGAACATGGATTAGAAAACCTATTCGAAGAAATAATATCAGCAAACTTCCCTGAGGTGGGAAGAAAAAAGTCACACAAGCCCAGAGAGTCCCAAACAAGGTGAACCCGAAAAGACCCACACCAAGACACATCATAATTACCATGGCAAATGTTCAGGACAAAGAGAGAATCTTACAGGCTGAAAGAGAGAGACGGAAAGTTACATACAAGGGATCTCCCATTAGATTATCAAATGATTTCTCAACAGAAACACATCAGGCCAGAAAAGAATGGACGGAAATCTACAAAGTAATGCAAAGCAAAGGACTGAATCCAAGAATACTCTATCCAGCAAGGCTATCATTCAAAATTGAAGGGGAAATAAGAAGCTTCACAGACAAAAAAAGGCTAAGGGAGTATATCACCACCAAGCCAGCCATACAAGAAATGCTAAAGGGACTGGTGGAAAAAGAAGAAATAAAAAGCTCAGAAAGAAAACAGCCACACACAAAAAAAGAAATGGCTACAAACAAGTACCTTTCAATAATAACTTTAAACGTAAACGAATTAAATGCTCCAACCAAAAGACATCGAGTGGATGAATGGATAAAAAAACATGACCCATACATCTGCTGTCTACAAGAGAACCACCTCATTAGAAAGGACTCACACAGACTGAAAGTGAAGGGATGGAAGAATATCTTTCAGGCAAATGGAAAGGAAAAGAAAGCTGGGGTAGCAATACTTATATCTGACAAAATACATCTCAAAGTGAAGGCCATAACCAGAGATAAGGAAGGCCACTTCATAATACTAAAGGGATCAATACAACAAGAAGATATAACCCTGGTAAACATATATGCACCCAATGCAGGAGCACCCACATACATAAGAAAACTTCTGGAAGATATCAGGGGAGAGATCGACAACAATACAATCATAGTAGGGGACTTTAATACACCACTGACATCACTGGATAAATCCTCTAGACAAACAATCAGCAAAGAAACAGCAATCCTAAATGACTCACTAGATCAGATGGACTTAATTGACATCTTCAGAACACTTCACCCCAAAGCCATGGAATATACATTCCTCTCAGGTGCTCATGGGACATATTCAAAAATAGACCACATATTGGGTCACAAGCAAAGTCTCCACAAATTCAAGAAGATTGAAATCATAAAAAGCATCTTCTCAGACAACGATGGCATAATGTTAGAAATAAACTACAATAAAAACAACCCAAAATACTCAAACGCTTGGAAGCTGAATAGCATGTTATTAAATATTGATTGGGTTACCAATGACATCAAAGAAGAAATTAAAAACATCCTGGACACTAATGACAATGAAAACACAACAATCCAAAACCTATGGGACACAATGAAAGCAGTCCTGAGAGGGAAGTTTATAGCTCTACAGGCCTATCTCAAAAAACAAGAAAAAATGGTAGTTAATCATCTAACAACTCAAAGAATTAGAAAGAGAGCAACAAGAAAACCCCAGAGTGAGCAGAAGGAAGGAGATAATAAAGATTAGAGCAGAAATCAATGAAATAGAGACCAAAAAAACAATACAGAAAATCAATGAAACCAAGAGCTGGTTCTTTGAAAGGATAAACAAGATTGACAAACCCCTAGCCAGGCTCACCAAGAAGCAAAGAGAGAGGTCCCAAATAAACCAAATCAGAAATGATAGAGGCGAAATAACAACAGACCCCACAGAAATACAAATGATTGTTAAACAATACTACGGACAACTCTACTCCAACAAACTAGACAACCTGGAGGAAATGGACAAATTCCTAGAAAAATACAACATTCCAAAACTCAATCAGGAAGAATCTAAAAATCTCAATAGGCCAATAACTATGGAAGAAATTGAAGCAGTTATCAAAAAGCTTCCAGCAAACAAAAGCCCAGGACCAGATGGCTTCTCAGGGGAGTTTTACCAAACTTTCAAGGAAGAACTAAAACCTATCCTCCTCAGATTACTACAAAAAGTTCAAGAGGAAGGAACACTTCCAAACACATTCTATGAAGCTAGCATCACCCTAATACCAAAACCAGGTAAAGACAACACAATGAAAGAGAATTACAGGCCAATATCCCTCATGAACATAGATGCCAAAATCCTCAACAAAATCTTAGCAAATCGGATTCAGCAGTACATCAGAAGGATCATACACCATGACCAAGTAGGATTTATCCCAGGGATGCAAGGATGGTACAACATCCATAAATCAATAAACGTGATACATCACATAAACAAATTGAAAGAAAAAAACCACATGGTCATATCAATTGATGCAGAAAAAGCATTCGTCAAAATCCAACACCCATTTTTGATAAAAACTCTCAGAAAGGTGGGAATAGAAGGATCATACCTCAACATAATAAAAGCCATATATGACAGGCCCACAGCCAACATCATACTCAATGGACAAAAACTAACACCATTTCCCCTAAGAACAGGAACAAGACAGGGATGCCCACTCTCACCACTCCTGTTCAACATAGTCCTGGAAGTATTAGCCATTGCAATTAGACAAGAAGAAGAAATAAAAGGCATCCAAATTGGAAAAGAGGAAGTAAAACTGTCCTTATTTGCAGACGACATGATATTATACATACAAAACCCTAGAGACTCCATCAAAAAAACTACTAGACTTAATACATGAATTTGGCAATGTAGCAGGATACAAAATTAACCCCAAGAAATCTGAGGCATTTCTATACACCAATGTGAACCTTCAGAAAGAGAGATTATTAAAACAATCCCATTTACCATCGCACCAAAAAAATTAAGATACCTAGGAATAAACTTAACTAAAGAGGTAAAAGACCTCTACTCAGAAAACTACAGGACGTTGAAAAAAGAAATAGAGGAAGACACAAAGAGATGGAAGAACATACCATGTTCTTGGATTGGTAGAATCAACATCATTAAAATGTCCATACTACCCAAAGCAATCTATAAATTCAACGCACTTCCCATTAAAACACCAATGGCCTTCTTCAAAGATCTAGAACGAACTCTCCAAAAATTCATCTGGAATAAAAAAAGACCCTGAATAGCTGCAGCGATCCTGAGAAAGAACAAAGTAGGTGGGATCTCAATGCCAGATATCAAGCTGTATTACAAAGCCACTGTTCTCAAAACTGCCTGGTACTGGCACAGGAACAGACACATAGATCAGTGGAATAGAATAGAGAGTCCAGAAATTAGCCCGAACCAATATGCTCAATTAATTTTTGACAAAGGAGGCATGAACATACAATGGAGCCAAGATAGTCTCTTCAATAAATGGTGTTGGGAAAATTGGACAGATATATGCAAGAAAATGAAATTAGACCACCAACTTACACCATACACAAGAATAAACTCAAAATGGATAAAGGACTTAAATGTACAACAGGAAACCATAAAAATTCTAGAAGAATACAAAGGCAACAAAATCTCAGACATATGCCAAAGCAATTTCTTCACTGATACAGCTCCTAGGGCAGTTTAAACTAAAGAGAAAATGAACAAATGGGACTACATCAAAATAAAAAGCTTCTGCACAGCAAAAGAAACCATCAACAAAACAACAAGAAAACCCACTTCGTGGGAAAACATATTTGCCAACATCATATCTGATAAGGGCTTAATCTCCAAAATTTATAGGGAACTCATACAACTTAACAAAAAGAAGATAAACAATCCAATCAAAAAATGAGCAAAGGATCTAAATAGACACCTTTCAAAAGAGGACATTCAGAAAGCCAAGAGACATATGAAAACATGCTCAAAGTCACTAATCATCTGAGAGATGCAAATCAAAACAACAATGAGGTACCATCTCACACCTGTCAGAATGGCCATCATCAACAAATCAACAAACGACAAGTGCTGGAGAGGATGTGGAGAAAAAGGAACACTTGTGCACTGCTGGTGGGAATGCAGACTGGTGCAGCCACTATGGAAGGCAGTATGGAGGTTCCTCAAAAAATTGGAAATGGAACTCCCATTTGACCCTGTGATCCCACTTCTAGGAATATATCCCAAGAAACCAGAAACACCCATCAGAAAGGATATATGCACCCCTATGTTCATAGTAGCACAATTCACCATAGCTAAGATCTGGAAACAGCCTAAGTGCCCATCAGTAGATGAATGGATTAGAAAACTGTGGTACATCTACACGATGGAATACTATGCTGCTGTAAAAAAGAAGGAACTCTTACCATTTGCAACAGCATGGATGGAACTGGAGAGCATTATGCTAAGTGAAACAAGCCAGTCAATGAAGGAAAAATACCACATGATCTCACTCATTCATGGATAATAAAGACCATTACAAACTTTTGAACAATAATAGATACAGAAGCAGAGCTGCCTCAAACTGATTGTCAAACTGCAGTGGGAAGGCCAGGGAGGGTTGGGGGACAGGAGGGAGGGGAGTAAGAGATCAACCGAAGGACTTGTATGCATCCATATAAGCATAACTAATGGACATAAGACACTGGGGGGTAAGGGAGGGCAGGGGTTTGTCAAGGGCCGGGGGGAAAAAAGGACACTTATGTAATACCCTTTGTAATACTTTTAGTGAAAAATAAAAAAAAAGAAAGTGGAAAAAAATTTAAAAAAATAAAATGTCTGAGGACGGGTTTCTTGGAACAGATGATCTACCTAGAATTGGCATTGTTTGTATAATTCTGAATTGCTCAGTACATTTCCTCTTTTTAACAAATCACTCCTGAATTCAGAGGTCTTCCTTTTTTAAAACTCTAGCTCAACTAAGAGTCACCCAAAAAAGCTGGAGATTTTATGAAGGAAAAATAGAAGCAAAAAAATAACCAGCATAAAAACACTTCACACCATCAAGCTTGGAAAAAAAGTTGAGACAAACTATTGAAAGTGAAAACATAATGGAAATAAAAGCAAAACGTTCAGGTGCTTTTGCAAATTGAATCACTTTGAGCCTTGCAACTCAGTCTCAGATTACTTGTCTTTCAAGACAAGTAAATTGCAAAGCAAAGCACTTGTGAATCACTGAGGCCAAATGTTCTTGGAAGGGAAAACTTACTGTTTTCTAAATATAATAATAGAGGTAAACAGAATTCAATTCAATGTCCAATTTTCTATTTTATGTTATTCCTCCAGGAATCTCTTATTTACCACACACACACACACACACACACACACACACACACACCAGCTCAAGATTATATCAGGTGGTTTTAAGTGATCTCTCAAAGTGTCCTGCACTCCTCTTATCCTACCAAACATCACACATTATTGCTATTGCTTGTATAATTTACTGCATTTCCTTGTGTTTAAGTATAGTCAGCATTAAGTTACAGAATACCAAATAAAATATTTAAATAGTAAGGATATTTATTATCTATTTAACATGAAGGTTGGAGACAGGGTGTATCAATATTGTCACTAAAAAACCAACCTCTTTCCTTCTTCTCTATTTTCCTCAGCTAATCAACTACTCCTCTTTATCAAAAGTGGCTACAGCATTGCTCCAGAGCAGGGGTCCTCAAACTTTTTAAACAGGAGGCCAGTTCACTGTCCCTTAGACCGTTGGAGGGCCGGACTATAGTTTTAAAAAAAAACTATGAACAAATTCCTATGCACACTGCACATATCTTATTTTGAAGTAAAAAAACAAAACGGGAACAAATACAATATTTAAAATGAAGAACAAGTAAAGTTAAATCAACAAACTTACCAGTATTTCAATGGGAACTATGGGCCTGCTTTTGGCTAATGAGATGGTCAATGTCCGGTTCCATATTTGTCACTGCTGGTCGTAACAAGTGATGCAAGTGTGCATCAGTTAGTCTAGATCTGGTTGGAGATTTCAGATCTTTCATTCTGGAAAAAGCCTCTCCTAACTTCAAAAAAAAAAGGCTCTCCTAACTTCAAAAAAAAAGGCCCTACTAACTGCAAAATAAAAAAAAAATAGACCTCCTAACTTCAGAAAAAAATAAATCCTAACTTGTTCTTACCTCGGTCCTTAGGCAGCAGCAGGCTCTGCACAGGCAAGCTCGTGACTCGTCGGATCACACCCGAGACTGAGAGGAGGAGTGGAGAGACAGAGAGAAGGAGGGGAGTCGGAGAGTGGGGCGCACATTCCACACATGCGCACTGCGGCCGGGGACGAGTGGGCTGCTAAGCAACAGGCAGCGGTGGCAAAAACACCCGGCGGGCCGGATAAATGTTTTTGGCGGGCCGCATGTGGCCCGCTGGCCGTAGTTTGAGGACCCCTGCTCCAGAGAGTTGGAACCCAATTGATCAAATACATACTGAGTGGATAACTTTGTATCCTGGTTTGTCTAAGGAAATTCCTCTTTACTCCCATTGCCCAGGCATAATTATGCCTTTCATACTCAAACGTGTCTCTGAATGAGAAATTATATGATCACTCTCTTGGATGTCATGGAGAAGGTTTCTTCAATTCATTGAGCCCTCGTTTTCTTTATAAATGAAGATGATATCTTTTCAACGAGGTCCATATGAGAATTAAATGGGATGTGTTATGTAAAGTGTCCAATATCTGATTGATCCGAAATGGATGACAGCTCTTTGCTGTTTTTGTTGTTTATATCGTTTGTTAATCCATATGCAATTACTTGTCTTCTGGTTTGTTGAAGCAGTAGGTCAGACAACGTTTGTCACAATAATGTCTGTTAAAGTGGCTGGGTATAACAACTTCAGCACCACATTCAGGTGAAGGGCACTCCCAAAGAAGGTGACTAATTTTGCCATTCTCACCCACTTTTGGTATTAAAACTGCCTCACTATCAAAGATGAATGAAAGGAGGAAAAGTTTTCACATACATATATCTGCTTTTTCAGTGATTTTAGTAACTTGTAATCCAATTCACTACACAATCTATCCACATTTTCTAAATATTATCCAAATGCAACATTTTCTGGAAGGGGCCACTAGTCATTATGGGCAGAATTAACTAATTCCTTCCTGTATTCTGATGCTTTAGGCCATATCTAAATAAAATCAAGGCAATCTGTTGCATTGAAAACTTCAAATACAGCCTCTCTGTGGCAGTATCATGTGATCCTGATATCTTCCACTTATTTTATAATCCAATTTTAATTCTTTTTTTTTAAATTTAACATCATAATTAAAGTGTGCGAACAGCAATAGGGATATGTTTTCCCGGTAACAAAAAATACCTGGGAAAAATTTCAGCAGCATCTAGGTTGTACCATCAACTAGAATCATATTTTATAGTGGGATAAAATCACATTAAAAATAAATAAAAACCAAGGCCTGGCAGGTCTGGCTCAGTTGGTTGAGCATAGTCCAGTGCACCAAAAGGTCACTGGTTTGATTCCCGGTCAGGGCACATACCCAGGTTGCAGGTTCAATCCCTGGTTGGGGTGCATGCAGGAGGGAACATATCCATGTTTCTTTCTCACATAGATATTTCTCTTTCTCTCTTTCTCTCCCTCAAGAATAAAAAATCAATAAAAACATATTTAAGGGGGAAAAAGGCTGAAGTAAGCTGGTGACCCAGGATAAGCAAAATCCTCAATTCCCAAAAGACCATGTAAACCCCAAATACAGGTATTGATGTAAATACTCCCAATTTAGTTTGAGTATTAAGAAGGCCAGGCTAACAGAGAGGACATTTGAGGGGCAGCATATTGATTATCTTTCCAAATTTCCATCCCCCAGAATGGGGCAACAAATTTCTATTATATAAGGCAGATGTTGGCAAATGCCTGACTGTTTCATAGGCAAAAGAAAACAGCATTTTCCCAAACCCAAACTATATATTCCAGATAGTTTTCTTGGCTTATGAACACACTATATTACTGAAGCATCAAAATTATCAGCACTTATTTATTTCAAATAATAAACCATTTCCCCACACTATCATAAAGAGCCCTTTGTATAACCATTAATTTATCAAATATTGTTTATCCCAACATTTCTCTGGAAAAATGATCTAATTGGGGGAGGGGAGAGATTTACCTTTGTCAGTTTAAAAAGTAGGAATAGGACCGATATATGATTTTTAATGCAAAATTTTACTAGTTTGGTCAGTCATTACAAAATGAGTTACAATCTAGGCCACAAAAGAGCTTTTACTCCCTAAATTACATATAGAAACATAAAATGACAATAAACTATATATTTTAAGTTATGAGCTACTAAGTGTATAGTATTTGGATAATTTATTCTGTTAAATTGTACTTCCAAAATTCTACCTGCTGAGTGTATATTGTCCTTTTGCAAGTCTTATCTATATGTATATTCTGGCACTAATCTTTGTTCTTATGGCTTCTAAAAGCTCTTTTCATGTATGGAATCATAATTATCAATGGACTAAGGACTGAGGTCCTCTTTCTCTCTCAAATTAGAGCCTATTAAAATAGTGTCTACCCTTAGCTTACCTACTGCACCCTTATTTTGAGGTTTCCAAAATTAAATAGGTTTCTGGTGAGTAATTTGGTCTTGCAGTCCTTAAGAAATGCAGTCCATACTCAAGACTTTAATTTCATTGTTTTCATTGGGAGCTTTTGTTTGGAGGCGTGTGCAGGTACAATAAAGTTCTGATAGGCACAGGTTTGCCTTTCAAAGAAATTACAGGTATCATTAATGTAGCTCATCCCATAAATAAAAGCTAGAGGGAGATCAGAAGACCTAGATCTGGTCCTGGACTAGCTAGTTATGCTTCTTAGAATCACTTCATTTTCAAAAGTCTCATTTTCTTCATCTGTAAAATGAAGCATCTGATATAAGTGACATTTGGAATTCCACCAAAGACATGACTCTTACTGCTCCTGAAGTTGCTTAAATGAAGACAAATCCTCTAGATTCTCATAATTTGTTTTAGCCAATTTTGATGTTACCTTTTTCACTACATCCTTAAATATAGATGGATCCCTTACAATTCCTTCAGGCATTATTAATTTTATAAAAGTTCTCTAAATGGTTATTTTAATATAATAAAATAAAACCATGAATATCTCTAAGTCTCTACCTATAATTCTCTCAGAGGGTGTAAAAACATCCTCTTAATTTAATATGTGTATATACACACATATATATGCTATGTAAATATGAACAGAGCTCATCAGAATGATTTCATATGTGAAATCATTGTGTTTTTTCTTAACTTTCAACACTATAAAAATTTGGGAAAATATTTGCTCTTTTAGAACTAAAAGGGCCTGAGTACTCTTTCACATATTATACACAGATGTTTAGCTCATAGGGTTCACCATGACTGAAAAAGATGTTGAAGTAAGCACCTAAAAAACAAACCTGAAGCTTATAAAAGGCTCCCAGATCCCAGGAATGCAGTTGTGCTGGCTACACCCTTGGTTTTGCCACTGAGGATTTCAATGCAGGTTGGCACATGTTCTGAGATACCAGTTTTATCTCCAAATCATGTGTCCAGTGAGAGGTAAATATCACTGCAGACAATGTGAATACACTGATTGTGGTAGCTTTTATTTTTAATTCCATAGTTGTATTATAAGACAACAACATGTATTTTTAAAGATCTATTAAGCTAACTAAGTTAGGAAAATAGTTAAGATATTGCTATAATGAAAGAGGTAATTGTGAACAAATACTTCCCACATTTACAAAGCATATACACATAAAATCTATTCCCAGGCGGCTGCAATATAATATTATGTTTTTTAATTAACCAACATAATAAAGGTGTGATTCAACCAATATCTAAATCAAAGCTCCTGCAAGAGAAGCTTATTTAATAAGACAGCAGAATATCTAGAATTTGAAATCTAAAATGATCATTAGAGAAAGTATCATACATTATATCAATCTTATGCCTTAACATATAGTTAATTTTATAATTTGTTACTTGGACTAAATAAGTTTATAGAGACTATCTTTTTAAAGTACCTTTACTTTTGTAAAATGAACAATCTATAATATAAAAAAGGTTTTAACATCTTTTAAATTTGCTTCAATCTGTGCATGTGTGTATACATATTTGTGTATGTGTATGTAGTTATATACAGATGCATATATAAAGCTAATATTTTTTAAACATTGGCTATTTAATTATTATATTAATTTAATTCACATTTATACTTCATAATATAAGGCAATAATACAAACTTTTTATTCTTCCACCTTAGGTGGTTAAGGTCACACACCCAGATTTCCAATATAAGGTTTATTGATATTGAAAGCAACAAATATTACAGAGAAATGTTTCCTTTGGGAAAGAAATTATAATTAACTTCCCATCCTGATCACTAAGCATACCAGGACACTTGCCTGAAGTATTCTCTTAGACTACCTATAAGCTTAGACAATTATGTGTATTCTTTAACAGTCTGACCAACCACAGAGTAAAGCCCATGCATATTTAGAAAACTTTATTTGCCCTGTTGTCCTCATTCCAATTGCTGTGCTGTGATTTTGCCTTGAAATTTTCATAAGAGAGAGAGAGGATGTCTAAGTTAAAAAAACAAAACAAAACAAAACAAAAAAACGGCATATTAAGCCATTACAAGCAAAGTTTTTGTAGGAAATGTGAAAAAATGTATGGATAGAAAATCATCTATATTAATAACCAAATAATGGTTTTACTCACTTGTTGAAATATAAAACAACAATAATAATATAGAAAAATAATCTGAGTCTCTGACCATAACTGTGGACCAGAGCTTCATGACATTTCAGGATCTACGGATATTTATTGTATTCAGGAAACAGCATTAACAACTAACATTGGGAATAAAAATAACTTATAGTCAAGGAACCATGCTACAAACATACTTAGAAAAAACTAAACTTATCCTAATATTAAAGGAGAATTATAGAGGTAAAATTCAGAGGTAACTACTGATACCAATAGAAAAAATATATAAACCATTATATAATTCTAGGAATTAGATCATTCATTCAAAATGAATATATCTTACTTTTAAAAGTGATGATAAAGGGGTTGGGTATAAAAGCTTCAGAGGTTATGTAGATTATCAGGATTTCTCATCAAAATTTAGAGGAGTTTCAACTGAACGGGAAATTATATACAGAAAAGTTTGGGGAGAGTGCTGGCAATCAATGCAAAAACTTTATAGACTCAAAAATAAACAACTTCTGCTAGGTCTTCCAGAGTCCTAAGTGTTTATTAAATGTGAGATTAGAACCATTTTCCCAATTTAAATTCTTACTCCAGAGGAAGCATATGTTATGGTTCTTGTACTCACTTTGCAGTTTCTGTGGAACCTAGGTACTTTGTCAGGGGCTCCCTAAGGATGCTCAAGCCTTCAGCCAGGCAGGATTTCATAGATAACCACTTTCCAAAGTCACTGACTCAGCTGACATTCTATACAACCCTCATATTTTCTAATTCTATGTTACTTTCTCTGGTGCTTCCCCAGCCACCTCTATTTTTATGTTTGCATGTATAACATCTTTTGAACTATATTTTTGGTTGGTCTATATACCTGTGTTACACAGGGGTTTATATTCATGCTTGTGACTAGGAAAAAGGTCACTGAAAAATGCAGAGTATTGTTAATTGTGGGACCCAAAACCTATTAACTCAAGGCATCTTGACTATTTTCACTGAAACCTTCATGTGTTGATAAATCACTTTCCTGAAGAAAGAACACCATTTAGGAACTTGCTTCTCTGGAACTACTTCAGAAGAATTTTATCTCCACCAACCTCTCACCCCATTGCTATCTCTGCTCATAAAACACTGATTGCCTTGTGCTCATGAATAAATAAATATACATAAGTCCTCTGGGGAAATGTTTGTGTACTCTTTTAGTGAGAGTCCTGTGGAGTTTTTAAAGCTGGAGGGGATAAACTAATTGAATAGCAAAGCATCTATATTTTATAAGAAAATATTTCTAACAATCTACAAAGACTCAGTTTTCAGTACTAATGCTCATTCAAGCCCTTGGCTTCTATAAATTTCAAAGCCTATATACATTCTTCCAAGTTACTTTCATAGAGGGCTAGTATATTGTGAATTTTGCTAATGTAAGATTATATTTAAGAAGAAACTTAATCAGCCAAATTAGGTGTTATTCCATTGTTTTAATGCAGGGTTTCCATATGAACTTATGAAGTTTGGAGGTAATTACAGACAGATATTTCTTTTTTGAGAACACCATCTAAATCTAAAACTTCTTATCCTGAAAATACAATTGCAGTCCTATTCAAATTAAAGTAGGTGGAAATGAATTATTTGGTTTTGAATAGGGAATTGATAGTAAGTAGATATCATAAATAATTGCAGCTGGGTGGCCAGCAGAGTCATTCTGAGTTAAAATCCCTACTTTTTGCTACTCAGTCAGGAAGTTATATCTGAGATTAATTTAATTGTATTCTTATTTGAAAATTGATCTAATTCTTCACCTAGAGATTATAAAGCATTTTCTGCTCGTTTGCATGGGGAGAATTCAGAAATCTACCTGGTTCCTTCCCTCCTTTGCCCAGTCCTTTGTGCTCACTCTTGCTGAAATCCTGTCCTACGAGCTCAGGAAATGGGGGGACTCGCTGGGGAGGGGCTGTTCTTGGCAGCCCAGGCTGTTCACCTTGGGGTAGGTGAATCTGCTTGAAAATAATCACCATCTTGCATCCCCCCCATCACTGTATAGTGCAAAACTTGATTAAAGTGGCATCTGAGAACCAAAAAAAAAAAAAAATTATAAAATGCGTTACATTTTCCTCATTTATTCCCAAATTTTGAGAACCTGTTTGACTGAAAAGGTTTACATAATCACCAGGACAACACAGAAGACATTCATTTTCTGAAAGGTTCTGTCTCCCCAAGGCTCCCTCTGATGGTCCCCAAGCTTTTCCAAACAATTCTCTGGGCAGTTCAAGTTTTTTGCCTTAAGTACAAAAGCTTTCAAGGAATCACAACAAAACCTAGCAAAGCAACTTTGCTTCGACTCCAGGGAGGTGGGGGAAAAAACCCTGTTGTCCCTCTTTTCCTCCCTTCAACCCTTTTTTCTTAAAATCTTGACATTCACCGGTAGGAAACGTGGGCTGATTAAGCAGGCACCCGGCTGCAGCTTTCAGGTGGCAGCTATCCCCGCAGCCTTACCAGCGCTCGGAGATGAAAACTGGTACTGGCCGCCGTCTGGCCGCCGCACTTGACCGCGCAATTACTTGTCTAAAGTTACATTCTCCGTGGAGCTCCTTGCATAATGCAAGCATAATTAGGCCCACGGTGTTCCCTTTAAAGGCATGATTTTGGAAAGGGAGGGGGTGTTCATTTACCTCGGAACTTTGCTTGGAGAGCAGCTTCCGGATGAGCTGAAAATGATTACAGACAGATTTGCAACATGGAGAGTTTGCACCGTGAAGAGTTCAAAAAGTTTGTGCTCTTGCCAACCGAAGCTTTTCAAACTTGCTTCGCCCCGGTTTGTCTAATCATCTGAAACCTGGTGTCACAGACTCACATTCAAGAACCTCTGGCTCTTTAAAAAAAAAAAAAATCCACCTAGGAACTCTCCTCGCATGCATTTCTAATAGTCCAAATACTGACTCTGAACTTGAATCTTATCCCTTCGATTTAGCCACCATGGTTCCTAGTAGAGGACTAGGGCTGAGTCACGCCTTCTGCTCAGGTCTCCTTGCCCCAGATCTCAAAACCTACTCCAGCGGAGTTTGGCCCTCCAAAGTCGCCATGCAAAGGGACCATTCTGGCACTGAAGCAAACAAAAAACAAAACAAACAACAACAAGGGGGGGGGAAGAAACTAGCTTTGAGGTGAAACAGCACACTTGGCCCAGTGGAGAGAAGGTTGGAGTGTTTTTTATGTCTACATATTTTTTGTGATTTTCTTATTTATATAAATGTAGTACAGGTGATGTAGGATCAAGAAGAGGTTAGAAATGGCATTACAAAGAAGCCATTTTGTCTCGGCTGGTCAGTCAGGGTTGGTCCTTTGCTAGAGTTGGAGCTTAAAGAGTTCCACTCTGCATCATCCAAAATTGTTTGTAGATACACTTCAAAAATAAATACATATATATCTCCAGCCTAGTATATATCATCTAATGTACCATATAATGGTATATTGGTCCCTACATGCAATCTTGTCATCTCAACATACAATATAGTTCTCAAAGGGCAATACACACCTAGTATATTTATCACCATATATACATATATATCCTAATAACATGTACCACACATACAAATACACATATTACTTAATGTATTCTTGTAATAGAAAAAAATGAAAGTTTATGGATATATACGAAACACAATGATATGTATTAGGTGAGATAAATATATAGAAATATATATATAAATGTGTGTTTATGTAAATGTTACACTTATGGGCATAAGTTAGATGATGCATATTAGATACCAGGGTCTGCTTTGAAGCCGCATTCCACTACCTTTCATCGGTTGTTGAAATGCCTGTGGTCGCCATAAACAGGAAATGGAGCAAAGAATGGTTTTTCTATTGCCCACATGCTCCAGCACTATCTATCACTCCCGTGGCGATGGAAAGGAAATCCTTGTTCAAATCGTGGACCACGGGCTTCTGAGCCAAAAGATAGAACTCCTATTCCAGAGGAGGCTCCGACAGCCCAGCCCCGGCCAAGGGAAAGCTCTGTGGAAGTTTAACTCCAACAGCTAGGGGTTGGGGGAGTGGGAAGGGGGAGACTGGCTATGGAACTCTAACTTCAGGAAGCCATTAAGTCTCTTAAATTAGCTCTGGAAAATCACCCCTCACCTAGGCCGGCTTACCTAGGGGTTGGGAGGAGCAAGAGGCTCTGACTCTCAGGGCTTGGGGGAATAAATACTCCATACTTGCTCCCCCCCCCCCCCCCCCCCGCCGGCCTAGGTGAGGGGTGATTTTCCAGAGCTAATTGAAGAGACTTAATGTCTTCCTGAAGTTAAGAGTCCAAAGACTGTCTCCTCCTTTC
>NW_005871098.1:2422866-2433620 GCF_000147115.1 Myotis lucifugus
AGATTTGGGACCTTTGGAAACACTTGTCTCCAGGCCTCCGCCATTGAGATGTCTGGGGGAAATGCAAAGGAGAATTAAGATTATTTTCCTAGTATTCAAGTTCCATTCTGAGTGTTCTTAACTTTGGCCTTTTCTAGGAGCCAAGAACAATTAGATTATGCCAAATGCTCACTCACAGGAAACTTGACCACTCAGAGGGACTTGGAGAACGGGAAAAAAATTGTTAATTTTAAGAGATGTTTGGGAAAAGAGAATTGGGTGGGGTCGGTGTTACACTAGAAAAATTCAAGCGTGAACCCTCCTAGCCTCGGCACGATCAGTCTCCTGGCACGGGATGGAGGGATGGCATTTCCTTAACCAATCTGAGCGCTTCCCCCCACCACTTGCCAGGCGCTGGGCTATTAAGAATGTGCGAGTTTCTGCGCGGTACTGAGAACATATCCTAATTCCATAAAAAACTGGTGGAAAGAATTTGATGAATGCGTCTAATTGGTTTAACTCGCTATCTATTCACGAGAAGAAAAGCTCCGTCATTAGACTTAATTAAGTTTTTTTTAGGTAGCTGACTTTAATAATCTAGAAACCGTAAAGTCCAGCACTATCATCTGCGTCATTTTAATTGCCCTTCTTATTGTTGGTGGTGTGGCAAAGTTACCCAATATTTTCCCATATCCTTTCTAACTCTTAGGATAAACTTTTGAGCGGGACAGGTGTGCATTCAACCCAGAGGATAAGCGCAGCATTTTCAAAGTTGAGGCTGAGCCAGCGCGGCTTCCAGTCTCAGCCTCGCGCACCCCGGAGTGCCAGCTGTTTGACGAATTTGGACAACTGCTTTAGGAATGATTTTCACCGAACAGAAACAAAAGCCTACAACTTGCAGATAAAAGTTCTGAAAGAGGGCTGCTGAAAAGCTCTACACACCGGACGATATTCGGAGGTTCATTCATGGCCCCCATGTACATCTGCCCACAGGACCCACATCCCCTCCCCAGCTGGCCAGAACCACAGACTCTCAGGTTCATTCAAAAGTTTTCTTTTAACTCCTACAACTTTCCTGGTTGGGAAACTGGAAGACGGGCTTCCTGGAATCCAGTAAGTTGATTTGATGCCCAGCCCCCACCCCAAGGCGAATCACTCACACAAGCGCGGGACCAGAGCCTAGGTCAGAATGCCTAAAGCTCATGCATTCTTCTGGTTAATTAAACTTCGACAATTAAGCTGCCTTGGGCCAGGAAGTTAATACTTTCTCCAGCACCTATATGTCAGAAACATAGTAACTTCCCCTACTCAGAACCCTCCACTATTTTCTCAGTCACTAAAAAAAAAAAAAAAAAAAAAGGTTTAATCCAATTTCTAGAGCATTAATGAAGAGATGGCAGAAGCTTGAGTCCTTGAAATCCTTGAGTCCTAGTCAACCACCCTAGGGCTTTTTTTTTTTTTTTTCAGCAGCAATATCCTGATAACATTTTATTATTTTGGCATGATTTTTTTCCCTCCAATTTTCTAAATGTAAGTGTTTGCTAAATAAAAGGGATAAGAAAGAAGCCAGATGAATGCTCGTATTCTCCAATCTCTGGGACACAGTTGTTATTGAAAGGGGGATTTAAGGTTTTTTTCTCTAAATATCAAAAACAAAACAAAACACGATAATGAGGGAATTAGTGCCAAACATCAAGAGAAGAGCAGCCAATTCCTCCCTCCCCTCAGAGCATGGAGGCAGGTGGCTATTTGGCAAGTACCATTAGCCACAGCTCTGAATTTGGGCACCTCTCTGGGTTGAGGTAGCTTAAGCTTGGCTCTCTGAGGATCTGAAGCTCTGTTTATTTTGGGCTCAGTGAGAGCCTAAAAGGCAGGCCCCAGGCAGCTGGACAAGCCTCCTAATTGGCCACTCAGGCCATAATTCTCAGAAGTGTGTCCCACAAGTCACTCTGAAGTGGGAGCCACACAGTGCAGAGTGTTTTGGGTGGAGATGGGTCTGGAAGCTGTAAAAGGCCTCTTCTTAGGAATCACCTTCTTACTTCATCATATGCTAGCTGCTTTGGAAATGTCCCCTCAGCCGACACCCCTCCCTAGGGCTCCAGGCTTCAGGAGGGAAAATTCATTTCACCCCAAGCAGCTCAGGCTCCACAGCACAGGCTGAAGTCCAGGGTAGTTCTGGGAGAGTGTGAGCCTGACTAAACCCAGGCCTCACCTTCCCCATTACCCCTCCCCAGTGTTTTCACCACCCACCACCAAGGGTGGGGGAAAGCAGATATCCTTGGGGGACAGGGTGTTGGAATTTCAGGTTTCACCCTAAGCAAAAATGCAGGCCTACAAGGAGCCACCCAGGGGGTCTAGCCCTTGGCATATTTCTGTCTGGCCCCCTGAGTAAGCCATCAAAACCCAAGAGATCCCCTCCTACCCGATCCCCTCCTACCCGATCCCCTCCTACCCGGAAGCTCACAAAAGGTATTGCTTTAGCCCCTGGCACCCATCTTCTGTCATCGGACACATGCAATAACTCCAAAACTAATAACTGGGGATTAAAAACAGATTCCCTCTTTAACACGATCATTTTTGCTTTCAGTTTTATTTTGATTTCCAACCTCCTTTTCTTCTGTTCTATGATGATGTTCTTCCCACCCCCATTCTTGGGAAGAGAGGGGCCTTTTTTCATTTCCCCCACTATCCTGCAGGCTCAGAACTTTTTTGCACCCATGCTCTGTCACTGAAGGAAAATGTATCTGGAGGCTGGCTGGGCTGCTGAAGGAGAGACAGAAGAGAAGGCCCAGCAGTGGGGGTAGGGGGAGAGGTGGGGTGGAGGTACATTCTGCTAGCCCTCATCTGTTTTTGTGCACAGAGTTGGTGGCAGGTAACAACAGTCTCCAGTCCTGGCCAGACAATGGAAGGCTGGACAGCTGCAACTGCTACAAAGGAGCCCCTCAGCCCTTCACTGTTTACTTAGTGTTGGGCCTGACTCCAGGCCATTTGAGGCCTGTACAGATGCTGATCCCACCCTAGGAACTGGCTTTCTCTCCTCCCTGGTCTGCACGGGCCCACATGTGTTTGCAAACAGCTTAATTGACATCTCTAACATTCATCTGCTAGTGTTGGCTTTGGAGAAATCGAAGGGGAAACAGGTGGGGCAAAGGCACACAACCGCTGGACGTTTGACTTCCCACACACATGTCCCCCAGCTGATTATCTTCACTTCTTTCTGGAGGAAGCTGAGAGTCTCCAGCTTTTGAAAATTTACTCTTTTAATATCCCAGCCACAAGATCCAGAAGAAGCAGGACAGCAAGCCCACAGGCCTCTCAGAGGATAGGGCATCCCTTCTCAGAGCCCAGAGGTCACGTATGCCAACACACACATGTTGCAGGCCAGGCCAGAGAATTCTCTGTGCATGTGGAAGAGACATTCATCTAGAACTGTTCCTGATCTATTCTTTTCCATGGTCTTCTACTGATACACTCAGGAAACCCATCCTTGACTTTCCAACTTTCCTTAGGTTTAAAAAGAAAAGTGGAAAGTCAGGTAATCTTTCCTGCCATGAGTATCTAATCAAAAACAAACAAAAAACAAACAAACACAAAACACTTAGAATTTGTTTCTTAGATGTGCAAATTGAGGAGCTATCAGGCAAGGAGATGCCTTATTTAACTGTGTTCCCCTCAGTGTCTTCCCCTTTAGGGGACCCTCCTCTGGATCTGCCAGGAACCCACATCTGCAAAGACAACTGTTGGGGCTGCCCCCAAACCCCCCACCCAGGGTGCCCTATACCCCACACCAGTCCACATTTAGGCTTAAAGAGCCTGCTGTCTTCTCATCACACCAGAACTGCCACACTGAGCCATTAATAGTGTCCTGAGCTTAATTTGGTGAATCAAGAAGTGGTGTCAGCCTGACACCACTTCCCTTCCCCTGATTTCAGAGTATCTCATTTTCCCTAAGTGTCCCTCTAGGACTGAGGGTTGGGATGGGTTTTTCCAGATGGTCTTTCTGTGAGGAGGGCCCAGCTGATACCTCCACTGAAACTGGCTGGAGAAAATGGTTGGAAACCCAGCTAGGCCAGAGAAAGCTCGTTCCTGGTGTGCCCACTCCCCCTTTCATTCCCCTTCATGACATTGTTTGCAATAATGGTCTAGTTCAGAGATGAGGAGGCCAGCATCTCCCTTGCAATGGAAACAGGGGACTGAATAAAGAAGAAGAAAAAAATACTTTGTAGTCTGCATCGTCCATCTTTAATTCAGAGATGCATCATACTCCAGGGAGCTCTGTCTTTGATCTCTTTGCTTTTTTTACACCAGATCTGTTATGGACTAAAATTCCTAGGTTTTCCATAGAAACATCTCCATTCCTTCAGAATATTGATGTGTTCTTCTTCCTGGGGGTTATGATATGGTAAATCAGATTCAGAACAGAAGGGACAATGCCAGTATTCATGGGCCTTTCCCTCCCTCTCTCTCACATTTTCTCTTCTCTTTCCCTCCCTCTTTCATTCCTTCATTCATATTCATTTCTCTGTTTGGCTCTTGCTCTCTTTCTCTCCCACCTCCCTTCATTCCCTCTTCCTTTCCTTCTGCCTCATTTTCTCTCCTTGTTCTTGGGAACTGAAATAGGGTTGTGATTCTTCTCTTCTCAAGCCCTTTCAAGTGCCTTCAACTTTGGCAGCAGCAGCTGTAGGTTGCGTTGCCATGGAGACTGTACTGTGCAGCTGCGGTGGCCACATCTCCAATCCCCCAAACAATGTGCAGGTTTCTCGCCCTTTTCTGAGCACTTTTGCCATCTAATGAGGCTAGTGGCTTCAAATGGGAGCTGCATCTTGACACGACAACAATCCCTATCCCCCTCTCTTTTGCCCCCTCTCCTGTGTTTCCTTCCTCCCAACACATCTTTGATCTATTAAAAATCAAAATAACATAGTCACAGAGGAAAGTTAGATTTTGTTGTGGCTGCCACTCCACAAAATGGGGCTCTTCCAACAGAGTGTGTTAGAACCGAGGTCTGACAATGTTGACCCTAAACCAGTTGTACCTACAGTTCAAACTGTACAAGAGGATGCAAATTATAACTAGACCCATTCTGTCCCAACCTGTCTGTACCTAGGAGATTCTGATGGCCAGAGGTGCCTCCAGTCAGGGTACAAGTGCAACATGGTTGAGATCAGGGTTCTGAAGAGGCCCCTGTAGAGGAGCCACAAGGACCCAAAGTTAGAATAGCTGCTCAAACATAGGTCATCTTACAATGTCCCTGCATGGCACTGGACTTTGCCCTGATCTGGATACACTTCAGCTTCTTCCACAGTACTTGGCGTACAGCAGGTGATCAGTAAATAATTGCTGCTTGTTCTAGCTGCTAGTACACTGCCAAATCCTCCTCTAGGGATCTAGAGAGGGGGAATTGTTACACACTAAAAGTCAAGAAACAACCAACAGCAGTACTTTGCTGTAAAGGCAAAGTTGGGGGAAATGCCAAATCATCTGTAAACAGACACTAAATTCAGTGTTTTTTTTTTTTTCCAAAGTGACAGTAATACTAATATTATCATTATGTCATTTGCTACAATATATTTCTGGTGAGACCATCTCTGAGCCAAAACATATCTGGTCCATTATACTAAAGCCAAGACTGTTGTAAGATCCTCAACCTTTAGTACTTGAAGCATTTCTTTAGGTAATATATTCATCACCCACAACTTAAATATAGCAACAATATTAATTGAATTGGTTATATCTGGGTCTAATACTCAGATGACATGTTTAGAGATTGATTTTGTCCTATTGAACTTTTTCTTTAGATAACAGGAAATGCAAATAGATTTGTATTGCATTCATCTCAATTTCAAGTTAATATAAAAAAGTGGATTTTATATACTTCAAAAATCTATTCAGTTTGTATTCAACATTAAATATTCAATCTCATTTATAACCTCTTACTTTTCCATATTAAAAAGCTGCAATTTAAAATAAAGTTAAGTAAAAGTTGGAATTTAAAATAAAATCATATACAGAGATCATAAAATGGGAACAGGAAAGCAAGACCAACTTGAAACCTTTAAAATCTCGACAACTAGGTTGTTTTGGTAGTGTAATATCTACCCTAACATTTCTCAAGGAGCTGATGTGCTGATAATCCCTTGAAACATTTTAGCAATGTCTAATGTTTTTTTGCTAGAATGCAACTAAGAAAATGTGCTAACAAATAGACATTTGACAAGATTAAGTTTAATGTATACCAGTAAACCAGGATAAAAACGATGCATTAACAAAATTCTTGTTATTTTTATATACAAGACTATAAGATAAATGTGTTAATGCAATTACATTTTTCCTAATGCATATTAGAACAGCATAATTATTTGAAATATGAGGAGAAAATAAAAATTTTCAAGTGTTGAACTGTTTTTTGCTAAGGATTTGTGAATATGGAAAAGGTTGTGTGAACTCTGGCAAAGGTCTCAGAACTCGAATCCATAGATTCTAATCTCTAAAGGCAGACTACAAATTTGTGCCCTGGTCATGAAGCCTGGGGGGGCGGGGCGGGGGATGACATTGGCAAAATCATCTGCAAGACAAATGTGTAGACATACTTGGCACAGGTGGCCAGGCTTTAGAATTTATATTGTCAAATAAACTCAAATAAAAAATGAAAAAGCTTTTGGCCAGCATCATGACTGATGAAACATATTATATAGACACACACACACAAATGTTGAACTTGAGGGATTTTAAATTTTTCTTTTTTATGTTTTTCCTCACTATACCCATAACTTTGAAGTTCAAAATAAAGTAAGAAAACCAGTCCATAAACAATTGAAAAGGCAGAACATAAACTGGCCAAAAGTTTCTGGGCCACCTTCTAGTTTTTAAGGACTGAAGGAGGAGGTCTGTGAGGACTCTTCAGAAGCAGATGGAGAAGGAACAAAGAGTAACCATGGTAACTACTACCCAGGCTAGAAAAGGTAATTCTTAGGGCCTGGATCCTCCTGTCCATTTATAATGAAGTCTAACCATAAAGGTAGTCAGCAAACCCTCTCTCTCTCTCTCTCTCTCTCTCTCTCTCTCTCTCTCTCTCTTTCTCTCCCTCTCTCTCTCTCACACACGAACACACAACCTAATATTCAAAAACAAACCTTCTTAGAGTAATTAGCATTTTGAGAAATCCAAGACTCAATCCCCTCAATTCTATACATCATTAGCCTCATAAAAAAAATGGTGAAAACTAGGAAAAGACTTGTCCTAGACAAAATCTCCTTTCTTTCTTCCTTCCTCTCATGGTAAAAGCTCTAATAATGGAGATGATTTGGTTATTTTCTGAGAAACCAAATATGCATCAGAATGAATTCACATTTCCAAAGTACAGGGTTGGGCAAAAGTAGGTTTACAGTTGTGAGCATGCTAACAGAGTTTACTCTTGTATTGTTATTTATTTATTAATTATTGTTTTTTTATTTTTTTCCTTTTAGATATCTTTATTTTTTTAGAGCAGACTTAGGTTCAGAACAAAATTGAGTAGAAATTACAGAGCTCTCTTCCTCAACTCATGCACATCCTCCTCCACTATGGACATCCCACACCAGAATGGTTCATTTGTTACAATTGATGAACCTACATTGACACATCATTCACTTCCTAAGTCCATAGTTTACATTAGGCTTCACTCCCTGTTGTACATCCTAAGGGTTTGTACAAATGTGTAATGACACATAGCCACCATTATACTGTCAAACAAAATAGTTTCACGTGCCTAAAAATCCTCTCTGCTCCTCTTATTAATTCCTCCCTCCTCCCTAACCCCTGGCAACCACTGTTCTTTTTCATTGTCTCTACAGGTTTGTTTTTCCAAAATGTCACTAATTATTGTATTTTTCGTATGAACAACTGTTAACCTACTTTGCCCCACCCTGTATTTTCTAACTTGGGAACATTTTAGAGACTGTTTCCATCTAGGCAACATCGTTCTGCTATTGAACTTTGATGTTCTCTGAACTTTCCTCTGTCTTCTAACTGTACAATAAGATTACTTCATACTACTGAGACGTCGTTTAAATTTCTTCAAAATGTGGTTCCAGAGCAGCAGCCTCAGCACCGCCTGAAAACCTGTTAGTAATGCAAGCTCTCAGGTCCCACCTCAAGTCCACTGAACCAGAAACTCTGGGTATGGGCTGAGCAATTTCTGATTGTTTTGTTTTGTGTTGAACAGACTCTGGGTAATTGTGAAGCTTGATCAAGCTGAAAAACCACCAGTTTATAGGACCCTACCACCCACCCTGCTAATGGAAATGTTACACTTATGAGTTTTTGTCCCTAACTCTTCAAGATAAATCTGGAAGAAGAGTCAAGGAAAAGCTCTCTGAAGCTGAGGACTAAGAGCAGAGAAGTCACATCAGAGATTCTGGCTGCTCTCTGGTCCTGGCTGAGCCCAGGGCACTGGGCAACAGCTTCTATCGTTGCCAGTACCAGGTGGCTCTGAAGTTGAGTCACCATGGATAAAAAAGGTGAAGGGGAGGCAGCTATGTTCTCTTCTCCAAAGACAAGTCCAAGATGGGGCAGGTGAGATGCTGGTTCTCAGGTAAAGAAGGAAGCTCTCCAAAACAGAGAGGAGTTCAAATAACATTGGGGAAAAGGCAGTTTGAGGGAGTGGCTTGTGCGCATGCGTGAGAGTAGGAATCAGAGGATGGGTTATGTGTGAAAGGGGTGAAAGATGTGAATCTGGTGGGTGCGAGAAATTGAGCGGGTCCAAGAGGTATATAAGGACTGTGGAGGATGAAGGTGTGTGAAGGCAGGAGACAGGAGTGACTAAGAGGGAGGTGCAGAGATGTCAGAGGATGAGGGGAGTCTATGGGGCTGTAAAAAGGTGCGTAGGAGTAGAAGAGGGTGGCAGTATGAAGTATGAAGTGGTAAAGGGTATGAGAGGGGTAAAAGAAGTAAGGAGGGTGGAGGAGATCTGAGGGGTTTGAGTGTTGGGGGCAGTGGAAGGGAAGAAGAGGGTAGGAAAAACATAGGAAGGATTGTAAAGAAGTGTGAGGAAGAAAGGGTTTGTGAAGGGTTGAGGGAGTAGGAAAGGATGAGAAGGTGTGAGGCATCAGAGGAGTGGGAGAAGGTGAGGAGATGGTGGAGTAGTCAAGGGCTTCCTGCTAAGCTGCTGCAGAGAGGCTGAGCATATAAATGAATAGGGATCAGATATGTGTGAGTGACTGAGTTGGGAGCCAGGAAACTACTGGGTCTTGCTCTGCCACGAGGCTGCTTTCAGATAAATCAGAGAAGGAGCCCCCACCCCTCTGAACACTCTTGGTAACTTCCATGCTCACCTTCTCTGTGGGGATCACCTTCTTTGAGTGACTGATTAACACAGGTGCTCGGCCATGCCCTATTGGCAAATTATAGGACTCCTAAAATGTCAGGTAAGAACTGGTTCTCATACTCTTCTCTAACTCTAAATTCACAACTTAAAAAAGGGGGCGGGGATTAAGATGGGGTTCTAGACTTCTTCAAGTTCAGGATTTTCCATGACTGTCCATAGGAAAAATTTTCATGACTCCAGGTGTTAAATCTCACCTCCTGGGCAAGGCACTGCATTGCCCTCTTCTGAATGCCCTTTGGAACCCAATCCTTGTTCTGAATTGCCCCAGCTTCCCCATTCTCTTTGCCAGCAGTAGGTAATTGGGTTGTGAATCAAAATGCAGGTGAAAGGACTCTTATGTCCTCTGTATAGAGAACAGGTAGGCTTGTCACCAAATAGGGAATGGCTGGTCTCTGAACCCAGACTACCCAGACTTGGGCATGGTCTGGCTATTTGCATGCACAAACACAGTGCCTGAAAGTGGCATATTTGGACTATTCAAACTCAAGTTCTGTAATTAATAGCTAAGTTTTTTAAATATATTTTATTGATTTTTACAGAGAGGAAGGGAGAGAGATAGAGAGTTAGAAACATCGATGAGAGAGAAACATCGATCAGCTACCTCCTGCACACCCCCTACTGGGGATGTGCCTGCAACCAAGGTACAAGCCCTTGACCAGAATCGAACCTGGGACCCTTCAGTCTGCAGGCCGATGCTCTATCCACTGAGCCAAACCAGTTAGGGCAATAGCTAAGTTTTCATGTGTAGAATAGAATAAAATTTAATAGCAAGTAACTTATGAGGATTATTAAATAATATAAGCCATGTCTACATAAATTAGGAGAAAATAATTATCTTGGAAGGGCTAGAATGGGAGGAAGGTCTAGCACCTGAAACCAAAACTTACTTTTTCACTTTAATTTCATTCCATAATAAAATATAAAATTTCACAGATACTGGCAGATGCCATTTTATAATCAAGTCAGTAAAAAAATTTATCAACATAGAGGTTAATATATACTATAGAGTTATTTAAAAGATTCTAAACTTTTGGTGTCAACTATTGGCAATTATTTTACCTTTAATAAATATTAATTTAATATAAAAAGAAATTTTCAGCATAGTTGTTTCTCAAATACTCAAATCATAAGAACAAAACAGTTACCTTAATTTTTCAAATATATTTATAAACTAATATTTTTGCCTCTTTTGCTCTAAGAAAAATAACATTACTATGAAATGTCAATTTTTCCAGAAATAGTTTTTAAATTTTTACTTTCTTCTCCATTAAAGTTGTTATTCATTTTCGGGTAGGCAGGGGTGGGTAAGAGATCAACCGAAGGACTTGTATGCATGCATATAAGCATAACCAATGGACACAGACACTGGAGGGGTGAGGGCATGTGCAGGGGGGTAGGGGAACCGGGGGGG
>NW_005871098.1:2433720-2474953 GCF_000147115.1 Myotis lucifugus
GGGGGGGGGGGGGGCAGGTCAAGGCGGGGGGAGAAGAAGACATATGTACTACTATTTGTAATGCTTTAAACAATTAAAAAAATAAAGTTGTTATTCATTTTAATTTGAACAGTTTTGGCAGTTATTCTATGTCTTTAACAAATTACTACATATCTTCTGAACACTGCTATATTAAACCAACTACAGATTTCACAATATAAATATTCAATAGGGGTTTTTTGCCAGAAATATGTACAATGTCTAGATGTCTATTTGCAATAGATTGAATTAATCATCTCTCATCTTCAATTAGATTCATTATAATTAGATAAGTAATTGAATAGATGGGCTAAATACTTAATTTGTTGGTGCCTAAGATATAGTTCACCTACATCCTATATGTTTTATAAGATATGTTTTGTAAATCCTATGTTTTATATAATGTGTAGATATGTAGATATTTTTAACTTGATGTGTTTTATTAAAATATATCTATTTCAAACTAAGTCCCTGATAGTCATCATCATGGGTTGTATATTCTAGGTCAAAATTCACCCATAAGCCTGAACAAGCTTCATCTACCACAAGCACAGCCACAGGATCACTGGAAACATATTGCTGAAGGCCAGAAACATATTACTACTGCCTGGCTTTCTACATGTCACTGTAGAATATCTATATATTTGTATATGTTTAATTCCTAAATTCTCTAAAAGATTAGGGGATGGTGAAATGGGGCGGAGAGAGAAGAAAATGACTGGAGTAAATTTGCTTTAAAATGAAACGGCTTTTTTAAAAAATAGGATGATTGTAAGTTTAAGGAAATGGGCAAATATTCTCTGAGAACTCAAATGCAATTTCTGTGCATATATATTCAGTTGTCTGCATTTCTAAATCTAAAGCCAAAATATACAGACTACCATTCCCATTGTTTCCTTTCACACAGAACTGTTTTTGAAATAGTTCACACCTGCTACATTTTTAACTAAATAATAAGGGTAGACTAATGAATCTGATCTGTTAAGAAAATAGAGGTACTCTCCTTAATTTTCTCCTATATCACTTGTGTTTAATTTTCTTGCAAGCCTCTCCACATTACAATTCTTTGCAAGGTTCTTGTTCTTAAAATTATCTTTGGCATTCTGGGGTTGTTGTTTATACATTTCTGCTACTTTTATGGTACACTAAAACTCTATGTAGAACATAGCTTTTGGTAAACTTCCCCCTCCTCTGACCCACAGCCCACCAGAGGGATGATAAAATTTGCCCAAAGAACCAGAGAAAAGGCTTCCAACAGAAAACTGGTGACTGGCCCTTTTACCTGCAGATGGTTAAAGAAACCCTGAAAGAGTCCAGGTCAATATTTGGATAAAAGACAGAAGCTATCAGACATTCAAATTTGCACCCCAAAACCATGGCTTGAGTTGGTGCTGCTCAGGTCAACTGCAGCCTTTTGTAAGAAGAAAGCAAACACTCCTCTCTCCAAAAGGAATGACATTCCCTAAATGAATACTGCAAATGCCCCGTTTTTCTTAATGTAACTGAAAATGGACCTGACTCTAAGGTACAATCTGCCCAGAAATTAAGCCCTGGAAATTGGGGACGTTTTTCCATCTTTCTGGTAATGGAAAAAATGTGTAAAATTTTGAACCCAGCTAGAAACAATAGCTATTTGAAGTTGGGGGGGGGTGTTCTATGTCAAAGTTCAGGGGAAAACAGTCCAGTCCTCTAAATCAGCTATTTTTTAACTGGTGTGCTGTGAAACACTGGTGCAAAAGGTTTTTAAAACATGCAATACCTGACTATTTAGTCAGAGACACTGACCTCTTTTCCCCTAGGTTGTCAAATGAAAAATGACAACAACCAACCCAACGATAGTCATCTGGTGTGAATGAATCAAAATTACAGCTTTCTTTGTCAGATCGGCAAAATATATATATATTTTTGGTGTGCCTCAGAATTTTAGTAATTAGTTTATGTGTGCCATGAAATGAAAAAGGTTGAAAATTGCTGCTATAATCATTTCAAATCTACAATGAGGGAGTTAAAAGAGGATTTAAACCAATTTTAAATTTTTACAAGATGTTTTGCTTCTCCTGCTAAAGGATTTAATTTAATTGGAGGAAGTACCTCAGGAATGGAGATAATTTCTCAAGACCCATGGGTTTCTGGGGTTCTGAGAGTCTCTTGACTCTCATAGCTCCTCCAGGAACAATAAATCTTCTAAGATCTTGGGGTTCATTTTCCAAACCTCCCCATCACCAATTGCCCTTGAGCATTAGTTCCTCACAGTTCTCCCCACTGTTCTCTCTCTTCCATAATCGACTCCCCATCTTTGTGGAAAAGTCATCTGTAAAAAGAGAAATACATTCAACATGCCCATTTGATCAAACAAGAATCTGTTGACTCCGGCAAATACAAACTTTTCTCCACCACCAGTTTTGTTTCCTAATCATTCTATTGGCTTTTCTAATAAAAATTTTAAAAAGATCAGAGAGAGAGAGAGAGAGAGAGAGAGAGAGAGAGATGTGTATCTCACATCTAATTGTTTTCCATTTAACCAGCAACTGGCAATCATCCGACATTAATTTATACGGTTTGTATAAATACCTAAGCTATTTAAAAGGCTTCTCTGGGTCCTGTGTGGCAGGGAACATCTATCTGGTGAATAGGCAGTGTCACACGGTAGCATGCTCCCTTGTCGAGGCCAATTGTATTTTAGGCAAACATTTGCGCAAACATAAAGGCAAAGGTCAAGGACTGTTCAGTCCCAGTATGTGCTAATTCACCTAGCGAACCAATGGGGCAAAAGTTGCATTTTATATGCTAGCCCGCCAGACGCAAAAGCAGGAGTCCTGCCTGTTAATGAACAAAATCGCCTCGAATAAAGGATCAACTCCTTTGTCAATTTCTCACCAGCTGCCCAGTCAGTGTCTCTTGGCTTCCTCAGAAATAACTGGCAAAGACGCGTTTGTCAACATCTGGATCAGCTCTGCCCAACTTCTGGTGCCGCGCATGTTTATTCCACGTTCTTCAGTAGGGGAAAACTGATAATAACACATAAAATCTGGCTTACAACAGACGCTAGCAGGTCGCTGTTTAGCAATTAAATGAACTACCACTCCGCACGTGTGCCTAAATAGCCATGTCCTAAAACACACATCAGACCAACAATATTATTCAAAGCACAGAACCGAATCCTAAAGCCGCGGGTTAGTGGCAGAAAAGTGTACATAAATAAGCATTTGTAACCCACGTCTGCACAAATGTGTGCCCGGGCTGGGAACCGCTTTTTGATCTTCTTTGAGGCAACTTTCCTACAATTCAGAGAACACAGGGCAACGCTTTCTGGCAAAATATGCCTCTCACCTAGTATGTCTACACCATCTCCCACAAATCACTTATAATTATTTTCCCAACCCCTGGGGAAAAAAATACAAACGATTTCGAGTGGATGTCAACTTGAACAACTCCGATGTGGAATACTTTTTGGGTTAAACAAATACGTGCGCGCGCGTGTGCGCGCGTTCCAACCCAGAGGATTTACTTAGCATCAGTAATCATCCTAGGGAAAACCAATGGCTGACTTTTTCCAAATCGTCCATTTAAGGCAATAGTTCTCCCCTCCCTCCCCCCGTGATAAACCCGAGGATCGCAGCTGTGCGCGTGCATAAGCAAGTAGTTTATATGTGCAAAATTCATTCCTGACAGTCAGGCGAGCTACTGACTCAGCTGCCGCACGCGCGGCCCGGCGCTGGCCCAGGGCTACAGCTCAGGACTTGTTGCCTCTGCTGCCCAACCGCCGCTCTCCAAACTCCAGGCTCCACGGCCTCAGGGGAGGTGATAACAAGGCTGGGAAAGAAAGCATCTCTCTGTAAAACACCCGCAAATCCGAAGCAAAGTCTCAGGAGACAGCCATCCCTGGTAGGAACCTGGAGTTATTTTCTCCTTCCTAAACACAACAGGAAAACTCTCGCCCGAAGTGCATTTTCACTGTGTTCCAAAACCAAAGAGAAAAAAAGTAAACTTACCCCACCTGCCACAATACTACATTTTGAGCGTCCTTTTAACACATTGATTCTTCCTTTAGTGCTGCAGCTTTTTTCCTCCTTTTGCCAGAAACCTTTACAAACTAGCTGTGATTTTTTTTTAAAAAAATTATTTTTAAGCACTAAATAAAACCTGGTTTTACACTTCTCACATCTTGCTAAGCTAGAATCTGCCTCAAATACTTCTTTATTCATTCTTTAACAAAATTCACTAACCACCACCTGGGCAGCTTCACAAGGCTTAATAAAGTTTGTGTGGTTTGTGTGCCTAAGTATGCTAGTGTGTGAGTGTGTGTGTGTGTGTGTGTGTGTGTGTGTGTGTGTGTGTGCATGCTGGCGCTGCCATGAGAGGTAGTTGCTTTTAAAAAGACGTCTTAGTCATCATTCGGGGAAATAAAAGTGTGGCTTCATCTTTGGGTGTAGGTTTTTACATGGACCTCTCATTTCAGTTAACTTTTTTCAAGCTGAGAAAACTGTTAGCTTACTTTCGGGGGATTTTGGTCCTTATTCATCAGCTTAGTCTTGTACCTTCATAGCTCTCTCCCTTTCGGGAGATTTGCTCCTTATTCATCGCCTTAGCTGATCCAAGGCGTTATGAAAAATGGCCTGGGCATGGAGAATGTCACAGTGGTTAGTGTATTGTTTTAGCCTTCTTAAAAAATAAAAAAATAAAAATAAAACTTAGGGAAAGTTTGCTTTTGATGAATTAAATAAAATCAAAGCTGCAAAGGAAGAGATTTTTCAGCTAAAATCATACAGCATGGGGCAGAGCTTAAAACAGTCAGATGGCCAAAGGCAGAGGGACACTCTGTACTTTAAAACCCAGATCTAGAATTTCAGCGGTTGAGCTTCTTGATTTATTTAATCCCACATGTATCTTTATTTTTTTCCAATTGATTTCCCCCACTCTTTTTTACACCTCTCTTTTGGTCCCCTACCCTGCTCCCCATCCCAGAAGTTGCTGGTGGCACATTGCCTTGGAATTTGCAGAAGAAACTTTTCAATTTCCCATTTGATAATAGACTTAACTTTCGAGCTGGCAGCACAGCCGGGTGTGAAACTAACTCTGAAAGCGGTAGGTCGGTTCATTGCAGGCTACCATCAGGTTCTTGGTTGAAATGTCTGGGCCTTTGCCATCTCCAGGCAGCTAAAGCTTTTGAATATAAGAACAAATATGTTCTCACCAGCACCATCCCCTTCCCGGCCCTTCCCCCCATGCAGCCGCAGAAAATCAGAAGAGCATGGGTCATCCCTCAGTCTTGGACCTCCACGGCTCCCTCCCTTTGGATCACTGATCTCAACCTGAAGAGCATTGTATCCTAGGAGTCCCCAGTAACATACTTAGGGGTCAGAGAGACACCAACTGGGATAGCCACAACTGCTCCATTCCAACTTTGGAATGGAAGTAAGACAGTGCCTGAGGCTCTGCCCCTGGAGATTGGAGTTAACTGACAAAATTTAGTGAGGTCTGGGAGTTTGGTCACCACCTCCAGGGGGGTCTCCAGATGGATTCCACCATAGCCCAACTACAGTTCCCCAGTCTTGGGAACTGGGTGTGGTGGAGGGGTGGGGTTTTAGAAGGATTTGGAGATTTGGGTTTCAAAGGCTCAGGTCTAAGTCCAGAATACCCCTGCCCACATGCAGGGATTTTGAAGCGTGGTTGGGAAAGAGGACCAAGAGATCCATGAGAGCAAGGATTAGTGTTGGGTGTGTATCAACTTACGGTGGGTGAAAAGGGGGGAGGCAATGTCTAAATTGCCCCAACCTTCCAGAAAGGAGATGCAGCTCAAGGAAAGAGAAGAATGGAGGCTTTGGTGGCGCGCTGCTTCAATTCAAGTACCTGCCCTGCCACTTCCTGACTGAGGGACCCTGAACAAAGTCCTTTAAACCACCCCAACCCTTTATTTCCTTATCTCTAAAATGGGCACAAAAAATAGAACATTTCATGAGATTTTTTGTTTGTTTGATCATTTTAAATAAGACTGAATGCAAAGCATGTATAGAATGTGAGCAATAACTATTTACTGATCTGCTGTCAGTATTACTGCTGCTGTTGCTTTTACTATAAATGCTGGTGAAGGCTCTGCCATCATGGTACCCTGAAACATATGTTCCCAACAAGCGGTTTTCTGAGCCCATGTTCTCATTTCCTGGGCTCTGGAGATCCAAAAGTGTTCAGATTGGGACCCCTGAAACCTGACAGAGATCCCAACGATCCAAGGACTGGAATAGCTCTCCTTGCTCGCATCAGCGCATCAGCCCAGGTCAGTGGGTGCCTGGTCACTCCCCTGTTCTCCCTGTGTGAGGCTGCAGAACCCCAAGTATCTCTGCGAAGGCCTGGATTATCCCCAACCTGGTCTCTCATAGGTGCCCAGACCCTGGAAAAAGACTCCAAAGCTGGGTTGGAAAAGACCTTTTGGGGAAAGGTACTCACTTTGATACCTTTTGGAAGCAAAGAAAAAAGCAACTGGAGGGGAACTGGAGAAAGATGTCCGGGCCGGCTGAAAAGGGTCAGACCAGCTATCCAGCACACTCCAAATTCACACTTTGGGTCTTCCAGCTCAAGTATTTTTTGCAGAGGATTCTAAGAGGAAATCTCTGCCCTCTCCCCAGCTGACCTTCGGGAAAGGGGAAATAAGAGGGAGCGGAGGTGGCCCTGGAGTGAGAGTCGCTGACCCCCAACTGCTCAAAGGGAGAGGACACAACAGCAGCTCACAATCCAAGACAGACCTCCGAAATCCGCTGTCAAAATTAATGCTCCCATCTTGTGTGGCAAATAAAATAAAAATCTTACAAGACCGGGGCTGACCCATATCAACCAGCATTTACTGGCACATATATGAGAAGTAATATGACCGTTGGAGTTACCCATTTATTTAAGATGTTTGAAATGCGGAAAGGATGTTTTTCGTCACTGTTTTGCCTATCTTGGACACCTCACACCTCAGAACCAAATTAGAACACTGCCTGGCTCCCAAATAGGGCAGATCCCCATGTCCTCAAGAGAAGGGGGGCACCAAAAGTCCTCTCCCACCTGCAATGGGAACTGGAGTCCAGGGCCACTGGCTCAGGGCGAAGTCAGCCCCTCACTCTGACTCCCCCTGCCTCCAAAGCTCCTTTTCATCACCTGAAGTAATTACAATCCTCAAGAATGGAGATGAAAGGGAGAGGAATTCCTAGAGAGAAATTATGTCTCGCTGGTTTGTAAATGGGGAGAAATCGATTGAGTTTCACCTAAAAGTTTCTGTAGTTTTATCTTAGAAAAACAAACTGCCTACTGGCTAGTAGAGATGTGGGGGGGGGGGGAAGGGGGTAGAGAGAGAAGGGGCAATAAAACAGAGCTGATTTAAATAGCTGTCTAAACAGGCCCCTGACCTTCTGAGCTGAAGATTTCTTATGATCAATTAATGGGCTTGGCTTTGCTCTTTACAATTAAAATTAATCTAACGGGGATTCTGCCCACTTAAATATGTGACATTAATTGTAATCTGTCCAAAGCACTGGTTTTGCCTCAGTTTTTAAGGCACCCCATTCAGACAACTCCATTGGGCCAAAGTTTGCCCAGATAAATCTCACCTCCACTTCCACCCACACCTCTCTCTTAATTCTCCCTTGTTCTTGGCTTTGTAGGTTGGGCAAATATCATTTGAAAGGAATGTGGACACAGGGTGGATGAGATGGAGTTCTCCCATTAATTGTCCCAATAAATTGAGATATAGTGTGCATAATGCAATGGAGCAATGTGATTATAGTCCATGTGTATGACTTAATTAAGCTATTTGCAACTTGTTGCTGCTAGTCAATGGGTGTGCAAGTAGATTGACAATTGTTCACTCCCTATCTTCAGAATGGCGCATAATTACTAGCAGTACATATCAAATTTTTATTATTGTGGAAGCAATGCTCACTTCAGAAGTCTCTTAATAATTCTCCGTTGTGTATTTAAAAAGTGGTGTTTGGAAATAATTTTAAATCACTCTCAATATTTTTATAGGTTCTGATTGTGGCCTTTAGTGGGCAGCCAATTTATTCTTGATGTATATTTTATAAAAGTGCAAAGGCTAAACTCTAAGTCCATGCCCCTCCCAGAGAATGCCTCTCCCTTATGCTCCAGACAAGTTGGCTGAAGAGGACCAGTTTAAAGGCTTGTAGCAGGACATCCAGCCACCTCTAAAATAGTCTCTCTCTGCTCTCTCTCCCCCCACACACCTACACACACATTTCCTTTTACTTAAAGATAATCCAGGACCACTAAGAGTGCCCCCTCTCTCCAGCAGCCCCTTCCCACTTCCACAAATGTCCCTATGTCTCAAAGGATGCATATTCCTCATAGGCAAGGCTAAGAAAAGCAAGACTTCTGGTGGACCTGAGGGGTAATGTGTACCACCACAGGTTGATACAATTTGCAAAAGGGATAATAAAATTACCCAACCTGATGACAGAGACATTGACATTCCAACTTCCTGGGCTCCTTGCCCTTTGTTCAGAACAATATGGTACCAAAGCCCCAGATCACTTAAACTGTGGCTGGGGTTGAGTGACAAAGATGTGCATTTTTCCATGAGATTTACTATTTGAATCTTAAGTCAAGGCTGATCACTTGGACTCTCTGGATTGAACTAAATTCATCACCTATAGTTTTATTTAAAAGCCCCATGGCTATAGATCATAATGAGAGCACGAGGAACCAATATTTTTCAGGAAAATGTGTCACCCTCACTAATACAAGGCATTTACACCATTATTTTCCTGTCCTGGGCTGAGCAGGCACATACCTGGGCTTCCCTCTGAGAATCCAGGTTTAGTGCAGCACCCAATGAATGGGTAGTAACATTTTGGAAAAGGAGTCCTTTGCTTGCATAGGACTATAGTTGGGTAAGATGCTGCTTCCCCTCTCATTTAGGCAAAGTTCTAAATAAGCCCTCTGCCTTTGGACTCAAAAGATTTACAAACTGTGTGCCTAGCCTTAATCCAAAAAAATTTCATAAAAGTCCAAAAGGTGAAATCCTGATCAAAGCTGCTCCCCTCCTTCTTGATAGTGCTGCTGCAAATCACTTTGAACTTACATTGCATTTCAGCTGCACCTCTGTCAGATTATCCACATTATTACCTGCCAACAATAAGTAAATGTAACAACAGTCTCATTAAAAATTTTAAGAAGGGTAAACATTTCCAGTGATCTTTTAAACCCAACTCCACATTAATTCTTAAAACTAAGGTTGCAGAGAACCTGTTTTTGAAGGTTTCCTGGTCAAAGTCAATTTGTTCTCGTACCTGAAGCAGGTGATGTTTCTGCAGAGACATCTGAATGACAGCAGGAGTGAAGGACAAATCTAATAAAGCCTAATAAAGCATGAGCATCAAAATGTCATTAAACTTACAAAAATGAGACTCAAAATCACCAAAAAGGTAAATGTCTTCATTAGTCTGATCTCTGAAGACTGTCAAACATTTCATTAATTTATAATTTATGATTGTTTGACAAATATTGAAAAGTATGTAAATATGAGTGGGATAATGTCTTTCCTGCGGGAGATGAGGAAATGACCCAAACTGTACATGCCTGCAAGATTACACACAGGACCCAGCTCCCTGTTATCAAACTGTGCCGCCCCTTTAGCCAACATATTGTGCAAGTGACAAGTGAAATAGGGCAGATAAACCAATGGTTTAAAACGTAATAAAGACAACAGCCATTTGCATCTTTTAGATTTTATTACAAAGGTAATTTACTATGACACATTTCTGAATGTAATTTATGAAAACATGTTAAAGCAATTACAGCATGTGTACAACCCTCATAGCTACAAAAATCTGATAAATAATAATATTATAGATCCTCAGAGAGTTTCACTATTGAAAACATATCATAAAGGAAACCCTTTATTTCAAAAATGGATTGTACTGGATAAAATAATGGAATTAAAATATAAAATTAAGAATAAAATCTTAAACAATAGAAACTCTTTGTTGGAGTTTCAAAATTAAATCTTTATGATGACAATTTTTTCCCATTCTGAAGTCATTGTTAGGTGCAAAGTATTAAAGGTATCTTGGGAGGGAGATATAAGAGGAATGAAAGTACGTTTCATCTTTCAAAGTTCTTATCTCATTCCTTTTCTCCATGTCTCTTTTCTAAAGCACAATACTGTGCCAGCCTTGCAAAGTAAAAGAGAAATTGATTATCAGAAGGTTTAATACTGTCTGAACATATTATCCATTAAGCAGGTTTTCTACACCAGCCTGTCATGAGTTATCAAAATGGGAGAAAATTCCATGGGGAAAGGGAAGAGAAAGTTTACATAATAGAAAATCATATAAAAATGAGGGATGTTTCATTTCTCCTCCCACTCCCCAGATGTTAATTTATTTTGTAATAATTTCATAATATGTTTTGAAACTGAGAATGCATGATTAGATACATTAGATTCAGACTCCAACTATTCTAATCAACTTTGGGGGTGGACAAGAACCTTCCTTCTGTAGTTATAAATATAATGCTTTGCAAATGCTTTAGCTTTAACAGTCAATCATAAAGCATTCATGAAACAGGACCTTTCCCTGCCTATGGGGTACATGCCCTAGGTTTATTCCACACCCTGGGACTAACGGAAAGGCCTTCTGTATGTTTGCTTGAAAGATCTTTTAGGGAGTGTTCAGACTTACAGACACAACTCCCCTTCCAGCCCTATTAAATTTATCCAACCTAAGAAAAAAGGCCTTGGGCACAACTCAAATCTGTATTTGTGGGCCATAGGGGGTCCTAGCAGCCCATAATAACTGGTCCCCAAAGCTTCCCACTATTTTTCTTTTTTTTATTGTTTAAAGTATTACATATGTCTCCTTTTCCCACTCTTAACCAGTTCCAATGCCCAACACCCCAACTGGATATAGAAGCACTGAGGCCCTTAATGTGTGCCCATAGAGTCTACCCCAGCTACCAAAGGGAGGCCATCGCAAACGTGGCCAACTTGCTCAGAACAGTGGGCAGGTGAGCCCAGGATCTAGTGAGGCAGACTTCCGAAGTCCCTGCCCAAGAACTTCTGCACTACCCCGCCTTCTGATAAACATTTGGTGTCTTAACCGACTAAAGGGCTGACACTCCTAGCACCACTGCTCTCCGCCAAAGGTCCCTCAGGTCGACATTGTTGGCAGTCAGGCCAGCAGTTCAATGGGCTTTGGCTCCAAGACTGATCACTCACCACTCCCCTACTCCTTCAGAGGCACGGGTCGCTCTACTACCGTGCTTCAGAGCAGATTCTCACTTTAACGCCTGGAATCTGCTCCACTGCCCATCCCTACCCCAGCGAAGGCTAGGACTTAATTCTAGCCCCTGGCCCTAACAGGGTCTCAGCGCCTCCCCCTCGCCTCCAACGCTAGACTGGCCTGTGGGTTAGTTTTAACTAGGGTTAAGTCAGTCCTCCGCTCCAGCTTTTGTCTCCGTTGGAATGTTTAGGGGCTGCATATGCTTTTGTGTTGCAAACAGCAAGCAGGGTCCTCAGGAGTCCCTGACCCCGTGCCTTGATGGGAGCACGGTTTCCCAGGACAACTGTGGCTGAGCGGGCCTCCAGGCGGTGGTCTTGTGCATGCACGCTGCCACACACCCCGTGAGCCAGCGCAGACACCAAGCGACTCCCTCCTCCCCAGCCCCCGCCGCCCTCCCCCCGCCCACACAAACACATACAAAGTTCGAAAAGAGAGGAAGAGAGGGGGAGAGGAAAGAGAGTTGCATTTACACTGATGGTGAATTACCTGAATACGTGAACTAGATGAAAGGGGAAATATAATAGAGAGGATTAATTAAGAGAGGGGAGAGACTACAAAAGAATACCTGCTGATGTGTCGGCTGCAATGGAAATACAATCTTCTAATAACAAACGAAACAATGAAAGGGCTGCATTGTTTCCTGTTAACCTCTCTGTACATGACCCCATTTATATCTGCAAGGCCATGTTTTGATGACTTACAGTATAGGCAAAAACAAACTTTCCCCCTGTGTGTGTGTGTGTTGTTTTTGTGTGTATGTGTGTTGTTTTTTAATTCTTCTCCGCTAATCAAGCTTGTCTTTCCAAACAGTCAGGTGAATTTAGAAAGAAGGCAAAGGAGAGGTAGAAAAAAACCTCCACCACCATCACCACCCAAGAAATGATAAATAGTGTTGCATAGCTAATCGCTGGAGGGCGCATTTACCAATTCATAATCATTTATTCTTGGTGATGTATGGCTCTTACTCTTAAACCTGAAAAGCTTCTATTTGAAGGTGTAAATAGCTTTTTTTTTCTTTCCTGCAGTAAACCTTCCTGCGTTAGCAGTGATTGATCTCATGTACAATTCGTCCCAGAGTGCTATTTTACAGGGGAAACACTAGCTTTTGGAGATTAACTGGGGAGTCTGTTACATATTAATGAAGCTGGGAGATATACTAACGTTTTGGTAATTTAGTTATTTGTGTCTATAGCTATCGTGTTATTTTCTTTTAGACCCCTGTGGTTGTTATCCATCGAATTAAAAAGTGGTTCTTAGAATTATTCTTTTTCCACTGGCAACTAAATGCCATTTAATGTGAAAAACAAATGTTGACTTCTCTCTTGAAGGAAGTGTGTTTTTTTGTAAGATATCAAAGTCTTTTAAACTGTATTAGTGGGTTATGTTAGTTTTCTTACCCAGAGCCTGCGCTAAAGTAATAACTAATGGAAGAAAAAAGAAAAAAGAAGTCTAGTCTGCCTCTATCAAATAAAAAATTATTTGATCTTTCTAGAAGAAGAGGAGAAATTTAAAACACTAGGATAAAAGTGTTCCTAGCGAGAGGTCCCCCAAAACACGATAATTCATATCCCATCAAACAAGACATCAAAGTCATTAATGCCTGTGTGTTCTTGAAGAGAGAATTTGGATGAATTGCAATCCACATTCTGCAAGGAGGTTGCTTCATAGCCCCCAATAAAATGGCAGTGATTCTGTAGCATTTTTGTTTTATTTTTTAAATGTTCTGGCACCCCATAAATGATCTGGGGGATTGTGTGCAGACAGGAAACCTCTCCAGATGCCCCCCACCCCCAATTCCCCAGGTTCTGTGGAGGACTGGGGACCACTGCGGTGGAGTGCTGGAGTGAGGTGGAGAGAAAAGCGGTTTTGAAATGTGGTTAGAGAGGAGTGAGCACCAGAATCTGCCTTGTGTAAGAACAGGTGGATCATCCATTTCTACTCCCACAGAGACCCAAGCTGCCTGCTGAATTCTGGAGAGTGAGGCAGTGGAATAACATTCCTAAGGGACACATCTGCCCCTGGGTCCCAATCATAAGAATCTTAGACCTATGATCCTTCAGATCGCCTACCCCAGGCCGGGTCCTTCTCTCTTCCCCCAAAAGGGAGTGCCTTGTATGGTTGCCTCTCACAGTCTATTACCACCCTCCTTACAGAAGCCGGAGTCTGGATATTTAGACTTGGGGTCTTCCAGCCCAGTGTCTACTGTGAGGACAGCTTCAAGAAGCAACAAACTTTCCAGAGCCACGGAACACTGAAGCGTGATGGCGCCAGTGGGCCGGAGCGCCTCTTTTGTTTTCAGGGGGCGATTTATGTTCTTTATAAAAAAAATGTGGTTTGGAAAAATAGAGTCTTGAAAACGTTGTTACAATAAAAAAGGGACAAATTAGAAGACATTTTCCGTGATCAAAGGCAGAAGAGAGAGCTCGCATGGACATTCACAAAGCTTGACTTATTCACTCCCCTCCTTTGCAAGCCAGGGCAACAAGCGTGTCCCCTGTTGACAAGGCGCCCTATTCAGACTGCAGGTGCGAAGTGGGCCAGCTCCCTTGGCCACATTATGTTAAGGTTGTTGGAGATTAGTGTTCAGCCTTAATAACTAAAGCGCTTGATTTACATTTGGGGGGAAAAAAAGCCTCCTCAGCCGTGAAAACAAAATCGTTGAATGCGTGATCATTGCGAGGGCGGTTGATATCCTAATACATTGTTCTCAGTTGGGCCCAGGGGTGCCCTGGCTTCCTGCGCAAGGGCAAGGACTGGGTTGCTGGCCGTGGACCAGGTCCCTAATCACACATCCAGCCAGATTTTGGAAGAAAGGGTGATGTCTGGGAGTTTTACTGGGGTCTAAGAAAAATAGAGTGGAGTTTTCCCTGAGAGTCCAGATCTGGGATCCCAGCTTTAATGAAGCCTAGAATAGGAGAATCATGGAGGATCCAGGTTCTCAGACAGCCCAATGATTTAGTGTCTCAAGGCTGGAGTGGCTCCAGTATAACTTTTGTGGGAGAGTATGTGGAAGAGCTAGAGGATTTATCTTTAAGTGTCCTAGGCAGAAACAATTTTACCCACAGGTGATGATTATTTGAGGGTACCTAGAGAGCTGAAGAAACATACAAAGAACCGTGCCACACCCACTGACTTGAGCTGCCTTGTCTCCAAGAAAACCATTCATCATGTTCAGGCCAAATCTCTTGCTTCAAGAAGAGCCCATTTCAGAGAAATTCAGAACTACTTGTCCCTGCCTCTCTTTCTCTACACATTCCCTGTTTTGTTTTCCCAAGGATAGAGGGAGGTCCACCTTGGCCTTGGTTCTGTTTCCTCTGTGTGGGTATTTGAGGGCAGATACCATTTTCCATACACTATCTGAGCCTTCCAGACACCTCCTAACCCCATCCATGAAAAGAGATACAGAGAACAAGAGATCTGTGCATGGGACCTAAGAATAGGCATTTCAATTTGGATATGTATCTATTCTAAATGCAATATCTTTTGTTCAAGTCAAGCTACTTAAGGAAATTTCCATAAGATCTGTCCAAGAAGAAAAGGTTCAGTAGGAACAAGGTGAGAAAGCTATTAACTATTGTCTGACGCTGAAAAGGTCCTAAATCAATGCCCTGGTAGCTGACCTGTCAGGGGAAGGTATAAAGGGTTTATTTATGCAGTCTCTGTTATGTTCCCAGCTCTCACAAAAGTGTTTCTATGATTCAATTTTCTTACCTCTTCTCTTAATTAAAAAGCTGAACCATTAGAATAGTACCTGCATTGTGTCCTGACAGTGCCTGCATACTAATTCCAGAGCCTTTACAACCAGTATTTATAACATAAAATCAGAGATTGAATAAAACAGGACTTTGCTTCCAAAGCCCTGCTAATCCCTTTTTAAACGGGTCTGGTGAAATAATTCAGAATAGTATCTGGAAGTTGGATTACTGCTCTCCCAACCCCTCTTTCTCACTTTTTACAATGAAATGATATTTCACATTTAAAGAAAGCTCAATTTTTCTACAACACTTTTTTTTCCAAATAAGAAAGTTGGCATTTTTTTTTAATGATGGAAAGAATTTGATCATGGAATCCTTGCTTACTAAATGCAGTGGCAGAAAATGTAGGGAAAAATTTTATGGCAAGTTTGGAATACTTAAAATTTCTCAGGTGAAAGTGGGTATAGTGTGATTCAGAATTATTTATGTGCATCATGCAGCAGGTGACTCTCCTCATTTCTCTCAGAGAAAATAAATAAGCAAAGCTTTGGGGGACAGATGCTTATTTTTCATAATTTAGAAATATGTATATTTCAGGCAAAACACTTTTCACTAAGATGCTGGGTGTATTTTTTAAAACACTTAATGAATATATTGATGAGTACAAAAACTAAAAGCCTCATTATACCTTGTTCTAGACTTTGCAGTTGCCCAAGCCAGGAAACTTGAGCTTTCTGCAGTTTCTCCCCAGTTCTGGCAAAGAATACTATCCTCATCTGGCTAATCTGATCTTGCTTGGGCCAGCCTTCAGTGACAGACAAGAAGAAACTGGATCATCCTTCTGATATTGTATAAATCATCTGATAGTAGTCTTGTTGTTTCCCCCCACTTATTTTTTTTTTTGTTGCCATTATTCTAAAACTTTATGGTCCAACCAAAGCCACAGAAATTTGACCCAATTTTGCTTTCTTTTCTATGCATTTTCCAAGGTTGCTAGTTCACTGAGATACAAAATCATGCACGTCCCTGTTCTACTTATTTTATATGAATCAGTATTTTTGTCCTCCCTGTTGGCTCACACAGAGTCTACACTGGCTCTAAGGAAGGCAAAAATGCAGAACAGATTTCAAGTCCTCCTCCCTGGTCACATTTACATTGATTAATGTACATCCTGTTGTAATTTTTTCCATATATATATATATATATATATATATATATATATACATATCCAGATGTTTGGATGTTTGCAAAGGCACTGGAAGATTCAAAGACAAACCACCAAACCTCCCCTAAATTGTCCATTGAGTTTCTCTTTTTTTTCTGAATGGTTTAGTGGTTCAAAATTGATAAAGTTCCTAGAAAACTCTCAGGCATTTTCCTCATTAAAAATAGTTGGATAAAAAGGCAAGGCCACCCTGATGCCCAGACAGGAAGTAGGTGACAAGTGAATCATGTTATTGTGGGATCCTCGAACTCTGACCAGTTGGTAACTAAGATGTTATTAATTTTCTCAGAATGAGAATTCAGTATCAGAAAAATATTACTATGAAACAGGTCCTCAGTCCTTCCTAGAAAAAATGTGCTTTTGTGTGACTTTCGCCAACCCAAACACTCTGTACTTGGTCACCCACCCACCCCCATTAGTATATTCCCACCCTCCACACCTGGGTCTTGAAATGTCCAATATGGGACTCCCAGGAGAAGTAAACCCTACTTTCGGGTTCAAGGCCCCTGCCAATGCCACATTTTCTAGGAGGGTCTGGAGATCTGATTCAGTAAGATGCTAGGGAATGTGTCTGAAAGGTGGAGTAATGTAAATAATAATAATAGGCACTTAACATGTAGATTTTAAATATTTCAAGGATTAACTTAGTGCTCAAAACAAATTTTAAGCCCTAACCAGTTTGGCTCAGTGGATAGAGTGTTGGTCTGCAGACTGAAGGGTCCCAGGTTCCATTCTGTTCAAGGGCACATGCCTGGGTTGCGGCCCGGGCCAACAGGCAGGAGGCAGCCAATGATTCCCTCTCATCATTAATGTTTCTGTCTCTCTCTTCCTCTCTCTTCCTCTAAAATCAATTAAAAACAATAAAAAACAAATTGCAAAATTCTACTTTAGTAGATGAGAAAATAACCAAGGGAATGTTTCATCACTTATTGTGGGGGAGGGCAGAGGGCAGAGGGCAGAGAGCCATAGGTGGAGAACCCTGAGAGACTGGCCTCTAGCCAAAGTCTTCCCACCATGCCCGCGGTTTTTACCTGGTGCTCTTATTCCACCTAGGGAAGATAAGAGACCCAGTAGAAATCATTAACCATATAAGATTTCCCCAAACTGCCCTCCGCCCTACCATTCCTGGGTGGGAGGTATGTAACTTCCCCGGAGGACAAGGGAGTTTGTCTGTAGGGTGAGGCTAGCCTCAGACACTTGAGAAGTAGTGAATTCAACCCTCTGCCAAGAAGTATGAGCTGTCCTAGTGGCAGGGCGCTGAGGTGTCCCAGAGCACTTCCCCTTTCCTCCGTCCCCTCCTAATCCCTCGATTCCCCCGCCCCAATTCTGACTAAAAAGATTCAAAGGAAGGGCTTTCCCTCTCTGAGAGACCAGCACGGGATGCCTGGGGCAGCCGCCCCCGAAGACTCTTTTCAATCCACTCCCAGAAATGAACGTGGCCACCACTCCCCTCTGCATGGGCGGCCCCGCGCTGTCCTGGGCGGGATGGAGAGAATCGGGTGGAAGGACTGGGATCTCCCCTGGCGGGGCCCTGCGGATTCTAGGCAGCCCGGGTCCCCACCGGGTCTCCACCTGCTCCCCACCACACCGATTCTGTCAGTGACAGGGCCTTAAGGAGCGCACCCTCCCAAAGAGGAGAGAGGTGGGGGGAGAAGACGTGCAAAGGGAGAGACCCCCTCCAACTTGTCCAGGAGCCAGAGGAGGGGGTTCCTTCCGCGAGAGGCTGATGTCCAGCACTGATGTCCAGTGGCCTCCTCCTTAATAATCCCCACCGATCCGATGTGTCACGGCGTTTCCAGGGGCCTTCCCCTTGTGGCCGCTCATTTCACACCCACACGCGTGTCACCCTTTCGCCTTTGCGTCCAGGGGTCTCTCCCCCAACCTTGTCTTCAGCACTGCCACCCTTGGGCTAGGAGCTGGGTCTCCAAAGTGTTCTATAAGGAGACCTAGTATTCTGGCCCCTAAAGCATCGTCCTTTCACTCAGTGCGACCCCGACCCCAGCCAGGCCCGCGGGAGATGAGCCGGGGCAACGGCGCTGGACCCCACGCCTGCCCAGTGGGAGGGGGAATGTGAGGACGCAGGGCCCAGAGGCTCCCTAACACCGGGTAGGTGAGGAAGGCGCTAGTGATTCCTGTGGTTCTGAAAAATCTGAAATTATTTCTCCAGTGGCAGGGCCAAATGAAGGGCCCCTACATGCTAAACCCCAATGAAGATTCCAATGGGGCCCAGGAAAGAATCGTGCGAGCCGGCGTAAGCACACAGTCTGAAGGCTTGGCCCTTCGCTGTTTTCTGAACATCGGCTACTTCTGGAGGGAGTGGAAACCAGCTAGGACTTGCAGCCAACCGTGCCCCATCAGGGCTTAGGCAGGGATTGAAGCCACCCTGCCCTGTGGTTTTCTTTCCTTGTTTTTATTCCCTCCAAACTACTAGACTTTCTCTAGAAAGGCAGAGGTAGTTGGTGAGAGGGTGAGCCTTGTGGAGCCACTGGGAAGGCAGCCTTTCCAGGGAGACAATGAGAAAATTTTACTTTTTCTCCTTCCATAATGGAAATCGGTTGATGAGTGCCAATCTCACTGGGGTGAAATTGGGGGTGAGGGAGGTTTCTTCCAGGATGGCACCTTTGGTTGGTCCCTTTGTTTTTCTATCCTGAACAACTAGGCTTCAGAAATGTTCCTGTGAAGCCATGAGGAAGGCAGGGAAGAGCATTGGAGGCTGTGGAAGAGTCCCAAATCTTTCCCAGGATGATGAAGCAATAACAAGATACTCATATTCAAAAGAGGAAGGAAAACATCACATCCTTTATTTCCAAAGAAAATAGTCAAATGAAGCTCCATGTACACAAAGGTATTTGGAGGGAAAACAATCACAGATTTTAATTCAGTTTTACATATTTACAGCAAGATTAAGCCACCTTTTCCAACTGTGTTTTCATTTAACAATCACTTTCAGTCAAGTACTATATAACAACTTTTCAAGTTAGTTCATAATTTAGGAAGGGGACAGATGATAAATCACAAACAGTGTGGGTAAAGAGGGTACTAAACAGTCTAGGGTTTCAGTCAGATTTGTGTGTGTGTGAATTATGATTACAAAACATTTGCCTGTCTGTATAATTAACATTTACTGTAATCATTACATTTTCCCATAAATTAGCAATATAAATAAACATATGGGGATCTTGAGAAAGCAACTAAAAATCAATACAAGAGACAAAATTTTGTTGCAACTATAATAACAGCATGGGTTACAGCTCGGGGAAAACTACTTTACAAATAATTTAGTCAGCACATACAGAGTGGAGAGACTGGGACATCTTGCTTGTTTAAACCACCTTTAAAACCACATGAAGGAGGTTTGGGGAAAGCTGGACATGGTGAAAGTTTTTTCCTGGGCACAGTATAACATGAAGAACTGCATATGTGGATGGGAGGGGGTGTTGCATGCACTCTGGGGTCACTATCTTGTAAACTGAATCTTCTGAACTCCAATTGCCAAGATTCTGAAGAAAACATGAAATTATAAAAATGTCTCTCTCCCTCAAGCCACTCTCCTATTAATGGCAGACAAGACTTGCTGATTGCTGCTAATGAGAAGAAACACACAATGGGTCTATTTTTTTTTTCAGAGATTGTCTTTGGAGGAACAGGAAATATTAACCATACCTTGGCTGCAGCCTTACTATCCCAGGCAAGAATATTGGGATCTTGAGGGGTCCCCAGAGGAGGCTCAAGTGACCTGACTTGGACTGATTGAATGCATGCCAGAGCTTGGAGAAGCCTACATGCCTGTGTCAGAGCCTGTGCAAAGGGCCCCTCAACATCTGCACACCTCCACAGGCCTTGGACCTGATGTCTCTGCATTACTTTTGTTTTCCCGTAAGCAGGACTTAGCCCTAAAGTTACCAGTTAGTGTGTATGTCTTTTCTTTTTTAACGAAGTTTGATTTTTATCTCTTTAGAAACGCTTTGAAACTAACAGGGCAGAGAGAGTTTGACAGAGAGGAGAACAAATCGCTGACAAAGAACCTTTTACATTTCATCAGCGTTGTTAGGACGACAAGCAAGAATGTCTCAGATAATAACTCTCACTTCAAAGATTTCTCAGCTCAATAGAAAGTGGACCATCCTTTTTATTCAACCACAAGGACTGACACTAAAGAAGACTCCACTGTTTGATTTTTTTTCCACCATGTTTATTTTTCCCCTATTCTCTAGGGTACTTGGATAAAATAAACAACATGACAATTAAGGGAACATGGACTTCTAACTTTCTTGCCATCTTCCCTATCTCCTTGGCCTTGCACTCTTGAGCTCATGCCCAGGGCCAGCCCAGGCCTGAGAGATACCATACACAGCACTCTAGGGAGAAGTAAGTTTGGGGGGCTGCAAGAGACTTCTGGGATAGAGGGGCAGAATGGGCTGTGCTGGGGCCAAAGTGGAAATGACTGAAAGCCACAGTCTGAACTTCTCAGACTCATCCAGGGTGGCTCCCCTGCCCTGCAAGTCTCACTCAAATTCAGGTCTCCACCTTGCTCAAGATGCAGAGAGGTGCATTGCACAGAATCTAGCTTGGCATGCTTACTTGTTAAGCTTGTGAGGTTGCCCTAATGTTATTTACTCCTGACCTTGGAGCCTCTTTGAGGGACAGCCAAGATGTGCGGATTCTGTGTGCTGAGTCAGGTTCTGCCCTTTCCTGAAAGCATCCCTGGCACCAAAGCACCCACCTATGTTAGAATGCAGAGTGAGCACCTAAAACGTCAGCAAGGCAGGTCCTAAGGGGGAAGTATATATTGGAGAACGTAGTGACAGTATCAAATGGCGTAAAAGCAAAGGTCAGCGCAAATGTATCTTCATAGAGCATCTGCAATGAAGTATGCCGCCTTTGAAGGGGCCGCTCCCTGAGCGCATTTCCATGGCGAGCCCAACTTGGCATGCTGATGCACCGTCAAACTCACACTTTCAACCCCAAAACTCAACTCTTTGAACAACCCGAGCTTGATTAGACCCTTCTCCTTTTCTTTCCCCTCTTAAAAACCATTTCCTCGCCTTTAGAAACTCGCCCTCTGATCACCGCAGAAAGCAGAAACAAAGAGGGCTGAGCGGCGATTCAAACGGCCTTTTTCTTCTCTCCCATTATTATCCATTTTTATTATGATCGAGAACAAGTGCCCATTCGTGTGGGTTTTGTTTACCGGAAATTAAATGAAAATGATTTAGTCTGCGTCAAACAAAAATATATACTTGTATACACATGGGGAAAGGCCTGTTAGACGTAAATATTATGTCCTTAATGAAAAGCCTGGATGGGCTCCAGGCTTGGCCTTTCAGGATTTCAGTGTGACTTGCCCATTGCCATAGAAATCCTAACTTACCATGAAGATGCACCGTGGCGAAGAAACATTGCTTTGTGTGCGGGCCCTTTGATGTCACAGGCGCGAGATGCGGGCTCTCAGCTGCGCTGGACGAGATTACCTTAGGAGCAACTCGGTGGACATCTGTAACAAGCAAATGAAAAATTATAGGCGATTAGTGGCCTACCAAACATTGTTGTTTTTATTTTATTATTTTGGATGTGGGTGGAAGGCCAATTGGGTCTAGAAACACAAGAGAAAGAACCTAGTCCAATTTGGGGATGGGAGAATTTTTAAACATTGTCAGAAGACGCAAATCTACCAGATGCCCTCTGCATGTTGGCCATGGGACAGGTGTTTCCGGAGGGGAACAAGGTTTGCTGCCAACCCAGCCCTTGACCCGGCAGCATCTGGGCCCTCTTGTACTGGGGGGAAGGGGGTTGTAGTCCCTCTTCCACAAGGAGAGATTCACTAAGGATGTGTTGGGAAGATTCTGGTTTTTATTAGGGGTACTTTTAGGGGACTGGAATGGATCTGTGCAAGATTTCCCCCCTTTCTTTTTCTTTCTTTTTCCCCCCTCTAAATCTCAACAAGGATTTCTGGGAAACCCTATTCTAACGGTGTTAGACTGCAAAATAGGCCCCAATCCCCCTCCCCCCCTGGAAACAGTTGCAAAGACTTTCCCTTCCCCTGCCACCAGCATCTGGTTCTCTTTCTGGGGACTTAGTACCCAGCACATAAAATACACATTCAGCCCTGGTTGGTTAACTCAGTTGGTTGGAAGATCATCCTGATGCAACAAGGTTATGGGTTTGATCCCCAGTCAGGGCACATATAGGAGTCAACCAATGAATGCATAAATAAGTGGAACAACATATTGATGTCTCTCTCTCTCTCTCTCTCTCTCTCTCTCTAATAAATAAATAATACACATTCAATCTAAACTCATTTGGGTATTTGCGTTTAAAACATTTGTTATTGCAGTTCATCTTTTGTCCCCTTCTTCACCTTAAAAAAAATCAACATTGTGCGATTTTTGAAAGATCATCACAGAATTGACTGGATTTATATAGACACTGTGGCCTAGGTCGGATACCTGTCTAGTGGAGACCTAGGCTCAGTGACATCATTGGCTCTCTGCACTCCTAGCTCCAAGCAGCCACAAGATTCCATAAGCCAAGGCTAGACAAGGGTAGGAGGTAGAAGGAGAGGATGATTGGTCTGGGGAGACCTCAGAGCACTGAATCCTAAAGCCCCTCTAACACTCTTTTGTCTGAATTTCCCATTGTTTCTACTCACCCCCTATCCCAAGTATATGATGTATATACGAAGCAGACTAGCAGACAGATGTGTCTGTGTGCTTGGGTCAGTTTGCAGGGGAAAGGCATGTGAGTCCCAGCAGTGGTGCTGAAACTCTCTTATCTCTGTTATAGAAGTGCTGGAAAATTTTGGGATCTGGAACGTGTGTACTTTTGTTTCAAAAGACAGCTGTAAGGTGAAATTGTAAGGAAGCAAAAGACGAAGGAAATGGGAGGTAAGATATAAGTGATCCGAACTTTGGTGGAGACTGCAACTGGGAACTGAGAAAGGAGTGGGGCCTGGCAATACAAGTGGCCCAATCCTGAAGGAAAATATTTCCCATTATCTGAACCTCGGGAAGACTTTGTGGTCTTAGTTTTGTCACCTGAAGTTGCCAAAATTGCACATAAACTTTCTAATATATATATATTTTTTCTTGTCCATCTGTTTATCTACCTTCTTTACCCCAACACTGGTTTCATGCTACCAGGTCATGAAGGCGTCTGTGTGGATGTGTGTGTATGTGTGTGGGGGGGGTGTTACTGTAGAATAAATAAGTAACATATTTACATTCTGTCAGCATATTCAATGACCTATAACAACCATTAACAGTGAATTTCCTTCCTTCCTTCTTTCCTTCCTTCCTTCCTTCCTTCCTTCCTTCCTTCCTTCCTTCCTTCCTGCCTTCCCTCTTTCCCTCCTTCCCTTCTTGCTTCCTCACCTTCTCTTCAAGCCTCAAGAACTGGATCTACACTGAGCAGTCATTGCACGCGAGCAGCAACCGCAGCAGTAGCCCTAATACCACAGGCAGAGGCGGCAAGCGGCAGGGCCAGGTGCTGGCGCCGGACTTGGCGCGGCGGGGGACAGTTATAACCCGGCCAGTGCCTTGACACACATACCATTCTCTCAATTCGACGCCACGCGCCACTACTGCCGCCGAGGAGGCCACCAGGGGCTCGCGGCCGAAGTTCGATGAAAGCGAAAGCGACACAACGGCAGACTGCGTGGCAGAGACGTAGCCAGAGCTAAGAGGCGGCGGTGAGCGCCCGTGCACCTTCATGTGCTTACGCAGCGAGCTGGGGTGCGTGTAGCACTTGTCGCAGCCGCGTACTTTGCACGTGTATGGCTTGTCGCTCGTGTGCACGTGCGAGTGCTTCTTGCGGTCGCTGCTGTTGGCGAAGCGTCGCTCGCAGCCCTCGAACTCGCACCTGAAGGGCTTCTCCCCTGATGGAGGCAATGCAGAGACATTAGTGCATGTGACCCGAGCCTGGCTCAGCCACAAATCTCCCTAAATTTCTTTTCCATTATTTGGAAAAGAACCCGTAAAGATTTTCAGAAACTTTTGTGCACGGCCCCTTAGGGCTGGTAACTTCTTCCCGGGTCGGAGTGCGCCCGCTAAACTGCCTCCTACAGACCTCCACCCTTCCCCCCTCTCCTGCCAAGCCTGGGGGAGAGGACGGAGGAGGAGCGACAAAGAACCCATCTTAGTTGAGTTTCCATCCTGGAAAATCCTGATCTACTCTGATTGTTTTCCTCCAAATTTTCTCCATTCGGAGCCAGAAGCTCCTCTGCCCAGAAAACAGAGTTGACCGAGGAGGTTTTTTTTCTGCTCAATTTACAATTGCTGTTCCAGCCAAAGTTCCCCGCTCAGAGGACCATCCCGCACACACCCCATCCTGGCCCAAACTATTTCCTAAAGGAGGTTTAGTGTAAATGTCAAGGCGGTGGGATAATTTTAAGAGTGCGCACCCGATACACATGACAAGTGCGCAGTGTGGATTCGTGCCGTAGGAAAAGGTATTCTGAGCAATGATTCACTTCAGAGGCGATTTTTACAGGAAATGGGAGTTTCCTCCCCCTTCCCTTCGATCCCCTGAGGGCAAACGTTTAACAGCGGTTCTCAACCTGTGGGTCGCGACCATCGAAAAACACATATAGCATATCAGATATTTACATTACTATTCATAACAGTAGCAAAATTACAGTTATGAAGTAGCAATGAAAATAATTTTATGGTTGGGAGTCACCACAACATGAGGAACTGTATTAAAGGGTCGTGGCATTAGGAAGGTGGAGAACCACTGGTTTAGCAGCATTCTTCAAATCTTGCCTAAACTGCTCGGGATCCCCCCACCTAAGAGCGCCGCCAATATTACTGTATTACGCTGTTCCTGAGGTTTCCGGGAGACGCTGCCGCGGGCAGCCAGCTCTCCCAGTCCCAATTGGCTGTGTGGTCAACTGACCCTCCCCAGACCACCACGCCCGGGAGTTGGGCCTAGCAGACCTGAGGTGACAGGCCCGTGCGTCAGGATCTGCCCGGGCCCAGTGGGATCCGCAGCCTATCTCGCAATCGAACCCTTGAGCATGGAGGCTTCGGTGTGAGCGCAGCTGCTGCGGTCACTTCAGGTCCGTTCCCGGGGACGGAAGACCAGCAGGCAGCGGGGGTAGACCCGCGAGAGACTCGGCTCCCTGGTGCGATGCCCTGTAGAGCCGCGGGAAGGCGCGAGTGCATATTAGGTTGGAAATACTGGCCGAGGTCCGAGCTCCAATCTGGGAGCTCACCGTCGGCTGGATTCGCTGGCCTGTGGGGGAGGAAAGAACCCTGAGAAGCCGGAAGCCCAGGTTCCTGCGGAGCTGCAGGCGCTGCGGGAAGGAGGCGAGAAAGTGTATAGACACTTTAAATAATTGGATGCCGCCATGCTCCATGGATAGAGGGAACCGCTCCCAAGCTTCTGGTTGAGAAGAAAGAGGTGCACGGCTGCAGGACTGTTGCCTTTGTGGTCGCTTCTCCCGTGACTCCCAGGAAAGACGGAGAGCTTTGGGGTCAGGTTTAAACAAAGCACCTATTCTCCATCTTCACCCAGGCTCACGCTGAGCCAGAGGTTTGCGCACCACCCTCGCCTCAGGGCGGCAGAGGTTTGTAAACCCAGAGCTCGGTCCCCGCCCGGCCGTTGCACCCTCCCCCTGCAGGACTATTGCAAGTACAATATAACAGTGAACGGTACTAGAACCTGCTATTTCTCGGGACATCGGTACCGTTTTATAAAAATGAATAAAGAGACATGCAAAATGAATCAGTGCCCTTATTTGCCCCCTCGTTTTCTTCCCTTTAATCCCTGTTAGTATTTGCCAAACTAAAACTTTTCATTTTCTCCCCCGACGCCCCCCAAAAAACATCTAACAAGAACCATGCAATTTAGGACCCTCAAAAGGAAACAAGACTTGCTGAGAAAACAGAGGAGGTGTGGAATTAAAGCTTGATTCCCTCCCCCCCCCCCCCACACACACTTATCCCATCTTGTGAGCGCCTCCTTGGACATTCACGTAAAACAGAAACAATGATTTCGTCCCAGACGAGGAGCAGAGGCGGATAAAAGCAGGACACTGAAGGTGATACGGGCCTGGAAGTTCCGAGGCCGCTGGGAGGCCAAGAGAAGCGGCGCCCGCGCGCCCGCATGCCCTCCTGCCCTCGCGGCCTCACCGGGGTTGTTGGAGCCGCCCTGGTTTCCCCGTCTAACACTACCCTCCACCCCCACCCCCACCCACCGCCTCCCTCCCACCGGGTCTGGGCTCTGAACCCTGAGTGGGTGGATGTGGAGAGGCAGAGTTGGTCCAGAGCCTTGCAGTCCTTCCCGAGCAGCGGGTTCTGGGGCTGAGTGAAAGGCCCGGAGTCTCCTCCCAGAAGCTCGACTACCAAGAGAGGCCCCTTCTCCAGCCCCGCGCCAGGCCCGCCCGACCAAGTTTGGCAGCGGCAGGGCGGTGCGCTAACGCCATTTTCTCGCACTTGTGGCTGTGCGGGGCTGTCCGAGCGTCTCCGCCCGGGCGCAGTCTCTACCTCAGACCTCAGCCCTGCTTCTCCCTGCCCACCGCCTGGGAAGGCGGGGCGAGTCCGCGGCACAGGGGTCCCGGGAAGGGCGCCAGGCGGCGGGGACCGGCCGGAGCGCGGCGGCTCGCCTGTGTTTCCCTCGCGGCGGCACCTTTGTTCCGGGACTGCGGGGACCGCCACAAAGTGAAACCTTTCTGCTTGGGCCCCGGGCAGCCGCATCCGAGGCCAGGCCTGGGATTCAGATCCGGACGAATTTTAACTCCCGAAAAATAATCATTCGCCGCTTCCTCGACTCGAGAAAATGAAACGCCATTAATATTTGAAAAGGCAATTATTTTCCTGTTGAACTGTCTTCATGAATAATTTGTCGTGAGGTCTATTGCCATTTGAGAAACATTTTGTTGCCCCCCCCCCCCCGTCTTTTCATTGCTTAGGAAGGGGCGAGAGAAACGGTGGACCAGGCCCTGCAGGTTTTTTTTTTAACCCCAGCGGTAATGAATCGGGACTGCCAGCGCAAAGGACGCACCTAGAATTTGGTCCCGGATAGAAAAAACCTGAGCCAGCCCAGCCGCACAGAACTTGCTTCTCGGCTGTAGGTCGATTAAACTAAGAATTTAAACCATTTTCTGCTTCACGGCCTTCAAACAGTAGGCCGGCAGAGTGTGTTTGTTTAGAACTCCCCTGTCATTAAAAATCAGTTCCTCTGGCTCAGGACTGCGTGTCTACCTTTGCGGTGTGGACCGCCAGCTTCTGGAGTAGCCAGCCTGGGCGGTGAACAGTACCTCACTTCTTTATGCCTCACACCGGGATGAAACTCTGATGGGGAGGAGGCATCCTGGAAACAAGTCCAGAAAACCATACGTTTCCAGACGTGCTCCAGAAATAAAGTAGGAAACTAAAAGTGGACTTTGGTGGTCTGGCCTCCGCCTGTGCCATTGTCCTGGCCACGGACCTTCTTCAAGATTGCAGGGTTTTCGAGAGAAGGCGGGATTTAGCAAGACTCGTTCTCTGGCATTGGCAACCAGCCTGGGAGAGTTCTTTGACTCTAATAATTGCCGTTGTTTCCACCAATAATAGAGGTGAGTAAAACAGAGAGCCAGGGAGTAGGAGAAGTGGAGCACCAAGGTGGAACTTATTTCATACCCTGGTTCTGGCCACCGGTCCAGTTTCTCGCCCCCTCCTCCCAGGAAACAAACAAACAAACACAAAAACAAACAGGAGAGGGGAAATGTTGATTTCTTAAACTTGGAGGGTGAGCAAGAAAACCCTAGCTAACTGGAGTATAAACATGACTGCTAAACTAATTAATGTAACTTTACGGGCTGTTCTGGAAAATGTGAAAACTTTTTCCTTGCAATTGCACTAATTAGAGATGCTTCTGGCCAGAGAAGTTCAACTTTGCAGGCTCTTGCCCTGGTTCCTTTCCTGTCTGTTAACTAGAACTGACAGATGTGGTTGACACATGTCCCCATTTCACTTAACAGCTCGGTAAATGACATTTAAGGCAGATGAGTCTCCTTGGATCTCTGCTAAAGCAGAAGAGAGGTTTGTCAATTGTCCCAAGTGTCCAGTTATCAAGGCTCCAAAAGTTAGCCTAGAGACCCCAGATCCTAAAGAAGTAGCCAAGAGCTTGATGACCCCTCAGTTCAGGTGGTGGTCAGGTTGTAATGCTGGAAGAGTGTTGGCAAAAAAAAACCTGGGGAAAATTAAATTATTCCTATATATTTAAGATAGAAAAACAGTACGATTTAAATACCTTAAAATCAAACTAAATGGGCAGGGAGCACACATTCACACACTAGAGACCCAAACACCTTCACCCTTGCCTCCCAGAGCAAAAGTCCCTTATTGTCTTCCTCACACTCAGTCTTGGGAACTTCTGTGACTCTAATAGAAGAGCATAATTAATATTTTATGGGCTTGGCTCATGGAAACACCAAATACCACCCCCCCCACACACACACACCCTCCCGGGATGGAACTTGAGGAAATCCAGCCTGAGGGCCCTGAAGAGGCCCCCTATTTCCCCAGAGAATCTAAACAAGGTAGTGCCGAATACTGACCTGTGTGAGTTCTTTTGTGTATTTTGAGATTTTCTGATCTAGCAAAGACCTTCCCACACCCCGAGAAAGGACAGGGGAAGGGCTTCTCGCCTGTATGAACGCGGATGTGATTTACAAGTTTGTATTTGGCTTTAAAGGGCTTGCCCTGGCGCGGACACTCCTCCCAGAAGCAGATGTGGTTGGCCTGTTCTGGGCCGCCGACGTGCTCCACAGTGACATGCGTGACCAGCTCGTGCATGGTGCTGAAAGTTTTGGAGCAGAGTTGCGGGAGCTCGGGGCCATCTACCGCCAGCCACTTGCAGATGAGCTCCTGTTTGATGGGCTGGCGCATGTAACGGAAGAAGGCACCGGGACCCTGGGGCAGAGCGAGGTTCACGGTCAGGTTCATGCTCCCATAGCCATGCAGGGCCCCGGCAGCTGCTAGGGCGTTGCTGCGGGCCACTGGTCCTGGCGAGAAGGCTTCGGGGCGCGCGTTCATTTCTCTGGGGAGCCCCAGTCGCAGGAGTCCGTTCAAAGTGCCACTGGCGGAGGCCTCGGGAGGCTGTTCGTGAAGGCCAGGGAACACCGAGGGTTTGGAGGCAGCAATGAGCTGGGGGTCATGATGTCCGGAGCTACTACCTGTTGTCAAGACAAATAGCGAGCGTGAGAACAGGTGGCGTGAGCTGAGCGTTCCACCTGGCGGAGGTGGGTGGGGGGAACATCTAGCCCAGCCTCACTACAGCCTCTGCCTTCAGAGCCCAGACCTGGAGCCAGACAGCTGAGGCAGCAAACCCAATAGGCCACACGAGATCCAGTGCCTCCGCCGAGGTCAGGCTGGGCGGCTGTTGGGTAGAGCCCCCAACCGCTCCAAGAGCTTTAGATGGATGGTGGCGGCTCGGCTGGTGGAAGGGGTAGTGGGACACTCAATGCTGAGTCTGTGGGCAGATGGGAGCCCCTAGGCTCTGCTCCAGAGAAGTCCGACCTGCTCCCCAAGTACGCTTTGGCGGCCAACAACCCCACCCTGCGGGGGATTGGGGATAAGGGCAGTGGGGATGTTGTAGGTGGTGGGGGTGCTACTGAAGCGCACGGCCATATGCACTAATTTCAGCGCCCAGGTCAGCTGGGAGTGGGCGGCCTGCATCCGGACTCAGACTCCCCAGAGTTGCCAGAGTCTGGCCGCTCAGGCCACTGTCACCTGACAGTGTGGAGGGGGAAAAAGAACCACAAAACAACTTCTGAAGAGGTTTTTTTTTTTTTCTTTCCCTTCAAGTTTTGGATTGTTACTTTACTCCTCCCCTACTGCCCCCCCCCCGCCCCATCTTTAAAGCCTACTTGAAACCCGCACACTACAGAGGCGGCAGCAGAGCGTGTGAGGAAGTGAATAGAGATGGGGGCCCGTCTGGGCTGTCGGAGAGGAACAATCGCCTAGGTCTCCCATTGGTCTGCCGTCGTGCCCGATGTCAGAGATGACAGGTCTCGCCGCTCGCGGACACACACACACACACACACACACACACACACACACACACACGCGCGCGGACAACTGCTCCAGCTCCTCCTCTCCCCGCCCCTCCCCTCGCCCCCTATCAGCTCCCAATTCTGCTCCTGCACTCTGACCCAGGCAGGGATTCTCTCCTCCTGAACCTCCCCCTTATCTCCCGAAAGCTGGATAGATATGCTCTTGAAAGTGAGCGGAGCTCGGTAATGCCTCTGTTCTCCACGACTTTGGGGACGGGTATTGCCTTGCACATGTCCTCGGGGCAGACCTACTGTACCCAATCTTGCCAGGACTGATAGGCAGCACCTGGACGGCTTCAGCGGTTTGTCTCAGGAGCCATGTGAAAGCGAAGGCGGGATCTAGGGAGGAAAGATGACTGCAGGCCAGACGGCCTGGAGACAAAAAGAAACCCCCAAGCCCACACCTCCCCCAAACCCAAAATTTTACGATTCCTGATTTTCTCGCAAAATCAATTCTCCTCCTCCCACTCTCCTCTCTCTCTCTCTCTCTCTCTCTCTCTCTCTCATTTCTCCCAAGCCCAGACCACACTATGCCTTCCAACATGTATCCTTCCTTCTCCCCTCCCTTGCTCTCTTCTTCCCACTTAACCTTGGCGGTCCCCCCTCCAGTGCCTGGTGCTCTCACAGACTGGTGAAACCCAGAATCCAGTCCTGGCCAGAGCCAGGAGTGAGCAGGAGGAGTTGATGACCTCGAGAGGCTGACTTCAAACCCACACAGCCCTCCTGAGAGGGGCTAAGGAACTTCTCAGCCATAAATCACAGCACCCCTCAGGTGGACTGGCCAAAGAAAAAAGGGTAGCATGGCAAAAAGAAACATTTTCTCACTCTTCCATTTCCTTACGCTCCTAGGTCTCCCTCTTTGAGCTCTGTAGACCCTGACGCCAAATGGAGCCTTTGAGAAAGGGTAGATTTAGGGATCAATTCCACTCTCAGCTCCCACCACTTGTTGCCTGTTGCCAGAGTCACTGCCTCCTTCCTCGCTTGTCTTTAAAGTTCTGATAAGAGTAGAGGCCATGTTAAGAGTAGAGGCTAGGCTGTGAGAAGACTGTGGCTTCCTGGCCTTTGGGTTATACAGTCTTGGGGTGGGGGTGTGAGGTGAAAAAAAAACACCCTTCAGGTCTGGGCAAAGGGGTTGAGGGTATCCTTTGTTTGTGTCAACCCACTAGTTAGGATGAGCTACATCACCTGGCGATGTAAAGGGTTGCTGGCTTCTACCCCTGTCTTGGTCTCTAGCCAAAAATGCCAACCTAAGTACTTGGGCTTCTCTGGTGGCCATAGAAAGCACCCAAAAGCTGAGAAAAGGTTTTTTTAAGAGATGTTTTAAAGATTGGGTAAAAATTCCCATACCTGTAGCAGAGGTGAGAAGTTTGGACAGATTACTATGAACTCTGATGAAGGGTTTTTGAGTTGTCTCACCCATTTCCAGCAGCAAGAACCATTATACATTCCCTGGTCAGTATAAATGAAGATTTCTTTTAAATTTTAAAAATAATTTACTTATTTATAATGGTTAGCAGGTTCTTTGAGACTTTCTTCATTCCTGCTCTGGGTTCATTTTATTTAGGGATTAGCTTCCACAACAATTTCCCCTGACTTTGGCAAGTGCGGGTCTTTCTGCTCCTCCAGCTGGTAGAGCTTAAGCAACACAACCAATAGGTGCTATGGTTAGCACTGAAAAAAAAAATTGGCTGGGCTTGGCATGGCTCAATGTTTAAGTGTTGACCTGTGAACTAGGAGGTCACAGTTCCATTTTTGGTCAGGGCACATGCCCTGGTTGCAGGCTCGATCCCCAGTGTGGGGCATGTAGGAGGCAGCCAAATAATGATTCTCTCTCATCTTTGATGTTTCTATCTCTTTCTCCCTCACCCTTCCTCTCTGAAATCAATAAAAATATATATTTTTTTAAAAGTTGAAGGAGAGCATTTGACAGCCTAACCTTGTCTGCTCTGGAAACCAAGGGCTTCCACAGCAGTGTTGAGACTAGGCTTTGAGGATTTGTCTTCTTTCCTGGCTTTCATGCTCTCCAACACTCCCACTTTCTTGGACTTATCCCTCTGCCTACAGGCACCTCCTCTGGTCTCCCATCCTGTTTTCCCTTCCTCTAAGTCTGGTCAGGAAAGATCTCTGTCTCTAGCCATAGTATTTGAGGTATTCCAGTCTCTGTGAGTGATTTTAAGGCTCCTCTGGGTGCAGGTGTCTGTTGAGTGATGCAGCTTACTAGGCAAGTCTGGGCTGAACCCAAGTAGGGCTCAGAAAATAACAAACACCAAAATCAAAAACCCAAAGGTGTGTGTTCCTCCCTAGGATCACTAGCTGTTTCTCCTAGGCATCCCTCAACACAGAACTTAGTCACCTCCTCCAGTAGCATTCAGACCTAAGTGCAGGGCACTTTTGCAGTAGTTCAGTAATTAAAACGTTTTCTTTCCCACCTGATCATAGGTCATCTACAACCTACTGCCCAGGATGTTTGTCAAACTCATCATCCACTTTGACTTCCATTAAAACTCTGATTTGCACAAAAATGTATCTCTTAATATATACATGGTGATCCCACCTGTATCAAAAGCATTGAGTAATTGTGCAGAACAAGGGTATTTAAGTTGTTTTAGGCTTTGAAACCTATTGGAACCCTTTTGAACTAGTGAATTCTAATAGTACTGTGTGTGTTGTCCATGCTTATAAAGAAGAAAATGATAACTTTCCATTAGAAGGTGGTGAAAATAAAGATTCTTTTTTTCCCTATCCATATTTGCAGACTACTTGAATTTTACAGATTGACTCCATGGACTCTAGGGATAAGCAGAGGTTTTATACACACTCTCTCTTACTAACTTTACCTTGAAAAGCTTTGAACATGTGTATGACTTTTTGTGCCAACAGCAAAAGGGCAGATTTATCTGATTCAGTCAAATTCACCAACAGTTACCTGGCCCTGTGGAGCTCCCTCCCAGATGCAGCCTTCTCTTGAAGCACTGAAAACATCTGGACATTTCCCCGAGAGACAGAGGTAGGTAGAAAAAAATTGATTTCACCCACTAATATTTATAAACAGGAAATTTGGGGCAATTACATAAGGGTCTTCAAGGCTTATCTCTGAAGTTAGCAACAAAGTTGTATCCAGCAAATCACAAAAGACAGGTGGGACACAAATGTAAGCAGGCATATTTTAGTTTTCAGAGACATTCCTTTGGGTCTTCTAGTGCTCAGGTAGCAAGTAGTTCAGGTATCATTAATTTTTGATTGGGCAGGCTGAGGAGTAGTATCCCCCTCAGTGGTGATCAGAATTTTTTTTTTCAGAACTTTATCTCACCATACTTGCTTCCAATACCAAATGCGTAACTGGAATATTCTTTTCCTAACCATTCTGCAGTTTATAGCATTACTGATTCCACTTTCCTGCTTCATTTGCAGGAAAAAAAGACATATTTTAGAGTCCAGAGATCTTTCAGCAGAGGTGAGAAGCTCTGGAGGCCTTCATGGGAGACTGTTTGGAGCACAAAAGACCCTAAACATTCCTCCAAATGCCCAGAATCATGCCCTATATTCCCTTGTTTATCTAAGCCAAACCAATGCAATAGCATAAACTAAACTGATTTTCTAATCCTACTGTATAGAAATATGACATTTGATGATGCTATCATCTGCCAGAGCTCCTCACATCATTGGCTCAAATGGGAAAATGTCTGATCTCTCTCCCTCGGGAAAGAAAGAAATCAGGAAAATTTCAGATGCATAACTGGGCTATTTTCCAATTTTGCTCTTTTAAACAATGTTAAATGATGATTATCCAGCAGTATCCTAGGAGCCAAGGGCCACTGCACAGAGCCTGGGTAAGCATAAGCCTTGTTGCCTGGATCTTCTGCATCTAAATCTGCAGTCATCTGTTCAATCTTTTCTTCCTCACTTCTGACCAGGTTACCAACCCAAACTAGGGACAAATCTCTTCAGATCCTAGTCAAAGACAGACTTGAGGATTCCTGCAGTGAGAGATTGTCTCTATTCTTATGGGAAAATAATTAAATAACTTAAGCCCCAGGAGGCCACCATATGTCCAGGTCCGAATTGTACAAAGGAGATGAGATCTATGAGGATTTTAGAGACATTCCTCCCCTTTGCTATGCCAGTTCAGGCTTTAGTCATTATTAATGGAACTAAGAATGAAAGAAAATACACTTGGATAGAATTTAATTTTCAAACAATGGTTCTGCAAAACATCTTTCAACAAAAGATTAAGAAACATGGCTAAAGGATTTTTCAGAACAGCATTGAAAAACTAAAACAATAGAATTTACATAATAACCACACCTCCCTTGAGAATTCTGTCTTCAAATCATCCCAAAATAATAGAAGATAACCATTTCCTGAGTCATTTAACTTTTGCTAAGAAGGTTGCTTTTTCTACTAATAACAACAAAAAAACACCTTGGAGGCAACCATCAGCTAGTGGTGTAGTTAAAATGAGGAAAACTGGATGCTTGGAAGGGGAAACACCCAACCCTAAATCATATGCTTATTCTAAATGGAATATTAAATTAAATTCTTTACAATGAAGGTATTCCTGTCTGAGCAGCTGTCAGTCACTCTGTTCAGACACCACATTGTAGGAAGATCATCACCACCACATTGCAGAAGGCTGGTGTCCCTGGTAAAGATGATGCATATCATGTAAACCCCATCACCAAGATCAAAGTATGCTTCTTTCATGGAAGCCAATACATGTCAAACCTCATTCCAATCAAATCAACTGGAAATGAATTCAAGATGAATATGTCACAGACTAATGTGACAGTGAAACTGCAGGTCAGGGGTGGTTGTTTCAATGAGAGTGTCGTCAAATATTAATTCTAGAACATCCGGATGAGTAGGCTTTGAGGGAGATTAGTCAGCTGCTGGTGGGACGTTGAGTTGCTGATTTGTGTGCAAATTTATTAAACACCAAGGTGTTGTTCTAAGTTTCACTTGAACTCAAGAAATATCCCCAAACTCACAACCAACATAAGCAAAAGACAAAACAAAATTTCCTACTTAAAAGAGAAATAACTTCAGCAAACCAATATTCAAAAGAGGATTTTAACTTACTCAACTCTTTCAGAGCCGTTTGGTAAAGTCGCAATCGTTTCCTCATCCCCAAGGATGTCATATCTCATTTCCTGACTTTGAGCCTGTTGGGGGTAAAAAGAGAAACAGTTACTAGTTAAATATTTTTATACATGTTTGTATGCAATGGTCTTGTAGCCCGCATGTGTGAGTGAAAAAAAAGTGTGGATCTGAAAAGTCTTTCAGTCTTTCTTTGACCATTTTCAAATTTGGCAGTGAAAAATAAAAGAACTCTGCTGGGAACTTCCTGTATTTATTGCAAAACAACATATCCTTAAAGATAAAAAAATATTAAAATCATCATTCCCCAACAAGTTGTGTTTTGTTTTGTTTTTTATTTTAAACTCATGTTATTCTGTCTTGCAGGTAGAAGTAAGCACTCAATTCAGTCAGTCAGTGTTCAAACATCTCTAACTTTTAGAATTTGAATTTATTGTATGAGCAGCTGCCGTTATCTTCTTTAAGTGTACTAATTGAGTTTAGTAAAATAGAATGGGGAGAGCTGGGACATTAGCAGATTAAAAATTGAGTTGTAACTCTTGTAACTGGGAGGAGAGGAATTATTTTGCAAATTTCTAGATCCTGTTCTGTTCTGCTGGTGTGGAATCTCTCACATGGCTTCTTCCCCCAGACCCCTTTGGAAGCCATTACTGGTTGACTTTTCAAAGTTAATATAAAATTTCCCAGATTTGGTGGGTGGGTCTCATTTCTATCATCTGGTCCTGATTGTCCCACTTCTTATTTAAGAAAGTCAGAAACAGCCCTAGCTGGTTTGACTCAGTAGATAGAGCATTGGGCCTGCGGACTGAAGGGTCCCAGGTTGGATTCAGGTCAAGGGCACATGTCCTGGTTGCGGGCTAGATCCCCAGTAGGGGCATGCAGGAGGCAGCCAATCAATGATTCTCATCATTGATGTTTCTATCTCTCTCTCTCCCTCTCCCTTCCTCTCTGAAATCAATAAAAATATATTTTAAAAATAATAATAAGAAGAAAGTCAGAAAGAACCTGCTCCCCCGAACCCCCACAAGATATTTGCATATCAGATTCACTTTGTGGATAGAATCAGTAAGCCATTGGCCATCTTAAAACCTGAAACCCACCCTGGGGACTTCTGCATCTGTCAGGGAAGGAAAGGCAGTGGAGCAGCCAAACAGAGGCAATCCACCCAACCCCAGCCCTCAATTTGGCCTAGAAAGACAAACAGTCATTGAAAAGGTCTCAGGCTGGACAAACACAACAAGCCCTCTATCAGTGAGGAAGTCTGCTTGTCTTAACACTCCAGTCCACAGAACAAGCGGTTGTTTAAGTTGTTGAACTGCACGCCAAATCCAAGTGGGGCTCTGCTATCTCAAAGGCTTTCCAGTTCTCTATGTTCAAAGATCTCTTTCTTTCTCCCTCAACCCCCAATTGGGACTTGAATTAGCTTGGGTGTTTTCACCCTTCCCTCTCCCTTCTTTTCTAGGTTCAAGCCTGAGAGGTATGTGTGTGTGTGTGTGTGTGGGGGGGGGGGGTAGACTCACCATTTCCCAGAGGATTTTATTTATTTTCAGTTTTTCCTAACCAAAAGGCATCCATCTCCAAAGGTAATAAACACAAATCAGAAAAGAAAGCAGACCCAACTTTGCATTCCTACAGAAGGGTGGCATGCTGGATGACTTTAAAATTTCTTCATGGCAGGATATCTGGCATGAGAAAAGTCCTGGTTGGTTGGAACTAATAGAATTTACTTTTTTGCTTCTGAAGAAAATGGGTGTGAATTTCCCTAGAGAACTCTGTCCACCCACAAAGCTGCCCAAGCCCTCCATTTAAGAGGCCTAGGCCACTTCCACTCCCAGGACTTGGCAGTCTTTTGTATGTTACAAACCCACAGGCATGCAAACAATTGCTGCAGAGGCTGGACTTCAGGCAGGCAACTGGGACCTTAAGCTGCTCTCTGTAGCAGCTCCATCACCAGCCAGTGCAGGAAACAAAAGTAAATATCTTCTTTGGTTCAAACTCTGACCCCACTTAGCAAGCTAGTCATCTTATTAAAAGAGGGGTGAGAGAAATGAGGAGCAGTTCGTGGGCCCCTGGACCTGAGATCTCCACCAATCCAAGGATTTAAAAGCCCTGAAAATGCTAGATTTCATTTCCTCCCGAATGATTACCCTTGACTCCTCTTCTCACACTGGCCCTGACCAATGAATTACCAGTCAGGAGCACAATCTGGAGACTTATTGAAGTCTGCCTGCATTTCCACACCCTGAGAAGAGGGGCCAGCAAACCCTAGTTAGTTAATTGTGCTGGGGGACAGCCAAGAAAGTAGGCTGGGGCGGGGGAAGGGGTTACATGCAAAGGGTACCATTTTGTGGGTTCACCCTAGCCTGTGTGGTCCTATTCAAGGTCAGAGGTCATCTGCAGTCTGATTCCCAAACTAGGGCCTCTAGTCCCCAAGACTTCATCACTGCTCCACACTGCTTAACCTGCAGACTTTCCTAAGAAGGCAATGCCAGCCTGACCGCCACAGCTCAGCCAGCGTGGGTGCAGAGCAGGGACCCTATAGACTGCCTCAGAGCTCCAAATCCAAAACCCCTCTCCACAACAGCCTGCTGTTGTCAGCTGCACCAGGCACCTCCCTAGCTCCCCTCCACTGGATCCTTGAATACCAGGAAGTTGGGATGCGAGTCTGGGTTGTGCCTTTTTTCATTCTTCTGTTCCCTAGAGGGAAGAGCTGGGCTTTCCCCAGCCCATGGCTGAAGGCTGGTGACATTCTTGTGTCCACCTTAGAGTTTGCATTAGTAAGTCCCTTGAAGGATATTTAACTATGCCTTTGAACCACCCCTTACCCCTAAATCTGCCCGTGGCTAGATGGAGGAAAGAAAAGTGGTGCCTTTCTGTGGGTTGCTGTGCCGCCAATGCTGTCAGAAATTTTCTCCCCAAGGGGGGAGAGGTATGACCTTGAAATCCAAAGGTGTTTTCCTGCAGATGGTGCCAGCCTTCCAATGCCGTTTCTCCTTTCCTAAGACCTCATTAGATCCCAGGTGTCCTCATGGTCAAGGCTTTGAGGCAGTCCTACTTTCTTTCACTGCCCCACACCGTTCCACTTCTCTTGTCCTAATTTACAGTGTCCCTAGGTGTTTAGTGTAGTGCCCAGAATCCTAGGTGGCTGCAGCCTGTTCCCCAGAGAGCTAGTCCTAGCCCTCCTATGCATCTGAGAGAAAGAAAGCCAAGTCCCAAATCCATGGCAGGCGGCGCCGCGCAGAGAGTGGATCTCAGCGGCGTCCTGAGGCAGGACCAGGACGCGCGTGAGAGCAGTGAACCAGCCCCGCGGCTGACCCAGCCAGCATCCGCATCCGCCGCAGTCAGGCTGGGGCGGAGAAATTCCATCATCTTGCTGCCAGCCAGGATAACTGGGCTCCTTGACCCCGGGAAGGAGCAGCGGAGTCCCTCCGGCAATCCTCCTGGGAGCAAAGCAGAGAAGCTGCTTGCAGGAGTCCCTTCCTAGCTCACTCCGCGAGAGGGAAGTTCAGGGCCACGACTGCCCATCCTGTGCGCACCTGGACACCCAGGCAATTTACAAGGAGAGAGGTAGGGAGGGCAGGTGGACAACAAGCTGCTCTTGGTCCCTTTCCCAGTTGGCGCTCCTTCCGGTCCCCTTACCGCTCCCCCTTTCCTGGGGAGAAGGATTGGACTCATCCACGATCACTGCCCCTTGGTAGAAGGGCCCCCTTCCCCCTCAGTGTCAGTGGGGTAGGACCAATACCCACGGTTGGGGGTCTAAAGAGGGAGGGCATTGGGGGGGGAGTCTATATGGGCCTCTCCCCCCATAGGGGTTTGGATGCCAATAGCTCCCATAAGGGAGCTTGCTACCCAACTGCTGGGGGGTACAGGTCTCCTCTGCCTGCCCCCTGGACTCACGCACTTACCCCACTCCACCTGTTGCTGGGGTCGCCTCATTTCTGCACATCACTTTGGGGTGCGGAGGGGGAACCACAAACCCCTCCAAGCCTCTCTTCGTGGTTCCAGCGAGGCGGTCATCCTTCATTTCTCTTTTTCCAGCTTTCGGGAAGCAGTTAGGGAATGTATGATGAAGCAGAAATGAGCCGTCAGGATATTTTAATGGCTTATATGTCACGTTGGTGCATGTGGCTTTGAACTGGAGCCTCTTTCGTTTCCTGCAGAGAGCGAAGCAAATCCCAATTGATAACTTCTACAACCCACAACTTTTTTTTATCCCCTCCCCGTACATTCACTCTTACCCTGTATATTTGGACGCGTTTCCTAAAAATATTCTTGTCAAAGTCCCCGGACTGGAGAGAAGAAGAATTTTCTTTTTTGAAGAATTATTTTTGCTCTCCCCCTTTTTAATGGCTACGCTCCCCCCTCATGTTCCCTCCTTGTCCTTTTTTTTTTTTTTTTTGGAAAGGCGGGAGAAATGGGTTCAATATTTGTTCTCCCTAGGATAGCAGTTTAGCCTCTAGAGAGAAGGTAAGGTTTTTATAACTGCGTTGGAGTCAGGTCCAAACTCCCCTTATAGACAGTAGAAAACCTTTTGTTCAAAAAAGATATATCAGAGCCACTCAAAGTGTGTACTTTATTTTTTTTAAACCACTTCTTAAGCTGAGCCCTTTCTTTCCATTCCTCATCCAGGTCCAGTCAAAGTTGGTACTGGGCTGCTGCACTCAGACTTGTTGCTGGGGACAGTATATTTGTTTTCTCTCTCTCTCTCTCTCTCTCTCTCTCTCTCTCTCTCTCAAATTTCTATTTCCCAGCCCAAGCACAAATGCTCCACCAGGTCTTTTTAGATACTGGGAAACCATCCCAGTTACACAAGTCCGGTTTTGAGAGAGGAGAGTGCAGGAAAAGGGCAGCTCAGTTTGCCAACCACAGGCGAAAGTGCTGATCCTGTCTTCCTTCAGCCTAAGCCACTAAGGCGGGAGACTGGGCAAAACAAATTCATTTTCATTTTCCTCTCTCCCAAGCACTGGAGAGTTTCCTAGCTGGGCTGCCTGTGAAAGGATGAGTTGAGGTTTCTTTGTTTGGAAAAAGAGTTTAGGGCTGATTCAGCTGCAAATAAGCCAAATGAAGTTAGAAACAAAGGGCAAATTGAAAGATTCCGACTCTTGGCTTTTTGTGTTTTCCTTACGAGAAAATAATTAGACCTAATGAATATGCAGACGTTTGAGCTAAATCCTCAGCCCAGGCTGCTGAGTTTTAAACAGAGCTGCGGAGAAATGCAACCTTTATCTCCCCCACCCCCGAATCCATGTGCATTTTTTGAAATGCATAAATGTTACTGGCCTTAATTGATTGAGTCACAGGGATTTTTTTTTTCTACTTTTAAGTGCCATACTCTTCTACCTTTCAACAATCATTTTAATATATGGTCAATGGCTCTTTGTGGACAGGACAAAAAGCAACTACGGGCAGTTGTTGAATAGACTTTGCGCTGGGCAAAGACAGGTTAATCGAGGGCCGCATCGCGAAAACAAGCGAGTGTTGTATGTTTGCACTGAATCCAAATGTCTGCATTTTCCTAACTAAATCAAAGGGAGTGTTATTTCTTTTTCTGCTCACTCATCTGAAGGTAAGTAAATTTTCTCTGGCGATCAAAAGCCTGGTCGGCAACAAAGACTGCGCCCGTTTTTTCCACCGTCCTGGTGTGGCGAGTTGCGGAATTTCAATAACTGTGACAAGGGTGACTGATTTGTGAAGTCAAAAAGGTTTGAATGTCACAAAATTTACATTGGTTCTATCTATCGGGGATTTAAATACCAAAAAAGTATTTGGGGATTTCTAGGGAGCTTTGGACAGTTTTGAAGAACAATGGCACATTGGGAAATTTACAGTTTTACCTGAATGAAAGGGGCTCCGGTTGGAAACAGTAGTGCAGAAGGAGGGGGTCATG
>NW_005871098.1:2475470-2476172 GCF_000147115.1 Myotis lucifugus
GGGGTCTATATCTCCCTGCTTCCCATTATTCGTTTTCCTATCTATAGAGAGTTGGGGGCCTCTTTTCTCTCTACAATAAGATAATATTAAAAACGAATAGACGGTTTGTGGTGGCGGGGGGGGGGGGAGAGAGAGAGAGAGAGAAGAATGGGAGAGGAAGAGCAAGAGGAATCAGGTTTAAAAATGTATATGACTGCGAGAAGAAAAAGGAATCATGCCGCCCCCCCAATTTTTTTTCTTTTTCCATGAGAAGAGGGGAAAATGTTGAAAAAAAAAAAAAAGTTGCTTCTCTTAGCAGCCGGGGTTGTCAAAAGGGGATGTCAAGCGCTTTACAATACCTGGGATTGATGAGGCGGGAGGGCCAATGAACAGCGCGCGGCGCCTAGGCGCGCCCTCAGTTGACACGGCGGCTGCGGGCGGGGTGAGTGCGGACGCACCAATGGGAGCCGGCGTTAGCCGCACGTGACACCTCCCCCTGCTTCCATTCATCAGGGAGGGGCGGCGGGGTGGGGGGGGGGGAACAGTGTCGTCCTTTCAATTCATTTATCTGCAGGAATGATTGCTGCTATCAGTCTCGCGCTCACCGCCCGGCTGAGGAGGTGAAAGTTTCTCCCCAGGAAGATAAACCGCAAAAGACAATATTGTGCATGATTTGCAGCGCTTTTCTTTGGCTTTTTCTTTCTTTTTTGCTCTCCGCTTATT
>NW_005871098.1:2476778-2478423 GCF_000147115.1 Myotis lucifugus
CGGGCTAGGACTTCGAGAAGTGGAGTGACTCTCCCTCCCTCTCATCTTCTTCCTCGTTTTCTCCGCCTTCACATTCCTCCTCCTCCTCCTCCTAATTTTCCCTCCTCTGTAGGCAAGGGTGGGGGGGGTGCGGGAGGCCGGAGCTCGCCCGGAGCAGCCACGATGCTCCTGGACGCCGGCCCCCAGTACCCCGCGATCGGCGTGACCACCTTTGGCACGTCCCGCCACCACTCCGCGGGCGACGTGTCCGAACGCGACGTTGGCCTGGGCATCAACCCGTTCGCCGACGGCATGGGAGCCTTCAAGCTCAACCCCAGCTCGCACGAGCTGGCCTCAGCGGGCCAGACAGCCTTCACGTCTCAGGCTCCTGGCTATGCGGCTGCCGCGGCCCTTGGCCATCACCACCACCCGGGCCACGTCGGCTCCTATTCCAGCGCAGCCTTCAACTCCACGCGGGACTTTCTGTTCCGCAACCGGGGCTTTGGAGACGCGGCAGCGGCAGCCAGCGCTCAGCACAGCCTCTTCGCTGCTTCGGCAGGGGGTTTCGGGGGCCCACACGGCCACACGGACGCTGCGGGCCACCTCCTCTTCCCTGGCCTTCACGAGCAGGCGGCGGGCCACGCATCGCCCAACGTGGTCAATGGGCAGATGAGGCTTGGCTTCTCGGGGGACATGTACCCGCGGCCCGAGCAGTACGGCCAAGTGACAAGCCCTCGTTCGGAGCACTATGCCGCGCCTCAGCTTCATGGCTACGGACCCATGAACGTGAACATGGCCGCGCATCACGGTGCCGGAGCCTTCTTCCGCTACATGCGCCAACCCATCAAGCAGGAGCTTATCTGCAAGTGGATTGAGCCAGAGCAGCTGGCCAACCCCAAAAAGTCGTGCAACAAAACTTTCAGCACCATGCATGAGCTGGTTACGCACGTCACGGTGGAGCACGTCGGCGGACCTGAGCAGAGTAACCACATCTGCTTCTGGGAGGAGTGTCCGCGCGAGGGCAAGCCCTTCAAAGCCAAATACAAACTGGTCAACCACATCCGCGTGCACACGGGAGAGAAGCCCTTCCCCTGCCCCTTCCCTGGCTGCGGCAAGGTGTTCGCGCGTTCTGAGAACTTAAAGATCCACAAAAGAACACACACAGGTATGGAAACCTCTTTCTTTGACCCACCCCCTGTACCCCACTCCCGCTTCATCCTGGGCCTGGGACCGGAAATCCAAATTTCATCGGCCAGGCACAAACTGGGCCTTGGTTGAGTCTGGGCGTCAGGTTCCAGCAGGCAGGCAGCAAAAGTGTACGCTGGTTTTTGGTTTCAGGTTTGGAATTATGAAAAAAGTATAAGACGATCACATGGGAAGGATCCTAGGATATAGATTTTAAAATGAAGAATAAAAAAGGCCGGGAGAGCATAGAGACAAACCTGGTTTTGAAAAGCTGAGGTGCGCGAAGCAGGTAGAGGTGGCGGAGGTTCCAGCTGCTCTAGCAGCAGACAATCTAAGTCTAAATGTTTGCTTCCCGCCGACATCCTTCTCTAGGCACCTTAGTGAGGACTTTCCCAAAGGATGGAACTGATGAAATTGGAGGATGTCGGATGAAGAGGCACAGAAAGAAATAAAAACAGAAAGACATAAAGGAGGGAGGGAG
>NW_005871098.1:2481240-2485044 GCF_000147115.1 Myotis lucifugus
AATTGTACGTTGGATTCTGTAAATAGTTATATCTCGGGTTTGAGCGGGCGGGTGGGATCGTGGTGTTGTGGTCTTTGCATTGGGTCGGGGAGGGGCCGGGAGGGCGCGGGGAGGGTGGGAAGGTGGGGGAGGGTGGGTGGCGAAAGCCACTGTTGTACTGAATGGCAAGAATGTTCTAGTAAATGTGTACCAAAATGTGAATTTGTACGATTACAGTCTCCACGTCGACCTAAAAGAATATTATTGGTATTGATGTGTGTGTGTGTGTGTAGTTTTTTTTATTTTGCTATAAAGTGCAAACATTTTGACCCAAAGTCTAAGTACTTAAGTGCAGTAAAATGTTGTTTCACGTCCTGTCAAGAATTCGTATAGTAGGAGCCTTGATCTGCGTGTCAAAACTGGCCCATTTGTTTATGTAAAGTGATATTAAAAAAGATATAAACTATAACTGTCAGTTGCTTTTGGCAAAAAAAATACAACCATGTAATGTATATAATTCCTAGTTTCCATATTTACCATATTTACCCGCATGTAAAGGGCCAGATTATCATGTTACAGCTATTCAATATTTATGGCTAGAAGAACTCGTTATGTACACTTTAGTTTCCAGAACTGTTTGGTAATTTTTCGTACCTTATTAAAGATTCTTAAATCTCAGTGATTGTGGTAGGAATTTCTTCTTTATCCTCACCCTCACCCCAGCAACCTGCAGCCTCTTTTGCCACTCTTAGCGGTTCTTGGGAAAAGCTCTCCGGTCTCCCTTGCCTTCCCTTTCTGTCATTGCAGGTTGTATAAACGTGATAAATGAATGCTACCCTGCTGGCTCTCTGAGAGGGTGTAATTAGTATTTATATCAAAATTTATGAAACAAATTTCAGGCCGCAGTATAATTTAAATGACCTTTGTAGATGTAGAATAACAACCATAAAAATAACAGAAATAGATTGCACAAGTGACATCAATATTAATGTAGACGAATTGTCAGAAGCTCAGTGCTCACAGCATTGCAAGTGAACTTGCAGCCAAATGTTCCACTGCCCCAAAATTAAATTCCCCAGGCTGAAACCAAGTTGCAGATTTACAATATCATATTTTAAACTGCCATCTTCAATTAAACCATTTATGGCTATAACTAATTTTCAGGATGCCAATGCATGCTTTCCAGGCCTTACTTCTTTGTACAAAAGTAAATGTCCATAAAATGTTTTACTTATATTTCTTTAAACATGATGCTAATTTAAATTAATTACTTCCTACGATATGTTATTATCACTATAATTTTACTACTATTATTAGTTCTCTCAAAAATATATGTAGGAAAGAGAATTATTTTATGTAATCTTATTATCTTTCTATCTCTTTTATTTATTTCTCATTTACTTAAGAAATTCGTTCCATTGGTTGGCGTTGATACAGTAAATTTGTAAATGAGGAGACAATATAAAAAATCTAAATTACTTGTGCTTAATGACTGTAGCGGAACGCCTTTTCTCTAAATCAGATTGTCTTTCTTGCAGTTTAGTTTGATAGATTTGCAAGCTATGCTGCTCCCTCCAAGTTAGCTGCCCTGGTAGGAATTCGAGATTCTTTGTCTCTGGTTGTAGCTTGCATGATCGCTCCATTAAGTAGACAACGTAGCTGGAGATTACAAATCAGAGCCTTGGCCGTAGTTGCAAGGGTATAGATTTGTTCAAGCAGGAGGCAGAGACTGACCTCACTGTGGGCAAGGAGGAACCTTGATCTGCTTCATTAATACACTATGTGAGTTCAGGAAATGACTGAGGAGAAAAACAAGTGGAAAAACCCCTCAAAAGTATGACAACCCCTTAAGATCCTCACATCTACTTAAAAGTGACAATTTTTCAGAGTATACAAAATCGAAACGTTAAATTCTCTTTAAAAAATGTTGACTTGTTCTTTCATCTTTTGCTATTTGTATTTGTCACTTTTAGTCAACAAAGTTTTACTGGCTCAGGGCATTTGGTAAACTTTCTGTATTTAACACATCAAAAGCTGGAAATGGTGGTGTTTAACTTTTAAAAGCATGTTATTGTGATTGCAAGAGCAAATATCTACCTTTTATGAAGAGTGCCACCTTGCAAGATTTAAGGAAATTGAACACCTAAACAGGAATTGCTGCTGACTTCAAAAATTTGTGAGACCAAAACTGTCTCTAACTAGCTTTGGAGGTTTGAAATTTATTAACAGTGTAGCATTTGGAGGAATTAAATATAGCTCACTTCTCTAGGAAAGAAAGATAAACATCTCAATTAATAATACTTCCTTTTCCCATCAGAGATCAGAATGTGTGGGAACATGATATGAGTATGATAATAATAATCATAACAACAATAGTACTTTTGTAACTTTGTTGGTGCATTTAGGAAGATAATAAGTGAATGCATTTTTTCTAAATGCAGTTATTTTCAAGTTTGAAAATATGAATGTCTAATTTGTTATGTACCTGATGCCCTTTTTATTTTAATACTATGGTATAATAATTAAATGTCATCCTATGATATATGATTTAAGTAAGTTATTTTAAAGATAAATTTAGGGGTAAATAAATATGTACTTCAAAAATACTTCATATTTTAAACATATTTTTTAGACTTTGAAGGCCAAATAATTTTTTAAAAGGCATTTGAGAAGAGCTATGTGTGTGTGTGTGTGTGTGTGTGTGTGTGTGTGTGTTTGTGAATAATCTCACATTAAAGGAACTTTTATAGTAGAAGTCAATATTTATGCCAAACTGGCCTTATGCATTCTTTTCTGTAACACCCACCACAAAGAAAAAGTCATTAATGATGTAGGTTGCCTAAAATAATGCTTCAAACTTAAATGTAGTCTATTATTTTTGCTGGTACCTTTAATGTCTGCTTCTTGAGATGTATTTTTCATACTTTTCTTCATGGGCTATTAGATTCTGAAATACATGAATGTGAACAGCAAAATATAGTTAGACCCTATTTAGCTGGAGCTGAAGATGCTGCAAATGACTGGTTTCTGTGTATAGCTGTGTATTTTGATTTAGGCAGAAAGCCATCCTGGTTCATATTTCGACTGCATTGTTTTCTGGATACTGTCTAATGATTAGAGTACCTGACAAGTTATTAAAAAGTTATATTGTATCAACAAAAAAATGCCTGAGTATAAGCAATCATATTTGAGAACTGAAGAGAAATGAGTTGTGGTGTGTGTGTATATTTATAGAGTAAGCATATAAATATACAAGCACCATTTGTATGAGGGCTAAGTGATTTTCAAACATTTCAGACCCTTTGTTTTCTTCTTCAAAAGGTACCCCCAACTGCTTTAAGCATTTGCAGCTGATGATTTTGATTTTTTAAAGTCAAGCATTCAAGTTAACCTTTAAGAAGCAAACCACCTCCAAAAGAAAGATGTAACCTTTCAATTGCCCCATATGCTTATCCTTTTTTTTTTCTTTCTTCAACTGACAATGAAAATAGCACTAACCTTCTTTGCTGATGGGCTTGGCCTTTAGATGTTTTTATTTATTTGTTGATTTTGATGTTTTCTCAGAACCTTTAAACAGCTGGCAACAGAATTATACTCCCCAAATACCTTTCCCAGCCCAGAAACCTTCTAGATGTTTCCTTTTGAGGCCAAGATGTAATCAGTGTCCTGGACCCCTTGTGAATCAGTGCTGGTAGAGTTGGTACCTGAGCACACTGCCTTCCAGGAAGTAGCTTAGAGAAGGCCCTGGTCCTTAAAAAGCAGCATCTGTTTATGATGGTTTGGGAAGTAACTGTATGTGGTCTGACAAACTCAAAATGAAGACAC
>NW_005871098.1:2485144-2486937 GCF_000147115.1 Myotis lucifugus
AATAGATATAAAACCATCAGATTTTAGAAATTTCATATATATATATATATATATATATATATATATATATATATATATCCAACTCAAAATGCTGGTTAGAAATTTATCTTTTCTCTATATACAGAGTTCTTGCCTACTCCTAGCATCAAATGTAGGTCTTAGAGCTATGTATTCAAATTAGGTGGGGAGAGTGTTGTTTTCATAAAGATGGCCACAGCTGATATTCTTTGGTTTTAGAATTCCTGGAAATAGAGTGGCAATGGAAAGATATATCCCTTCTATGCTCATCCAGTCACTAAAAGTTCACATTATTCATGGTGTTCTTTATCAGCTTTTACCACGCATCTCACCCTCAGTAATATGTACCCATTTAAACTGGTTAGATACAGAGAGTAAGACTTTATCAATGTTTTCAAATGAGATTCTCTAATTTGGGACAAGAAATAAGAAACATGTCAACTTCCTATAACACATCTCAGTTGAGTCTTTTCCTCAAAGTTTATTGCAAATATAATGGCAAAATATGGGCAATGTTCTCCATTAATGTGGGCAAGGCCAGTTTGCTCCAGAGTCTCTGCCTGAGCAAGAGGAAACATGAGGAAGCTAAACAAGGACTATTTTTACCATGCATGCTGAATCCTGGCATTAGTTCCTAACATTTATTTCCACTTTAGAGCAAGGAGCTAAAATAATATGAATTTCCAATTGATGCTATACTGGAGGTGGATTTTTAAAGAATAAGAAATCAGATTTATCAATCTAGTATGGAATTTAGATTGGCAGTGAAGTTGCTAGAGACTTAAGACTGTCAAAAATATTTTGGCTGCCTCTGATGGTTTGTGGGGCATCTTTGTAAGTATATGCCAGAGAATTCACAGGCTGTGAAACTTACACAGTGACATTTTTACCTATAGCATACATAACAATCAACTATTAAGTGTGAATATAAACATATGGAAATCATATCTTAAAAAAAACCCCAAAATATATATAAAACACATCTGTCTTTTGTGTAACAATTCCCATTAAGCTACAGAAAACATAGGACCTAACTAGGGTGAGAGAAGCTCACATCGGATTCTTTTTAAAACTCTTTGTTTTTCCGGGAAAACCCTAGCCGCTGGGAAAGAAAACTAAAAGTTGTGGAGGAAGAGTGTGGTGAGGGGAATAGCAAGAGTTTACCACATCACCTCTAGAGAAGGCCGGAAGATCAGCTTTTGAGGGGCCCTCTAGGACACCCTGCACTCCTGCAGTGAGCTTTCCAAGTGCCTGCCAAAGGCTGGAGCTGCGGCTGGGACGGCAGTGCGCATGCGCGCTTCGCGACCCTAGCTTCTTATTGCTATCCAGGAGGCGCCCCTCCCACGCGGACAGCAGAGAGAACAGCTCAGAGGCTCTGGTCTGTGAAATCCGCGGGTCCTGCTGCCAAAATAGTGTGGCGATGAAGCTGCACGTGTTTGTTTCCAAAACTCGCTCGTTTAAGTGAATTCCCAAAGCCAGGCAGACAGCGTAGGCTGGAACAATTTGTGGCTTCTGCCATCGGAAACACTAGCGGAGAGGGCCTGGCTGACCCCCGTATCCCAAGGGCTGCTGGCTGCGAAGTGTGAGAGCCCCAGTGGACCACAAGCCACACCACTGAAAATTCCTCTTCCTCTTGTCTCCTTCCAAGTTGGAAACTGGCACCCTGGCTATTCTCATATCCCTTAGCTCCTTGGAGAGGACATCCCCTTCTACTCACCTGGCACCAAGACAGAGCTCAAGCCTGAGTTGTGTGTGTGGGGGGGGGCGGGGGGCGG
>NW_005871098.1:2487037-2492279 GCF_000147115.1 Myotis lucifugus
CACTAGAGATTTTCCTAGTGCCCACCCTCTTTCTTTGCACAGATTCAGGCCTGAGCTGAGTTGCCACCTGTCTTTGTCCCTTATCTATCTATCTATCTATCTATCTATCTATCTATCTATCTATCATCTATCTATCATCTATCATCATCTATCTATCTATCATATTATCTTTCTACCCTTGCATCCATTTCTCTCTCTCTCTCCTCCCCCCCCCCTTTTGCTTTTTCTCTCCAGGTTCGGGACTAGCACCTGCTCGTTTCAATGACTTATCTAGGGTTTTTACTCAACCCTTCCCAAATAATACTTGTCACTTCTCAGGCTTTTAAAAATATATATATTTTTATTGATTTCAGAGAGGAAGGGAGAGGGAGAGAGAGACAGAAACATCAATGATGAGAGAGAATCATTGATTGGCTGCCTCCCGCACACCCCACACTGGGGATCAAGCCTGCAACCAGGCACATGCCCTGACCAGGAATAGAACCAGTGGCCTCTTGGTTCCTGGGTTGACACTCAACTGATGAGCCACACCCGGCTGGGCTTCTCAGGCTTTTGAGCTGGTATACTTCTGTTAAGCTCAAAGGTACTTGTGTGGTGCAACCACGGCAACTGGTAGAGGAATGGTCCTGGCCCAGAGACCTGCAAAGTACGTTTGAAGGAGTTCAGGTGCGGTATGGGGCTTTTGCCTTCCTTTTCTGGTGACATTCTTAGGGTATCTACATGTTGCAGGATATTTTGTGGCCAATGTACTGACATTTCCAGAGCAGTGCATAACCTGTCTGATGAAGTGAACAACATTTGTAAACAAAGGGGAGGAGTAGTGGAGGGTCCTGGGGTAACTCTGGTTTTGCCTTTGGGTATTTTAGTCAAAATTCTAGGTATCAGGGCATCAGAAAATGTCTGCTGGCAGGTTCCAATCCTCCTCTGGATATTACTTTCAACTGAATGGGTAGACTCATCCCATGGTGCCCACTTTCTTGTTTTCCCGTTTCCAACAGGAGAGGCATTGTGTCACACTTCAGTCTAACCTAGGGCCAGCTCCAACCCTGACAGTTTTGGGGGCCAGAGCATCATTTCACCTGATACCACCACTTTCAAAGTCTTCAGCTTGGAACCAGAGGGTAAGGCAGAGGACTTTCAGAAATGTTCCTGCCAGGACAAAGTGTTTCCTCCTATACAGCCTCAGAGCTCACTAACGTGAGAATGGTGCCAGAAGACCCATCGGGACCACCTGGGCTCAGGGGAGCTTGGCAGAAGCTGCTCACCCCTGGGGACTGGCTGGAAAGGGGAGGGAGCATGAGTTATCTAGTCCCAGCCTGCGATCACCAAGCGTCTGGTCAGGGCACTCCATCCACCAAATCTCTTACCAATTTGGGTCCTTTTTTATTTGAATGTGTTGCGGGGGGTGTGGTCTAGACTCAAGGACTCCACGCTAATGACAATAACCTGAGTCGAGCTCGCTCTGGGCAGAAAGAACAAAACGATCTTGGGTTCCAGCGTTCTTCCCCGAAAGGTCAAGGCTCTAAGAACCTTTTTCTTTTGGTGAGGGGTTTGCGGAAAGGGAAGGGCGGGGCGGGAGCAGGCCGGGGTCTGCAAGCCAGGGGCCTGTCGCAGCGGAGTTGGCCGCCAGTGTCAGTGCTGGCGGTGCGGTTGCCCTCTTCCAGGGCAGAGAGTGGGGACGCTCCTTCTGGGCCCCGGCTCCCGCCCCGGCGCCACCAGGGTCGGCGCCAGAGACCCGAATCCGGGATGCTCTGGCTTGATGGCGGCGAGGTGGGCTCTGGGGCCTCCCCAGGTCAGGCCGAGTTTAGTCTGCGCAGGCGACAGCGGGGGCGTGGGCCCGGGCCAAAGGAAGAAGGACCCCAAAGCAGAGACGCGCTTTCCTTCTCCCCACTAGCGCCTTAGTCCTTGCCTAAATTACTCATCTACGGTAGGACTATCTTCCGGTTCTCTCTCTACCGACAACCTTGCCTGAAATCTAGACCCCAGACGTGGTAAGTCTCGTTCTCTCCTCACCCGTCCAGCCACCTTCCCAGTCGACTCTGCCTGTGACTGCGTGCGCGCGAGTGGCCCGAGGCACGCACCGAGAAATTGGGCTGAGTGTAGCAGCCGCGCCAACCCGATCTGTGGGGCTGGTGTGTATGAACATCAAGGACCCTAAGGTAGTCAGAAATGTCGCGGGGCTCCCAGTGCGGCGGGAGCGCAAAGAGTCCGGCCTCGCTCTCCTGGATCCTCTTTGTCCCTGTGGACACCAAAGCTGCCTTTTAAAAATAAGCTTTCTGTTGGGCTCTAAAGTGTGTGTGTGTGTGTGTGTGTGTGTGTGTGTGTGTGTGTATGTTTGGGGGGAGGCGGGGGAGGGAGGGGAAGGGGAGCAGGGAAAGGGAATTGCCTCTTTCTCTGAGTAGTTTCTAATCCCTAAGGTCTTCAACAAAGTTTATTGTTGGTTTCCATTTCAATTCTGTGAAGTTATTAATTGTTATTATTACTATTTTAAGTGACGATTTCTAAGAGCCACAGCTTCTCAAGTATTCATAACTCTTGAGGATATTTTGACAATTACTTTGTCCACTAACTCCACTCCCTTCTCACTGGAAAAAAATAAACTTAATTTTTCAGTGGTTGCCTTAGGACAACGTCATTTACATGTCACTAATGTGAGGAAAGAAAGAAAGAAAAACAACCTTGGGATTTCTTGTTGAAACTCCGTTGTGCTCTATTATTGAAACGTGAAAGATGGATTGAGGGTGGGTGTGAGGGAGGCAGGACGCTGGAAGAGTGCTTTTGAACCGCGACGCCCTGTTTCATAGGGCTGACCTTTGCCTGACACGGCCACGGACCTGGCTGCTCCTTAACAAGGATTTGATACATTAGACATGCAAGCTGGGCGTGTAAACCCACACTCTGACTCCAGATTTTGCTCAAATTAGTGTACAAGGAAGTGATCTTTTTTAAGTCCTGAGGCTTAACCAAGTGTCAGGCTGACTAATGGCTACCTGTAAAGAGTAGCGATGGACACTGGGAAAGGCACATTCCTAGCTCCTTATAAAACAAACAAACAAAATCAAACAAAAAAAATCTTTGATTAATTCCTGAAATCCTCCAAGTTGCCATTTTGAGGCAATGCTTATAAATAAGGCTGATCATCTTGCTATAAAGAATTATGTTGTCTTAATCCCTAACGCCTGGAAAGGCTATGAAGGCAGTGTCACAGCATGGAAATAATAATAATAATAATAATAATAATAATAATAATATATACACACACACACTCTCTGGAGACACTAGAGTGTGACAATTTATGTCTGCTAGGCAGTGGGGCACATACAGAGGGGTGTCACAGATATTAAAGCCAGTTCAAATTTGACCCCTCTAGATTTAATGTTTCAGCTTGTCTTCAGACTTTGGAGCCCAGAAAGGGAAGGCAGGTTGGCCATAAGGGCCCTGGCCTGGTGCGAGGGTGGCTGAACCTGCAGCTCCCAGGCCTCATGGATAAGGCTGGAGTTGGGGATTTTGCTGTATCCACAGAGTGGGAGGCCACTCAGATGGTGCGGCAGCTCCCGTGGTATTTAACTGATTCTGGAAAGGTGTCATTTTATTTAAGTTGACGTTAAAGCTCTAGCAAAAAAATAATAACAAACAAAAACAACAACAACCAAAACCCAAACCAACCAGAAACTTCTTTTCTTCTCTTTCTCCCGGTAACTGAACCCGCTAGCTGTTCTCAATTGGAAAGGGGCAGAAATTCTCTCCTGCCCGAGTGCCCAGCCACTTTCAGAGAGCAAGGGGGAGGAAAAAGCGAAGTCGGATTCTTGGCCTGTGCCCTGCAGCCCAGTAACTGCGGACTCCTTCCGCTTCTGTCCTGGAGAAAGGGTCGCAGCTACAGTGGCAGTTTTGTGCACCATCCGCTGCCTGGTTTTGTTTGGGTTACACAAAGGCTGTTACTGGGACCCGAGTTTATCCCAGGTGAAAACATAACAGGAAACAGTTTTTGGCCTCAAATTTTGCTCAAGAAGACTCCCCTCTGTCCTTTGAGTGTAGATGGAAACCTGGAAAATTACAAGAGAAGAGAATCTAATATAATAAAAAAGATAGTTTAACAAATAAGGGTTCTAGGGGAAAGATATATTTCTCCAAGGGTCTATCTACCTTGAAGAAATCGAGACAGGCCAAGGAGAGCTACAGGAGTTGTTCCAGAGCCAGTTCTGTAGACTCTGTCCTATGCATAGGACCACCTTTTGCCAAACTCGGTCCTGACCCTTAGGACAAGGGCAAGTGGGCGGGTTGAACACTTTTCTGGAAGACAGGTGGTGGCCCCCTTTGGGAAACACACACACACACACACACACACACACACACACGCACACACACACACACACACAACACACACACCACACACACACACACACACACACACACACACACACCTTTCCATAATCGTGAGAACTCCCCAGACTTGAAGGGTTTGCAAAAGCTATTCTGAGGGTGCAGAAGAGAGTGGGGAAAGAAGGAATAGTTTTGGAGAGGAAGGAGAAAGGAAAAATTGTGCCGAGATCGAGTTCATTTTCCGCTTGGGCGGGTCCCAGCACCCTATCCCCATGTTGTGATCACCAGGGACCAGTGCACGGAAACTCCTCAGGATTACCAACTTCCAAGTGGTGTGATTGAGGTAGAGCAATGGGTCTCTTTCTATTTATGGTTCACTTTTGGAGCCAATGGAAACAATACAAAGTTGACTCTTAAAAGAGTGGAAGGAAGGAAACGCTCCCGCTTTCAGGCTTACCCTGACATTTTTGGCTCTCTTCTCTAGAACCCCACCTTTGTCTAACCCTGGGAGCTACACTTTGGGGTTGGGCCTTCAGACACGGTCTCAAGTCTGGGGTGACTGTGAGAACTTTGCGGTTCTGAGGTTGGACTTTCTGGCGGGCGTTAGGGAAGCCCCTTTCTCCCCTTTTGGGATTTCATTCAGCCCTGCTCTGGGCTCCCTCCCCTCAGCCCCAACTGTCCTGGTCTGGTGGTCTTGGCCAACCAGGCCCGTGGGGAGGGACGGAGGAAGATGGGGAGGGCGGACTGATCGAGGCAGGGGGTGGCGCTAATGTCAGGTGCTTCGTGAGGCCGGAACCCCAAGCCCTGGCCACAAGGCACCTGGCGTGGGCATCATTAATTATTAGGCAGTAAATGCTGAAAAGTAAGCTCAAGCTATCCAAATTCAGGTGGGAGCTGGGATATATATATATATATATATATA
>NW_005871098.1:2492379-2547172 GCF_000147115.1 Myotis lucifugus
TATAGGAAGAGGGAAAAGAAAAGTGTAAGTGGAATGAGAAACAGCGATTAGGTTTCTTAAAGCATCGTTACTAACTTCGCACTCATCTGAAGCCAGGTTTGCTTCCTGGGTCCACTCATTTGTAGGTCTGAGCTTCTCACTTTGTACCTGGTTTGGGGGATCCTTGGTGGAAGTGTCAATATTTGTTCATATGGAAACCGAAAATCGCTACAACTTCCCTAGAGATTCAAGCTCCAGGAGTTTTATCATCTCTATCAATCAAGGAGGATGGATATTGCTTTATAAAGCTGGATCCAGTGTATTCAGGCCACCTTTCCGTTTGTTCAGATCCAAAAGATCTACTATTATTATTGTTGTTGAGTAAAAAGGAAGAGGAAAAAACTCTGCTCACACGGATAGGGCCAAAATAAATGAACAGTGCAATTTGATGTCAGGAACAAAAGTAGCTTTCCTTTTCCCCCCCTCTTTTGTTTGAAAAGGAATTATTTTTATATGGCTTAAAATAGAATATTAAGCATCAATAAATTCTTCAAAATCACACCAGTTCTTGGTTCTAGCTCTAATACATTTCAAACTCCTTTCTCTGGGTATCACTGTGAAGTAAACAGGGCACAGCAGGTCATTGTGAGAATTGTCTCTTGGGCTCTACTCTGCAAAAGGAAAAAAAAATCATGTCATATAAGACAGAATTCCACAGGTAATGGTGAAGTGGTTTTCTGGAAAAAGAAGAAAATGAAATAGAAATAAACTAAAAACTCATCCAAATTAAGGCAATTTTTATGTGGAAACAATCATCCTCAAGTTCAAATGTCTTGAATATTATCTTATTTGTCATGAGTAATTTCCATGAAATTCCTTAATGGAATTAGCATTTGGAAGATCCGTATATAAAAATAAAACACATGTATCACAGCATAGTCTGTAAATAGCAGCTCTCAAAAATATAAAATTTTCTCCATACATATGAATGTAAAATGTGTTTGTCAATACCTACAACGTCAGAATAAAAAGCTTTTCTAGTTATATCTATAGGAGGTGGAAACATCCTGAAAAGTACATTAAAAAGTATAGTTTGTTTAATATTTCACAGACAAAAGCAACAACAACAACAAAAACTAACTAACTGAATTTTAATTCTTCTTTTGGAGCTTTTAGAGCCCTGTAGGCAGCTTTTGATTTAGAACTGTGATGGTGATCATTTCATTCTGAAATTAAAATTTATTTTAACCAATAATTATATGGTAAACAATGAAAAATAAATATCCATCCCTCAGAAGTGTGTGATAATTATTTTGTAAAGTATGAGTAAAAATGGAGCTCATTTTTTATATAAAGTATAAATATATTTGTAGTATTGAAATCTTTATGAAGGAGAAATTGGAAATTTAAAAGTTCACACGAATAAATATACAAAATTCTACAAACATGCACTAATAAATATTTTTAGGAATCGTCTGTTTAAAAAATTAAAAAAAGAGATACCTACACACAGAAAGATAATTGAAAAATAACCTCATAATTTGAAACAACCTCAAATAAAAACAAACAGAGGTATAGGGTCCAAATATTTTTTTCTTTGTTGGTTATTACCTATTTTTATGACTTGGAATAGCTACATTTATTTAAAATTCCAAAAATGTGTCTTAACTGCAATAAAAAATATTTGGAGTTCAGGACAACAGTTAATCAGTATTCAACAATTTTAGTGCTGTGTTTCTATTGTATGTACTACTTCTATTATATACTATAAATCTTTACAGAGGGCTCTGCTATTTTTGGTACAGCAGGGTAAAATTTATGGGTCTAAAATATATTCCAGAATATGTATTAATGCTGTGGCTGAGAAAAAATCCAAGGATATTCATTAGATTTAAAACTTAGCTAATATTAATATAGTTTCTGAATAAATATTTACAGAATTAAGGCAATAATTAAATGGAAGTGCCAAATTCCAAGATTATTATGTCTGTGTATATATCTTCAAATAAGTGATTTGTATAATGAAACAATATTCTATGGAGATTATGTGATTTTTGGTCATAATTTTTGGTCATAATTTCACTCCATCAACTGACCTGATGGAGTCAGTTGATATCCTTGGCTCCTCCCTTTTTCATTTGTGGGCATCAGTACCCTAGACAAGATGCTCACTAAAGTTTTATGTAGTTCTCAGAGCAGTGGTTTCCTTTACTCTTGCCTATAGATAAAAATCAAAACTTTTAAAGGTAGAATTTTATTTGTGAAAAATTAAATTGGGAAAATCTACTTAATTTGGCTGTAAATGCAATTGACTAACAATTTCCATTGTAATATCTCATTTTAAGGTTTTTCTTTTCTTCAAGTCCTATTTCAGAAATATACATTCTTTGAAACAAGGGAGGATACAGGAAACTTATGCTTCTTAGTTTGAAAAGTAAATAAAATACATTTCTATTATTTTGTTTATATTGATTATAAAGAATATTTTCATCAACTGGGGCAAAGGGTGCTTAAGAGATGGAAACACCATTAAATTCAGTTGTTTAAGGGCATGGATTTGGGAAGTATGAACTTTAAGTTCTGGTCATATGTAAATAGATGTAAAATATATTTGCTATATGTATTAATTTACTGACAGCTATACAAATCCCATTATATAAAGTAACAAAAAGAAGAAAACACAATCCTTCTATGCTCTCTCATTGCTGGATCAGTGTGAAGAGCTAAATATATTGAGTGTATTATTCAACTACAGGTTCTGCAGCTGATGCTTGTTACTTACCTATCAGCTGATAGCATTTGAGTGGACAGATTAATTAATTAACCCAACAAACATTAAAGACAAGTATGGTAATTTTTATAGAGACTATATATTTAAAAAAATGAATTCCAAGTGCTTTCTTCCTTTCAGAAATTTAAAAGGAGAGACACAAACAGTTCAAATACAAAGTAAAATATGGTTTTGGTCATAAGAGATGCATAAACAAAATTTGATTGGGGAATATTTAACTTTTTTATTCTCTTAAAAAGATATCAAATGTCAATTGCTGATTTAGAAAATCAGAACAAAATATCATATCACAAAGTTTTCCTTCTCCTTTTTTATGCTTTCCTTTCCTCCTTTCCCTTCCCCTCAGCTCCATCCTTTTCTCTGCTCCTCTCCCTTGCTTTGGAACCTAAGGGAATATGAAATTTTCAAAAGGACTTTCTCAGGGTGTTGGCAATGGTGTTATGAGCTGGCTGCCTGAATGCTCGCTAGGCCTTTGTTGTTTGGGGTAGTTTTCTCAGAGTGCCCCTTGCAGTCAGGGACCAGCTTAAGCTGTGTGAATTCTGTGCCTTGAGGCTGGTCAGAACTTTTCAGCCACCAGGTGTCCATTTTTATGGTTGAGGTGGGTCAGACCATCCAGGGACCAAGTTCTGACACTTCCAGCCTAACATTTGGGAGATGACAGTGATTGTTCAGCAGGACATTTATACTTCGCAGAATTATGCACAATTTCACTCTCTTTTATTATGTGTTTGATTTAAATACAGATTCCCTTGTCACTAACAAGTAAGCTTTTTCTTGTTTTTAATATGGTTCCTTTGTTTTTTACTCAGTTTTAAAACTATTTACTATAAAAGTATCAGAATACCATTTGTGTGTGTGTGTGTGTGTGTGTGTGTGTGTATTTTTTATCTGTTCTGAAATAGTAAGCCATGTTTCTCTTTTCCCTGAGGCTGATTTGATTTTCTGGTAGTATTTTCCAAGGAAATTTTATGTTCTTCTTATAATATTTGATAGTCACCTCATGAAACCAAGGAATAAATAATTCATGTTCTCTGAAATGGGTTACATTCAAGTTCTTTAGAAGCTCTAAATAGGGCTAATCTGTAATTAATCAGAGAGGTAGGAATAACTGACCAGTTTATATATTATTCAGATTCTTATTTGTTCTTCTTTGTTGTTGTTCTTTGGGTCGATTAGAGAGTGGTCCAACACAGACTAGTCTTGTTAGTACTTGCTGGCTGTTTGGGTAAGTCGATTCAGACAGGAGAGGTTGCAAAGTGTGTTTGAGGACTTTGTTTTGTCATTTCCACATGATTCTTATCCTCTTTATTAAAAGTTTTCATTCTGAACAATTTCAAAGATACAAAAAATTGAGAGACTACTTTAATAAACTTCCATCACTGAACTTCAACATTTACCAACTTAGAGCCAATTTAGTTTTATCTATACTTTCACTCACTATTCTCCCCCAAGATTAATATGTGAATGTTTATTGTTTAACTAATATATAGTTTATGTTTCCTACAAAGCAGACTCACTTTCTTCAAGGCAATCAGTGTATTTTTCTGAAACACTGCCTGGTTTGAGGTTTGGGTTGCTGTTCTCGATCCTTTAAGTTTTGCTTCTAATATCAGAACCTTTATTAGCCACTGGAGTCAAGAAGCTCTGTAGTTCTCAAGAGGAAAACAATAGTTCAGTCAATTATTATCATAATCAACGAAGATAGAAGTGGGAAATCTCACAATTCCCAGAGCCCAGTAGTCATAGTGGAATCAGAATAATTCACTCAAAAGTTTCTGAGTTTTGGAAAATATGATGACAAAGAATTCCCTTTATAAAAAAAATCACATGATCTTATACTGATATAAAAATTGCACTTGAAAAACTACCACTAAAACACCTTGGATTTCAGCTTCATACCACCCAAGGAAATCCCCCAATTATTGATAAAATAATAAATATGAAGTCATGCACTGTGATTTCAATGTATGTTTTCTTATCTAATTAAGTTATATGAAACCATATGTTGTGATTAATTTTCTTAAAAACAAGTCTTGATCTGTTAGAGATCTGAACAAAACTATTATTGATATGATATGATGTCTGTAATTTGCTCCAAATAACCTTGAGGTAGGGATGAATGAGTGAAAGAAGAATAAATATTTTCATTGCTGGGCAATGGGTACTTGGAGTTCATGATAATATTCTACTCCTGTATATATTTTTAATTTTTTTCTTAATAACATTTTTTAAAAGTTAGGAAAAATCTTACTAAAATGTCTACCTATCCATTTATTTATCAGTAGAGAAGTCAAAAGGCTGAACTTTAAAATAAAAAAGAAAGAAGTTTATTTCCTTCATCTTGGACAATGTATGAGTACACCTGGAAGAGTCAATGAACTTCTCTCAACTTTGGTTTTTACATGTACAAAAATACTCCCTTTGGTTGAAATAAACCAGATATTATTTTTCCAGATACTTTTATATATTAGATATCAGTTCCTATCACCTTGCAAGCAAAAATTTTGCTTAATAATTTAAACTTGCAGTTAATTGAATGCTTTCCATCTATGAAAAGTCTAGTTGTTATGTTCTACTTGTAGTTGTTTAGTGTGTTGATTATGATAGAACCTCTCTCAGGATGTGGGGAAAGCAATGATGGCTTTAGATTTTAAAATGAGATAGGATAATGCTGGGTCATACAATTTCCTGGTGAGAGATGTACTCTTGAAGTTCAGGAATAACTCCTGACCTATTGTTTCTTCTTTCATAACATATCTGCCCTTCAGACATCATTTCTGGGCCATTCCTGCTGAAGGTAGAAACAAATCAGCATCTTTAGCTGTAATTCATTATGGAACTTGAGATTGAATCATGATTTTCAGACTTGGGTTTTTATAGCAAGCCTCTATTTTTAGCTTATATTACCCTTCCCCATCTTCTAACCAGATCTTGAATATTAGGAATTAAAACAAGTATATCCTTCAATGTGGCAAAATTATATTCTTTTCAGCCTGTCCTTCCTACAGATTGGAATTCTGTCTTAGTTTTTTTTAATTTATTTTTTTAATGTACTGGTAATGCCAGATGTTCCTGCCTGACCCCAAGTCTCCCCTAGGTACAAACAAGACTGTACCATGAGACTAGGACATGAAAAGCACTCTAGTTTTTTCTTCCATGGGACTGTACACCTCCAGCAGCAGTGGTTCTTCTGACAGCACTCAGCAATGATGGCTTTTCTTATCACTGTGTTATGCCTGTGATAATACACCTCTGAGACCAAACCATTCCTGAACATGCCAAACTGTAGAAGCCATCCATTGAACTCATTGACAATCCCTGCCCAACCTGTGCAGTAAGATAAGCTCTCTCTGGGCCACTGTTTTTCAGAGGACTTGTATCAGAATCAATAGGGGGATGTTTATAAAAATTTATATTCTCAGGCTTTGCTTCAGGTCTAACAAATCAGAATGTCTGAGTTAGGAATCTGCATTTTATCAAAATGAAGTTTAAAAATCATTGACTAAAGCCCTAGACTTGCAATTGGATTCTAGTTTTTCTCTAGGCCCAAGTTCTCTTTTTTTCTCTCTTGCTTCTATTACTGTGATTTTAAAAATAATTATTTTATTTTTTCTATTACAGTTTGCATTTAACACTATTTTGTATTAGTTTTAAATGTACAGCACAGTGGAGAGACCTATTGCTGTGATTTTAAACTTCCTGATGCCTACACTTTCTAGAGTCTAGACTTTTTTTTTTACCATTACCTGTTTACTTTATTCATTTATTTTTTAAATAAATCTTTATTGTTCAGATTATTACAGTTGTTCCTCTTTTATTCCCCTATAGCTCCCCTCCACCTGGTTCTCACTCCACCCTCTGCCCTTACCCCCCCCCCACTGTCCTCATCCATAGGTGAATGATTTATGTCCAGTCTCTTCCTGCACCCCCCACACCGCTTCCCCCCCTGAGAATTGTCAGTCCACTCCCTTTCTATGCCCCTGATTCTATTATATTCACCAGTTTATTCTGTTTATCAGATTTTTTATTCACTTGATTTTTAGATTTACTTATTGATATGTACTTGTTGTTCATAATTTTTATCTTTACCTTTTTCTTCTTCCTCTTTTTAAAGAATACCTTTCAGCATTTCATATAATACTGGTTTGGTGGTGATGAACTCCTTTAGCTTTTTCTTATCTGTGAAGCTCTTTATCTGACCTTCGATTCTGAATGATAGCTTTGCTGGGTAAAGTAATCTTGGTTGTAAGTTCTTGCTATTTATCACTTTGAATATTTCTTGCCACTCCCTTCTGGCCTGCATAGTTTCTGTTGAGAAATCAGCTGACAATCTTATGGGTACTCCCTTGTAGGTAACTAACTGTTTTTCTCTTGCTGCTTTTAAGATTCTTTCTTTGTCTTTTTCTCTTGGCATTTTAATTATGATGTGTCTTGGTGTGGTCCTCTTTGGATTCCTTTCGTTTGGGGTTCTCTGCGCTTCCTGGACTTGTAAGTCTATTTCTTTCATCAGGTAGGGGAAGTTTTCTGTCATTATTTCTTCAAATAGGTTTTCAATATCTTGCTCTCTCTCTTCTTCTGGCACCCCTATAATTCAGATGTTGGTACATTTGAAGTTGTCCCAGAGGCTCCTTACACTATCTTCATATTTTTGGATTCTTTTTTATTTTTGCTTTTCCGGTTGGGTGTTTTTTACTTCTTCGTATTTCAAATCTTTGACTTGATTCTTGCATCCTCTAGTCTGTTGTTGGATCTTTGTATAATATTCTTTATTTCAGTCAGTGTATGCTTAATTTCTATTTGGTCCTTTTTCATATCCTCTTGGGTATCACTAAATTTCTTGAGGGTCTCAATAAATTTATCGGCGGTTTCTAGAAAATTCTTGAAAAACCTTATAACCGTGGTTTTGAACTCTATATCCAGTAGTTTGCTTTCCTCCATTTCTTTCATTTGTGACCTGTTTCTTTGTCTCTGCATTTTGGCTGCTTCCCTGTGTTGATAGAGTGGCTTTGTGTGCTAGGTGTCCTGTAGGGCCCAGTAGCTCAGCCTACCCAATTACCTGAGGTGGACACTTTTGGTGCACCCCTTTGTGGGCTGTGTGCACAGTCTTGTTGTAGTTAAGCCTTGATTGTAGTTGGTATCACTGGGAGGAATTAACCTCCAGGCCAATTGGCTGTGAGGACCAGTTGTGTCTACAATGGGAGAACCTCTGTGCTGGAGACACCCTTATGGGGCAGGACTTGCTTCAGTGGGGCTTTGGCGCTCACTGAATCTGCCCCCTGAGTGTGTCCCTATGGATCTGAGGAGTTGTAATCTGGATGGTCCCACTCTGACCACTGGGTACACTGGCACTTGGATCTCTAAGGACATGCTAATTTAGCCTCTGCCTGAGGCTACCCAGCAGGAGCTATGGAGAGATCTGCAGATTCCTCTTCTTTGTTTGGGATTTGGAGGTGCCCAGATGAGGCCCACCTGTGAAGCAATGCAAGCCGCTGTGGGGCCTTGGGGCTTCTTTTGAATGTTCTGGGTTTCTCTGACCCAGCTACAATTTGTTAGGTAATTTTCAGATTGCAAAGGGCCAGGTCATTCATATGCAAAAGCCTCTGTGCACAGCTTGAGTGGGGCAGGGTCTCAGGGAATCAACAGGGAGGAGCAAACAGCTATGGCTGATCCTCAGTCCTGCCCTAAGAGGCCCCGGGTCTCAGTGTCCTGTGGTAATTGCTGCAAGCACCTCTGAGAGAAAGCCGCCCTCAAGTTCTGCCCGCTGCCAGACAGTCCAGTTTCTCCCCATATGAGTCTGGGTCCCAGAGACTAGCCCAGAACTGGAGTTCAGAGCGGGAGTGTGTGTCTCCCTCCTGATTAAAAAAGGCAACCGCATCCTCAGTTGCCAGCCCTTTCCTCGTGCGCCTCCGTACCTCTGCACTTTACTTCCGCACCTCCTCTGATTCTCAGTGTGCTTTTCTCTTTCCTTATAGTTGTAGAATTTCCACTCAGCCAGCCTTCCTGTGGTTCTAGATGATGTTCGTTTTGTCTTTTAGTTGTATTTTTGAAGTGGTTGTGCGAGGCAGCAATTTCAGGTGTTAACCTATGCCGCCATCTTGGTTTCTCTCTAGAGTCTATAATTTTATAGAGACTGTTATAAGTGGGACTTAATTCTGTTTGGAGACATAGTCATGGGAAAGAGTTTTTGGAATTGAAAATGTTCTTCCTTTAGGAATTGTGTATGTTTGCATACACAAGAACATTGAACAGTGGCACACATTTGCCAACTCTGAATAGTTGTGGTTTAATTGTAGTAAAGTATTCTTTGCAATTTTATTTCCAATCTTTTTGAGAAAAGAGAGAATTTTTTTCTTGAAAACTAAGTGAGGATAGTCAAAGTTGAACCAGCTCCTGATTATAAGGCACTTGCACCCAACCAGGATTCTAACTACATCTGGAAATATAATTTGACTATCTTTTGATCACTATTCTGTGTGAATTTTTATTTTTAAATATATTTTATTCATTTCTTACAGAGAGGAAGGGAGAGGGATAGAGAGTTAGAAACATCGATGAGAGAGAAACATCGATCAGCTGCCTCCTGCACACTCCTTACTGGGAATGTGCCTGCAACCAAGGTACATGCCCTTGACCGGAATCGAACCTGGGACCCTTCAATCCGCAGTCGGATGCTCTATTCACTGAGCCAAACCGTTAGGGCCTGTGTGAATTTTTAAATGTTAAAAAGTACTTGCACATTTACCAATCTAGTTTGTATGTACTCTAACACTGAGGAATAGTGAACTATATTTTTAAAGAAATATATTTTTAAACTGCAATTTTCAACCTTCCACTCACCCATTAAACAAAGATTATTAAATGCCTTCTAAGTGCCAGGTTCTCATCTAGGTTTTGAAGATGCAGTGATAGGCAAGCCAAGGCTCCTCATGGAGCTTACATTCTAGTGGGGGAATGAGTGACAACAATAAATATGGAAATAATACACATAAAAGAGAAATTCTGATATCCATGTATTGTGCTTAAGTTAAAATTGCATGATGAGTTAGAGAGAGTCTGGAGGGGTGGAGAGGCTGGTGTAATCAGTGGCCTTTATGAAGAGTTAACATTAAGCTGAGACCTAAGTGATGTGAAGGAATCAGCCATTAGAAGAACAAGGGGTAGGGAATTTTGGCTGAGGGAAGAAAATATAAAGGGGCTGGTGTGGGAACTAGCTTGGCATGTTAATTAAACCATCCACCTATTTCTCTACACAAGTATTTGCTGAGTTCCTGTTTTGTGCCAGATACAACATATTTTAAGGTGCTGGGGAAATGGTGATGAACAAAACAGAAATCTTCATTTGCAGCTCTCATAGAATTATGTTCTAGGGGGGAAGAAAGATAAAAGCAGAAGCAGGAGCAGGAGCAGAAGAAGAAGGATAAGGAGGAGAAAGTATCAGATAATAATAAACGAATTAATACTAAGTGAGATGGAGCAATGTGATAATGTGATAGTTTTTGTGTGTGTATTTATTTATTTATTTATTTATTTGTTTGTTTATTAATTTATTTATTTATTTTTTTGGTGGACATCTTAGCTCAGTGATGGGCCAAAGGAAGGTGGCAACATGAAGCTCAAACTTGTGTTACATACTCCCCTTGGATATTTTAAATTATGGTTGGAACATAGTGAAAGAGGCTGCAGAAAATGTATGATTCCTGTGAATCCACTTGTAACCCCACCACCTTCTCTTCCACGGATGAATGCATATGGGAATGCAAGGAACCAAAACTGTTCAAGTGTATGAAAAGAGAAAGATTCATAAATTTATGTGCTTTATTATAGTAGTAAATTCATGCAACTCTCCTCACCAAGAGTTTGGGATACTCAGGCTGAAAGCAGCTGTTTCAATTGAGGAGAATGTATAGCAGAATTAAGGAGCTTTTGCTAAATAAATATTAATGAATAGCTTTAACAGCAATAACACTTAAAATAAAATTATGAGAGCATGCAAATTAATATAGATTTTAACAATTCTGAAAAGGTAGATCAGCTTTGATCTTAGCTTTCTTGTACCTTTTAACTAAAAGCAGTGGATTTAAAAATGAGCACATTTTCGTATATTTGATATCTATTTTTTCAAATGCTGGAATATTGTGTTTCCACGGTAGAAGAGATATTGGATATTTAAGTCAGGATTCTAACATTACAATAGAATAGAGTAGAATTCTATTTAAAGCAGTTGATGTTAAAGGCTAGTTATTGATAAGATAGAGCATTGAAAGGAAATAGAGCATAGTTTCTGCATGTGGATGGCTCTGAAAAGTAGAAGGCCACATATATTTCTTTTTTCAATAATTTTATTTTATTTATTTATTTTTTAAATAAATCTTTATTGTTCAGATTATTAAAGATGTTCCTCTTTCCCCCCCCCATAGCTCCCCTCCACCCAGTTCCCACCCCACGCCCTGCCCTTAACCGCCCCCCTCCCCAGTGTCCTCATCCATAGGTGTATGATTTTTGGCCAGACTCTTCCTGCACCTCCCACACTCCCTTCCCGCCAAGAATTGTCAGTCCACTCCCTGATTCTATTCTATTCACCAGTTTATTCTGTTCATCAAATTTTTTATTCACTTGATTTTTAGATTCACTTGTTGATAGATACGTATTTGTTGTCACTTTGTTGTTCATAATTTTTATCTTTACCTTTTTCTTCTTCTTCCTCTTCTTAAAGAATACCCTTCAGCATCTATCCTATATAATAAAAGAGAAACATGGTAATTAGCCGTACGGCTGCTACCCTTACCATTGGCTAATCAGGGAGATATGCAAATTAACTGCCAGCCAAGATGGCGGCCGGCAGCCATGCACTGAAGTGAACAGGGAGGCTTGCTTGCTCCAGTGACTGCGGACTCCAACGTTCCCCGCCTGACTTGCCGGCCTCTCAGCTGCAACTCTAAGCAACTATGTTGCAAATATAGAAGCTAAACCAAACCCCAGAAACCTGCTTTAGTCAGCTTTAGTCAGCTGGGCTTCAGCCAGCCGGACCACAACATTGTATCAAATACAGAAGGTAAACAAAGGCCAGAAACCTGCTTTCAGCAGCGGAGGCCTCAGAGCTAAAGCTGGCCAAAAAGAAAACAAAAAAAGAAAAAAAGGAGTGGTTGGGAGCTTCAGTCACCCGCCAGCCTAAAAACGACCCTCAGCCCCTCAGCCAGACTGGCCAGGCACCCCAGTGGGGACTCCCACCCTGATCCAAGACACCCTTCAGGGCAAACCAGCCGGCCCCCATCCATGCACCAGGCCTCTATTCTATATAGTAAAAGGGTAATATGCCTCCTGGCACTGGGATCAGCGGAGCAGCGAGGCCTCCCGGCACCGGAATCAGCATGACAGGGGGCAGCGCCCAAACCCCCAGATCACCCTGCGGCTCTGTGTGTGACAGGGGATGGGGCCACAACCTCCCTATCCGCCCTGCTCTGTTCGTGACAGGGGAAGGTGCCCCAACCCCCTGATCAGCCCTGCTCTGTGCCTGATAGGGGAGGAGCTCCCCAACCCCCTGATCGCCCTGTGGCTCTGTGTGTGACAGGGTGCAGCACCCTAACCCCCTGATCGGCCCTGCTCTGTGTGTGACAGGCTGCAGCGCCCCAACCCCCTGATCGGCCCTGCTCTGTGGGTGATGGAGGGCGGTGCCCCAACCCCTCCCCACGGGCCCTGCTCTGTGTGTGACGGGGTAGAGCCATAACCTCCCCATTGGCCCTGCCCTGAGTGTGACAGTGGCGGCGCCCCAACTCCCTGATTGGCCCTGCTCTGTGTGTGACAGGGTGTGGCGCCACAACTCCCCCCCCCCCATGGGCCCTGCTCTGTGTGTGACGGGGTAGAGCCATAACCTCCCCATCGGCCCTGCCCTGAGTGTGAGAGTGGCGGAGCCTCAACCCCCTGATCGGCCCTGCTCTGTGGGTGATAGAGGGTGGTGCCCCAACCCCCTGATCCGCCCTGCTCTGTGTGTGACAGGGGGCGGTGCCCCAATTCCCCTATTGGCCCTACTCTGTGAGTGACAGGGGGGAGCTCCTCAACCCCCTGATCGGCCCTGCTCTGTGTGTGACAGGGTACGGAGCCCCAACCCCCCTGATGGGCCCTGCTCTGTGCATGACAGGGGGCAATGCCCAAACCCCCTGATTCGCCCTGCTCTGTGCGTGACAGGGGGTGGTGCCGCAACTTCCCTATCGACCCTGCCTTGAGTGCAACAGGGGGCGGTGCTCCAACCCCCCAATTGGCCCTACCCTGATCGTGACTGAGGGTGGCATCGCAACCTCCAGATCCGCCCTGCTCTGTACATGACAGGGGGCAGCGCCCCAACTCCCCAATCGGCCCTGCTCTGAGCCCGACCAGGGGCTGCACCTAGGGATTGGGCCTGCCCTCTGCCACCCAGGAGCAGGCCTAAGCCAGCAGATCATTATCTCCCAAGAGGTCCCAGACTGCGAGAGGGCACAGGATGGGCTGAGGGACCCCCTCTCCCCCCCGAGTGCACAAATTTTTGTGCACCGGGCCTCTAGTATATATATAAAAGCCTAAGTGATGGTTTGACTGGCAGCTATAATGCGCACTGACCACCAGGGGCAGACGCTCAATGCACAGGCATGGAGACATGGAACAGACTGATGAATCTCAGAGGGAAGGGGGGAGAGTGGGAAGAGATTAACCAAAGATCTTATATACGTACTAGAATCCTGTGCACTGATTCATGCACCAGTGGGGTCCCTCCGCCTGGCCTGTGAAGATCAGGCTGAAACCGGCAGTCTGACCTCTCCCGAGGGGTCCTGGGTTGCGAGAGGGTGCAGGCCAGGCTGAGGGACCCCACAAGTGCACAAATCCGTGCACTTGGCCTCTAGTTTCATATAATACTGGTTTGGCGGTGATGAACTCCTTTAGCTTTTTCTTTAGCACCTTCAATTCTAAATGATAGCTTTGCTGGGTAGAGTAATCTTGGTTGTAGGTTCTTGATATTCATCACTTTGAATATTTCTTGCCACTCCCTTCTGGCCTGCATAGTTTCTGTTGAGAAATCAGCTGACAATCTTATGGGTACTCCCTTGTAGGTAACTAACTGTTTTTCTCTTTTTAAGATTCTCTCTTTGTCTTTTGCCCTTGGCATTTTAATTATAATGTGTCTTGGTGTGGTCCTCTTTGGATTCCTTTCGTTTGGGGTTCTCTGCACTTCCTGGACTTGCAAATCTATTTCTTTCACCAGGTAGGGGAAATTTTCTGTCATTATTTCTTCAAATAGGTTTTCAATATCTTGCTCTCTCTCTTCTTCTGGCACCCCTATAATTCAGATGTTGGTACATTTGAAGTTGTCCCAGAGGCTCCTTACACTATCTTCATATTTTTGTATTCTTTTTTCCTTTTGCTTTTCCAGTTGGGAGTTTTTTACTTCTTCGTATTTCAAATCTTTGACTTGATTCTTCGGATCCTCTAGTCTGCTGTTGGATCTCTGTATATTATTCTTTATTTCAGTCAGTGTATGCTTAATTTCTAATTGGTCCTTTTTCATATCCTTGAGGGTCTCGCTATATTTCTCAGAGGTTTCTAGAAGATTCTTGAGTAACCTTATAACCGTGGTTTTGAACTCTATATCTAGTAGTTTACTTTCCTCCATTTCTTTCATTTGTGACCTGTTTCTTTGTCTCTGCATTTTGGCTGCTTCCCTGTGTTGATAGAGTGGCTTTGTATGCTAGGTGTCCTATAGGGCCCAATAGCTCAGCCTCCCCAATTACCTGAGGTGGACACTTTTGGTGCACCCCTTTGTGGGCTGTGTGCACAGTCTTGTTGTAGTTAAGCCTTGATTGTAGTTGGTATCACTGGGAGGAATTAACCTCCAGGCCAATTGGCTGTGAGGACCAGTTGTGTCTACAATGGGAGAACCTCTGTGCTGGAGACACCCTTATGGGGCAGGACTTGCTTCAGTGGGGCTTTGGCGCTCACTGAGTCTGCCCCTGTGTGTGTCTCTTATGGATGTGAAGAGTTGTACTCTGGATGTTCTCACTCTGACCACTGGATAGACTGGCTCTTGGATCTCCAAGGGGGTGAAAAATCACCCACTGCCTTAGGCCACCCAGCAGGAGCTATGGAGAGATCTGCAGATTCCTCCTCTTTGTTTGGGGTTTGGAGGTGCCCAGATGAGGCACAGCTGTTAAGTAATGCAGCCTTAGGCCTTTTGGAAGCTCTGGGTTTCTCTGACCCAGCTGTAGTTTGACAGGTTTTTAGGCAGAGAAAGGCCAGGCCATTAGTATGGAAAAGCCTCTGCACACAGCTTGGGTGGGGTTGTATATTGGGTGGGGTGTGGTTTCAGGGAATTATGGGGCAGTGCAACCAGCAATGGTTGCTGTCGGCCCTCCCCAATAGGTCTCTGGGTCTCTATGTCCCTCGGCCCCATGAAGGAACAATGAACGCTGCAAGCACCTCTGTAAGAAAGCCGCTCTCACATTGGGCCCGATGCCAGACAATACAGTTTCTCTCTGTATGAGTCTGGGTCCCCAGATTCTCGCCCAAAACTGGATTTCAGAGTAGTGGGGAACTTGTATTTCCCTCCCAGTTGAAAAAGACAACAGCGTACCCAGCTGCCAGCCCCTTTTGTGCGCGCCTCTGTACCTCCACACTTCCACACCTCTGCACCTCCTTTCGGACTCAATGTGCTTTTCTCTTTCCTTCTAGTTGTAGAATTTCCACTCAGCCAGCCTTCCTGTGGTTCTGGATGCTATTCGTTTTGTCTTTTAGTTGTAGTTTTAATGTGACTGTATGTGGCAGCAAGTTCAGGTGTTTACCTATGCCGCCATCTTGGTTGATCAGCCACATATATTTCTCTCTCCACATCTGCCCCATATAGTCTCCTGTTTCTCTTCTCATAAATGCTCTATTTTTTGTTATTCATAGTTTCTTTGTCTCTCCAAAAATTCACTTTCCATATGGCATTGCTTGACGTTGGTCTCAAATTCCATATGGCCTACAGTTCCAGTCCTCACAGTTCTCTGACTGGCATAGTCTGTCAATGACCCCAGTCCAAATTCCTTGGAAAGATAATCTGATTTATCCAGCTTGAATTAGGTGTATATATATCCTGGTCCAATCAGCTGTATCTGGAGGAGGGAAGAAGGAGATAGGGGCTATAGAATGTGTACTTGTGATATATTATGTTACTATTGACAAATAATGAATCCACCATTATATGAAAATAATTAATGACTATATCACTTTTAAAAACTTGAAGCAATTTTTTTTCTGGCCAGTGTGGCTCAATTGGTTGAACATTGTCCCATGTACCAGAAAGTCACCAGTTTGATTCCTAGTCCTGCAGGAAACCTGCAGGAGGCATCTGATCAATGTTTCTCTCTTACCGATGTTTCCCTTTCTTCCTCCTTCCTCTCTCTTAAATAAATAAAAACATATTTAAAAAACTTGAAGCAATTTGTATAAGGTTAAAGTACCATTTTGATAGTCTCTTCCCCCACACCAATCATTATCCCATTTACCTTTTCCTGCTCACTGCTCTGCCTAGTGCTAAACTTGGTTTGGAGATATACACATACCATATACTTTCCATGGAAAATGTATAATGGTATTTAAATTCATTTCTCCATTTAACAAATATTAGTTGAATACACTGGGGATTTAGAATTGAATAAAATAAACAAAAATCTTTGCCTTCAAGGAGCTTAATTTTTAGGGGAGGCAGACATCATAGTGACCTGACAAAAGATCACAATGACTTAGACAAAGAACTAGGACATAAAACTAAATAAATGTGTTATATGGTTCTTTGGAAGATCATAGGTGCTATTCAGAAAAATAAATACTGAAGATAAATAGGAAATAAATAGAGTTGTAAGAGGACAGCTCAATTTTAAGGTGACATTTGAGCCAAGACTTGTAAGAGGTGATTTAGACAAATGATATTATTAGCAGAGGGAACAGCAAGTTACCTGCACATTCAAAGAACAGGAAGGTGTTCTGTGAGTCTGAAGGAGCATAAACAAGAGGAAGAAAAGGAGCTGAGATTAGAGTTTAAGAGATACTGGGAGTCGGATGACTATTCTGGTTCTTGTTAACAAGTTTAATGCTTTCAACAGGTAGAAGACATGGTAAGGTTTTGAAAAAAAAATAACTTGATGTTACATATTTCATGAGGATCATTATAGTTTCTGTGTTGAGATTAGTCTAAAGGAGGTTGGCAGTAGCCAGATGTTAGGATGGTGTTGATTCAGGCAAGAGATCAAATGACTTGGACCCAGAACTTGGACAAAAAGTAGTGTGTGCTCAAAATTCTTGACTGTTTCTGAAGGTTGATACAACAGAGATTTCTTCTGGATCAAATGTTGATATGAGCAAAAGAGAGAAATCAAGGTTGACAACAAGCTTTTGACCTTGAATATTTGGAAGAATGGAGTTTTCATTAACTGAAATAAAGAAAATTGTGGAAGGGGAAGTTATTCACTGTGTGTGTTTTTTTTGTAAAAATCAGGAAAGCAGTTTTGGAAAGGTTAAATCACAGATGGCTTTAGACATTTTCATGAAGTGGTTGAGTAGACAGTTGGATTTGAGTTATCATCATAATGATAATATTTAAAAACTTGAGAATGAATGAGGATGCCTAGAAATTAATGTAAAGATAGTAGAGAAGAGGTATAAGATCCAAGCCTTGGACATGCCTATGTTTAGAGGTCATGGAGACAAGGAAGAACCTGCAAAGGAGAAGCAATGAGTGAGAAAGGAGGAAATCCAGGAGAGGGTGGTATCCAGGAAGTCAAATGAAAAAAATGTTTCAAGAAGGAAGGAATGATCAGCTATGTCAAATATTGATGATAGGGCAAGTCAGATGAGAACAGAAGTTATTACTTAATTCAGTAATATAGAGATTATTAGTGATTTGATATGAATAGTCAGGAAATTTAAAGATCTACTTGGACTGAATTTGAAGAAGACAATAGCAGGGGAGGAATTGGAGTTAATTATTTATAGAATAAATAAAATGGTAACATTATGTATTATGTAACATTTTTTTAATCCAATAAACTCTTTTTTTAAATTTTATTTTATTGTTTAAAGTATTACAAATAGTAATACATATGTCTCCTTTTTTCTCTATTGACTTCCGCCAGCCTCCCCTACCCCCTGGCACATGCTCTACCCACCCCTCCCCCCCAGTGTTTTGTGTCCATTGGTTATGCTTATATGCATGCATACAAGTCCTTTGGTTGATCTCTTACCCTCCCCGAACCCTCCCCTGCCTTCCCGCTGTAGTTTGACAGTCTGTTCAATGTTTCTTTGCCTCTGTATCTATTTTTGTTCATCAGTTTATAATGTTTTTTATATTCCACAAACGAGTGAGATCATGTGATATTTATCTTTCACTGGCTGGCTTATTTTGCTTAGCATAATGCTCTCCAGTTCCATCCATGCTATTGCAAATGGTGTGGTTCAGTGGTTGAACATTGAACTATGAACCAGGAGGTCATGGTTTGATTCCCAGTCAGTGCACATGCCAGGGTTGCAGGCTCGATCCCCAGTAGGGGGTATAAAGGAGACAGCTGATTAATGATTCTCATCATTGATGTTTCTACCTCTCCCTCTCCCTTCCTCTCTGAAATCGATAAAAACATATTTTTTAAAAAAAGAGTGGATATAATTCAGCCTGGAGTTCAGATGTCACAATGAAAACCAATAGGAAATAAAGTCTCCAAAAGTAGTTTCTGATAGCTCTCTTCCTTGGCTTAGGATCCACACTAAGCAGGCAAACAGGTCTTTGCCTCACAAAGGATAATAATTGAGGCCATAGATACTTTAGCCAGTAATATTTTTCAAAACATATAAGTCCCTATAAGTTGTTTATGAAGCCCACTATACCTCTCCATTTCATGTGTGTTGAAGGGAGATAGTTTATTTTAGTTGTTGTTTGGGAATCAAACTCCAGGATAAGCATCCTTGTTTCTGATGCTATTTTTTTTTCTACTTAAAAAAAAACTCATTCTATTTTGGAATGCTTTGTATCTAGAAACCCCTTTTAGTTTATAGCTCTCTCTTATGAAGAGAGGTGCTATCTCTCCCCAACCTCCCACACTGCACAGCTGTTTCTGAAAGTTATAATTAATGAAGATTTTGTTAACAGTCACATACCAAGTGTTTTTCCCAGCTTGTTGAAAGAAACAGAGTGAGTAGCAGTCATTGGGCTGGGGTCTTTAAATGTGAACTTGGCCAGTGGGCTGGAGATTGGCTATTGTCTTTTTTTTTTTAGTAAGAAAATATCTGGGAGCCCTACTGATATAGTTCAGGCTAAATTACTTTGGGAAATATAAAATTGTCTGAAATGTAGAAAAATTAAAGAGTAATTTTCAAAATAGAATTATCTTCTTCCATTGAGCCTATTAAAAGGTCTTCAAATCTTCAGGAATTTCCAGATTAATTGTCTGGCTTTGTTGATTTCTATTGTCAATTGTATATAAAATGACACCTTTTGCAGCCAACCTCACTTTCACTGTTGTGATAAAGAGAACTTGATCAAAGGGAGGGGGGCATTTGTAATAAATTCAACAATAAAGATAATTTTTTTTACAAAAAGAGAGCTTGAGCTAACACCAAGGTTGAAAAGTCAAATATCTGTAGGAGGCAAAGAGAAAACAAGCAAAGCAAGCCAGCATTAAAAGTCACTTGGAGAGGATGGCCAAAATGGCAGAGCGGTAAGTGGAAGCTACACTGACACTCTCCCAGAACCAAACTGGAAATACAACTAAAATACATAAAAACCACCCTGAAAAATCAACAGAAGACTAGCTGGAAAGAACCCTTATAATCAAGGACAGAGAGTGGAGACTGCTTAGAGACCAGTAGGAAGTGTGGCAATGCAAAAGGGCTGGCTGGGTTACCACAGACAGCAACTGAAGTTCCAGAGGGATATCTCAGCTGTGGGGTCTTCCCACTGAGAACTCTGGGGTCTAAACCCTAAGCTGAGCTCCCCAGCCCAGAGCACCAGAACTGAGAAAAGTTCCCACATAACATCTGGCTGTGAAAAGCAGCAGGATTGCTGTCTGCCAGGGAGAGATGGCTGGAAATACAGGCACTGTCTTAAAGGACCAATGCACAAAAGTTTGTGTGCAGCCTTGGGCTCTGGCAGAGTGGACTGGAGCTGTGTGAGGAGAGTCCAGGGTTGAGGGTTCTGAGATTGGAGCTCAGAGGGCAACCACCCCAGTTTCATGGCCTGAAACATTCCTTCATGCTGCTGAAGACATCTTTCTCTGGAAGAACACTGCTATCCAGGCAGTTTTTGCCTAGGGGGAAGGCAGTTGCCCCACCCTATTGGAAGAACTCTCCCTATACCCTGTGGTAAATAGTCTGAGGCTAATCAAGACTGAGTGATAATCCCATTGAAGGCAGAGACAGATCTCTGGAGGCTTTGAGTCTTTGCCCGATCTCCTTTTGGACCCAAGTGCACATCTTGGTCCTTTAAAAAGGCACCCAAGCCTTAGCTGGTTTGGGTCAGTGAATAGAATATTGGCCTGAGGAATGAAAAGTCCTGGGTTTGATTCCAGTCAAGGGCACATGCCCAGGTTGTGGGCTCGATCCCCAGTGGGGAGCATGTAGGAGGCAGCAGATCAATGATTCTCTCCCATCATTGATGTTTCTATCTCTCTCCCTCTCCCTTCCTCTCTGAAATCAATAAAAATATATTTAAAAAAAATAAAAAGGCACCCAGCTGCAGCAGAAGGAGCCACAAGCTGTGAATTGCTGATAGCTCCAAACAGGGTAAGCAAGGCCAGTCACAAAAGCTTGTGACATTGTCTTGCACTAGAGATTGGGAGTCATAGTAGATATGCATAATACATAGATACAAATATTGTGATAAAAACAACAACGACACACTATTTTCCTTATCTTGAAGAAAAGTATTTTCCTCTATACTGTTTTTTTTTTCCTTTGGAAAAAATTTCAATTGTATATTTTATTTCACTAATAGTTGTATTTTTCACAAGGAAAATGTTGTGATTATAATTGTTTGATGTATCTGTACTACACTTTTCATTTTCAGTAAATCTTATTTATTTAAAAAAAAACACATAGACACAAAGCCAAACAGGCAGCAAAAGGGGGGGGGGGAAATAAATAAACAAGCCCCAATTAAGAAATAACAACAGAATTCTCCAGAAGAAGAGCTAAATGAAATGGAGATAAGAAATTGATCAGATATAGATTTCAGAATAATGATGGAAAAGAAGCTCAACAGCATGAGAAAAGATCAGTCAGAAATAAAGACTGGCATAGCACTAATAAAGAACACATTAGAAGGAATACACAGCACATTAGGAGAAGCCAAAAAGCTCTGGGACCCCACAGTGAGCCACATGTCAGTGAGACCTCAGGCAACCCACATCACAAGAGCTGGAACCATAGGCACATCCACAACAGCTTGCACGATGAAGTCAGGGGTGATTCACACTGTTGGACAACCTGTGCAGAGACACATCCACAATTGAGAAACTAACATTTTAGACCCAACTACATTAGGAGAACTGAAATATCTCAAGTAGGGGGCTCCAAAAGAACACCCAGCTCAGGAGATCTAAGAGACTGCACTGTTGGACCACATAAATCACTGACTATATAAGACCACCCCAGAAAAAACCTGAGTGCCTTGCAATTGGATCTAAGACATGGAAACAATTACAAAAAGCCATAAAAAATGGGGAGACAAAGAAACAACCCCCAAAGGAAAGAAAAGGAGGAATCGCCAGAAAAGGTATTACATGAAATGGAGGCAAGCAATTTGTCAGAGAAAGATTCAGAGGGATGGTTATAAGGATGTTCAAATGTGTGGATGACAAAAACACACAACTCAATGAGAATTATAAAGAGCTGAATGAGAATTTCACGAACATGAATAAGAATCAAGAGGAAATGAAGAATGACATAGCAGCAATAAAAAACACAATGGAAGGGTTCAACAGTAGACTAGAAGCAGGTGAGGACTGAATCAGTCAGTTAGAAGACAAAGTATAAAAAACACTCCAGCAGAGCAGCACCTGGAAAAATAATTAAAAAACAACAGGAGAGTCTAAGGGAGCTTTGGGACAACTTGAAATGAAACAATTGCCACATAATAGGGGTGCCAGAAGGAGGGGAAGCTGAGCAAGAAATAGAAAACCTGTTTGAAGAAATAATGACAGAAAACTTCCCACACTCGGGGAAGAAAAAAGTCACACAAATTCAAGAAGTAAAGAGAGTCTAAAGCAAGATGAAGCCAAAAAGACCCACAACAAGAGACATTGTAATTAAATTGGCAAACGTAAAAGACAAAAAAAGAATCTTAAAGGCTGCAAGAGAGAGATGGAAGGTTACCTACAAGGAATCTCCCATTAGACCAGTGATTCTCAACCTTCCTAATGCTGCGACCCTTTAATACAGTTCCTCATATTGTGGTGACCCCCAACCATAAAATTATTTTTGTTGCTACTTCATAACTGTAATTTTGCTACTGTTATGAATCATAATGTAAATATCTGATATGCAGAATGTATTTTCATTGTTACAAATTGAACATAATTAAAGCATAGTGATTAATCACAAAAACAATATGTAATTATATATGTGTTTTCCGATGGTCTTAGATGCCCCCTGTGAAAGGGTCGTTCGACCCCCAAAGGGGTCTCGACCCACAGGTTGAGAACCGCTGCATTAGACTATTAACTGATTTCTCAACAGAAACATATTAGGTCAGAAGGGAATGGAATGAAGTATACAAAGTGATGCAAAGCAATGAAATTAATCCAAGAATACTCTATTCAGCAAAGCTATCATTCAAAATTGAAGGTGAAATCAGGAGCTTCACAGACAAAAAAAGGCTAAGGGAATTTATTATTACCAAATAGCAATGCAAGATATGCTAAAGGGATTACTATAAAGAAGAAATAGAAAGGGAGGAACCCAGGCATAAAGAATAAAAATGGCACCAAACAAGTAACTATCAATAATAACCTTAAATGTAAATGGATTAAATGCTCCAATCAAAAGACATAGGGTAGCCAAATGGATAAGAAAACATGACCCATATATATGCTGTCTACAAGAGACCTACCTCAGAACAAAGGACTCACACAGACTGATAGTGAAGGGATGGAAAAAAATTATTCAGTCAAATGGAAATGAAAAAAAAAAGCTGGAGTAGCAATATTATAGCTGACAAAATATACCTCAAAGTGAAGGCCATAACAAGAGATAAGGAAGGACACTTCATAATACTAAAGGGATCAATACAACAAGAGGCTATAACCTTGGTACACATATACATAAAAAAACTTCTGTAAAATATCAAGGAAGAGATTGACAGCAACACAATCATAGTAGGGGACTTTAAAACCTCATTGACATCACTCGGTAAATCCTCAAGGCAAAAAATCAGCAAATAAACAGCAATCCTAAATGACTCATTACATCAGATGGAACTAATTGACATCTTTAGAATATTTCAACCCAAAGCTATGGAATACACATTCTTGTCAAGTGCACATGGGACATTTTCAAATATAGACCACATGTTAAGACATAGGCTAAGTCACTACAAATTCGAGAAGATTAAAATCATATCAACCATCTTCTCAGATCACAATGGCATGAAATTAGGAATCAACTCCAATAAAAACAAACTTAAACAATCAAACATACTGAGACTAAACAGTATGCTATTAAACAACAAATGGGTTACTAAAGAGATCAAAGAAGAAATAAAAAGCATCTGGGAAACAAATGACAATGAAAGCACAACAACCCAATATCTATGTTACACAGTGAAAGCAATACTGAGAGGGAAGTTCATTGCACTAGGGCCGTGGTCGGCAAACTGCGGCTCGCGAGCCACATGCGGCTCTTTGGCCCCTTGAGTATGGCTCTTCCTAAGCCTTAGGAGTACCCTAATTAAGTTAATAACAATGTACCTACCTATATAGTTTAAGTTTAAAAAATTTGGCTCTCAAAATAAATTTCAATCATTGTACTGTTGATATTTGGCTCTGTTGACTAATGAGTTTGCCGACCACTGCACTAGGGGCCTATCTCAAGAAGCAAGAAAAACTGGTAATAAGTTATCTAATTCTACAACATAAAGAACTAGAAAGAGAGCAACAAGAAATGATCAGAGTAAGTAGGAGGAAAAAATAATAAAGATCATAGCAGAAATAAATGACATAGAGACCAAAAAAAGCTATACAAAAGATCAATAAAACCAAGAGCTGGTTCTATGAAAGGATAAAAAAGATTGACGAACCTCTAGCCAGGCTCACCAAGAAGCAAAGAGAGAGGACCCAAATGAACAAAATCAGAAATGAAAGAGGTGAAGTAACAACTGACATCACAGAGATACAAAGGTTCGTTAAAAAACGAACAATCACCACTATAAACAACTCTACTCCAATAAATTGGACAACATTGATCAAATGGACATATTCCTAGAAAAATACAATCTGCCAAAACTCAATCAGCAAGAATCAGAAAACTGAATAGACTGATAACTACTGTACAAATGGAAGCAGTAAAAAGACAAACAAACAAAAACAAACAAACAAACAAACAAACAAACAAAAAAAAAACCTTCCATCAAGCCAAAGCCTTGGTCCAGAAAGCTTCACAGGAGAGTTTTACCAAACATTCAAAGAAGAAATATTCTCCTCAAACTATTCCAAAAAAAATTCAGAAAGAAGGAACAGTCCTTGGCTCTTTATATGAGGCCAGCATTACCCTAATCTCAAAATCAGATAAAGACACTTCAAAGAAAGAGAATTATAGGCCAGTATCCTTGATGAATACAGATGCTAAAATCCTAAACAAAATTCTAGCAAAGCAGATCTAACAATACATTAGAAAGATCATACACTATGACCAAGTGGCATTTATTCCAGGGATGCAAGGTTAGTACAATATCTAGAAATCAATAAATGTGATTCATTACATAATCAAACTGAAAGATAAAAATTACATGATCATATCCATAGATGCAGAAAAAACATTCGACAAAATCTAACACCTTTTTTTAATTTTTTAAATTTATTTATTTATTAATTAAGGTATTACATATGTGTACTTATCCCCCCATTGTGCCCCCTCTTTGCCCCCCCCCCCCGCTCGAGCCCTCACCGCCCTGGTGACTGTGGCCATTGGTTATGCTTGTATGCATGCACACAAGTCCTTTGGTTGATCTCTCCCCTTTACCCCACGCTCCCCTACCTTCCCTCTAAGGTTTGAGCATCTGATTGTTGCTTCTCTGTCTCTGGATCTATTTTTGTTCATCAGTATATGTTGTTCATTATATTCCACAAATGAGTGAGATCCTGTGATATTTATCTTTCTCTGACTGGCTTATTTTGCTTAGCATAATGCTCTCCAGGTCCATCCATGCTGTTGCAAATGGTAGGAGTTCCTTCCTTTTTACAACAGTGTAGTATTCCATTGTGTAGACGTACCACAGGCTTTTAATCCACTCATCTGCTGATGGGCACTTAGGCTGTTTCCAAATCTTAGCTATGGTGAATTGTGCTGCTATGAACATAGGGGTGCATATATCCTTTCTGATTAGTGTTTGTAGTTTATTGGGAAATATTCCTAGAAGTGGGATCACGTGGTCAAATGTGAGTTCCATTGTCAGTTTTTTGAGGAAACTCCATACTGTTCTCCAAAATGGCTGCACCAGTCTGCATTCACACCAGCAGTGCATGAGGGTTCCTTTTTCTCCATGTCCTCGCCAGCACTTGTCGTTTGTTGATTTGTTGATGATAGCCATTCTGACAGGTGTGAGATGGTACCTCATTGGAATTTTGATTTGCATCTCTTGGATGATTAATGACTTTGGGCATGTTTTCATATGTCTCTTGGCCTTCTGTATGTCCTCTTTCAAAAGTATCTGTTTAGGTTCATTGCCCAATTTCAGATTGGGTTGTTTATCTTCCTTTTGTAAGTTGTATGAGTTCCCTGTAAATGTTGGAGAGTAAACCCTTATTGGAGATAACATTGGCAAATATGTTCTCCCATGCAGTAGGCTTTCCTGTTGTTTTGCTGATGGTTTCTTTTGCTGTGCAAAAGCTTTTTATTTTGATGTAGTCCCATTTGTTTATTTTCTCTATAGTTTCCATTGCCCTAGGAACTGTATCAGTAAAGAAATTGCTTCGGCATATGTCTGAGAATTTGCTGCCTGTGGATTCCTCTACTATTTTTATGGTTTCCCATCTTATGTTTAAGTCCTTTATTCATTTTGAGTTTATTTTTGTGTATGCTGTAAGTTGGTGGTCTAGTTTCATTTTTTTGCACGTATCTGTCCAATTTTCCCAACACCATTTATTGAAGAGTCTGTCTTGACTCCATTGTATGTTCATGCCTCCTTTGTGGAATATTAATTGAGCATAGTGGTTTGGGTAAATTTCTGGGTTCTCTATTTTATTCCTTGATCTATATATCTGTTCTTGTGCCAGTAGCAGGCAGTTTTGAGAACAGTGGCTTTGTAATACAGGTTTATATCTGGTATTGAGATCCCTCCTACTTTGTTCTTCTTTCTCAGGATTGCTGCAGCTATTCGAGGTCTTTTTTTATTCCAGATGAATTTTTGGAAAGTTCGTTCTAGGTCTGTGAAATATGCCGTTGGTGTTTTAATGGGGTATGTATTGAATCTATAGATTGCTTTGGGTAGTGTGGACATCTTGATGATGTTGATTCTACCAATCCATGAACACGATATGTTCTTCCATCTGTTTATGTCTTCCTCTATCTCCTTTTTCAGTGTCCTGTAGTTTTTGGCGTATAGGGCTTTTACCTCCTTAGTCAAGTTTATTCCTAGGTATCTTAATATTTTTGGTGCGATGGTAAATGGGATTGCTTTTTTAGTCTCTCCTTCTGTAAGTTCATTATTGGTGTATAGAAATGCCCTAGATCTCTTGGTATTAATTTTGTATCCTGCTACATTGCCGAATTCATTTATTAAGTTTAATAATTTTTTGATGGAGTCTTTAAGGTTTTCTATGTATAGTATCATGTCATCTGCAAATAAGGACTGTTTTACTTCTTCTTTACCTATTTGGATGCCTTTTATTTCTTCTTCTTATCTGATCGCAACGGCTAGTACTTCCAGTACTATGTCGAACAGGAGTTTTGAGAATGGGCTTCCCTGTCTTGTTCCTGTTCTTAGGGGAAATGGTTTTAGGTTTTGCCCATTGAGTATGATGTTGGCTGTGGGTTTGTCATATAGGGCTTTTATTATGTTAAGGCATGACCCTTCTATCCCCACCTTGCTGAGAGTTTTTAATCAAGAAAGGGTGTTGGATTTTGTCAAATGTTTTTTCTGCATCAGTTGATATGACTATGTGATTTTTATCTCTCAATTTGTTAATGTGATGTATCACATTTATTGATTTGTGGATATTGTACCATCCTTGCATCCCCAAGTAGGGATAAATCCTACTTGGTCATGGTGTATGATCTTTCTGATGTACTGCTGGATCTGATTTGCTAGAATTTTGTGAGGATTTTGATATCTATGTTCATGAGGGATATTGGACTGTAATTCTCTTTTATTGTGCTGTCTTTATCTGGTTTTGGTATTAGGGTGATGCTGGCTTTATAGAATGAGCTTGGAAGTGTTCCTTCCTCATGAATTTTTTGCAAATGTCTGAGGAGGATATGTTTTAATTCTTCTTTGAATGTTTTTAAAACTCCCCTATGAAGCCGTCTGGCCCTGGGCTTTTCTTTGCTGATAGCTTTTTGATGACTGCTTCAATTTCTTCCATAGTTGTCGGCCTATTGATATTTTTAGAATCTTCCTGATTAGTTTTGGAAGGTTGTATTTTTCTGGGAATATGTCTATTTCCTCCAGGTTTCCTAGGTTGTTAGAATAGAGTTGTCCATAGAATTTTTTAACAATCCTTTGTATTTCTGTGGGGTCTGTTGTTATTTTGCCTCTTTCATTTCTGATTTTGTTTATTTGGGTCCTCTCTCTTTGCTTCTTGGTGAGCCTCACTAGAGGTTCGTCAATCTTCTTTATCCTTTCAAAGAACCAGTTCTTTGTTTCATTGATCTTCTGTATTGTTTTTTTGGTCTCTATGTCATTCATTTCTCCTCTGATCTTTATGATCTCCTTCCTTCCTCTCACTCTGGGCTTTTCTTTTTGCTCTCTAATTCTTTAAGTTGTAGAGTTAGATGACTAACTACAATTTTTTCTTGTTTTTTGAGGTAGGCCTGTAGAGCTATAAACTTCCCTCTCAGGACTGCTTTCATTGTGTCCCATAGATTTTGGATTCTTGTGTTTCTATTGTCATTATTTTCCAGGATGTTTTTAATTTCTATTTTGACCTCTTTGGTAACCCAATCATTTTTTAATAGCATGCATTTCAGCTTCCAAGTGTTTGAATATTTTGGATTGTTTTTATTATAGTTTATTTCTAATATTATGCCATTGTGGTCTGAGAAAATGCTTGATATGATTTTAATCTTCTTGAATTTGCGGAGACATTCCTTGTGACTCAATATGCGATCTATTGTTGAAAATGTCCCATGTGTACTTGAGAAGAACGTATATTCCCTTGTTTTGGGGTCAAAAGTTCTGAAGATGTCAATTAAGTCCATTTGATCTATTGAGTCCTTTAGGATTGCTGTTTCTTTGCTGATTGTTTGTCTAGAGGATTTATCAAGTGATGTCAGTGGGGTATTAAAGTTCCCTAGTAAGATTGTGTTGTTGTTGATCTCTCCCTTGATATCTTCTAGGAGCTTTTTTTAAAAATGTATTTGGGTGCTCCTGCATTGGGTGCATACATGTTTATCAGGTTTATAGCTTCTTGTTGTATTAATTCCTTTAGTATTATGAAGTGGCCTTCCTTATCTCATGTTTTGGCCTTCACTTTGATGTCTATTTTGTCTGATATAAGTATTGCTACCCCAGCTTTTTTTTTGATTTCCATTTGCCTGGAAGATATTTTTCCATCCCTTCATTTCAGTCTGTGTGAGTCCCTTGTTCTGTTGTGGGTCTCTTTAGACAGCATATATATGGGTCATGTTTTCTTATCCATTCAGCCATTCCATATCTTCTGATTGGAGCATTTAATCCTTTTACATTTAAAATATTATTGATAGGTACTTGTTTGTAGCCATTTTACATTTTGTGCCTGTGTTTCTTCTTCCCTTCTTATTTCTTCTGTTTACACCAGTCCCTTTAGCATTTTTTGCATTGCTGCCTTGGTAGCATTTTCTTTTTGTCTGTGAAGTTCCTGATTTCCCCTTCAATTTTGAATGATAGCCTTGCTTGTTAGAGTATTCTTGGATTCAGTCCCTTGTTTTGCATTACTTTATAAACTTCCTTCCATTCCTTCCTGGACTGATGTGTTTCTGTTGAGAAATTATTTTATAATCTAATGGGAGATCCCTTTTACATAACTTGCTATCTCTCTCTTCCAGCCTTTAAGATTCAATCTTTGTCCTGAATGTTTGCTATCATGATTATGATGTGTCTTGGTCTGGGTCTTTTTGGGTTCATCTTGTTTGGGACTCTCTGTGCTTGTGTGACTTTTTTCTTCCCCACATTATGGAAGTTTTCTGACATTTCTTCAAACAGATTTTTTAACCCTGGTACCTCTTCTTGTCATTCTGGCACCTCTTTTATTCATATGTTGCTTTGTTTCATGTTGTCCCAAAGCTCCCTTAGACTTCCCTCCTCTCTTTTCATTATTTTCTTCAATTGCAGTTCAGTTTGGGTGTGTTTTGCTGCCTCGTCTTCTAACTTGCTAATTCTGTCCTCCGCTTCTCCTAGTCTACTGTTGAAACTTTCCTTAGTGTTTCTTATTGCAGCTATATCCCTCTTTATTTCTTCTTGATTCTTACATAAGTTGTTGATTTTTGCATCCATCGGGTTTATGAACTGTATGACCCTTATTCTGAATTCTTTTTCTGACATATTGCATGCCTCCATTTCACTTAGCTACTTTCTGGTGATTTCTCTTTTTCATTCATTTGGGGTTTTCTTTGTCTCCCCATTTTTGTTCTCACTGAAGGGTCTAGGTGTCGAGTTGTGCGGTGGCTGCTCCTTGTGCTGTCATGGCAATGGCTGTTACTCAGTTAGTGGCCATTCCTCTGGTGTGTGCTTCTCGCGCGGCTGCTTGCAACAGTGGTGACTCCTCTGGCTCATGGGTGTGGCTGCTTGCTAGGCTCCTGATCCTCATATGGGGACAGGCTGAACATGGCTGCTGCTCCTCGGGCAGAGGCGGGATGCTCACACGCTGCTGCTCCTCAGATGGGGGCAGGCTGCTTGTGCAGCTGCTGCCCCTTGGACAGGTGTGTGATGCTCAAGTGGCTGCTGCTCCTCGGACGGTGTTGGGCTGCATGGGTATGTTGCTTCTGGGATGGAGGGGGCTACTGCTTTTTGGATGGGGGGCCTGCTCTTGAGGCTCCTGCTGGTCATAGCTCCCTGGACTAAAGCCTTGGGCCAGCAAGAGGGACATGCTCTTAGGAACTCACAGGAGCCTGTGCCCAAGGTGGCTGGAGTCTTGGTGACCATAGGACCGCAGCTATGGCAGTTGGTCCCTGGCAGGGGTGGCTGGAGAATCCCGGATGGTTTCTGAGGGCACTGTGGGTGGAGGTGAGGCTGGGCTCCCAGTCACAGCAGCTCTCCCCTTCAAGAAGGTGTGGCCACTGTGGTAGAGCCAGCCACCCTGTGACTATTTGCAATGGTAGCAGAGGCTAACTTGCAAGGTGAGCCCAGTCTGCCTGCCCCTGAAGGTCCTGTGGTATCTAAATGTCCCTCACTCACACAAACACACACACACACACACACACACACACACACTCCACATGTCTACACACTCCCCTTTTGCTCCCTTGCTCACTCATGCTCTCTCACTCACTGCCACCATCTTCCTGCCTCTGTAGTTGCCTCTGGAGTATTATTGAGCCATTCGTGGATGGAGTCTCCTCTCTGGGTGTCTGGTTATGTGGCTCTCTGTATACCACATTGACTAAACAGGACAAAATGCAATTTGACAAGACATGACACAAAGGGAACAAAATGTGAATGTACTCATGACACCAATAACCCCAATATAAGTGATCACCAAAGAAAAAGAATTGGGGGAGGGAAAAGAGAGCACACATGATATCTCAGAGAGAAAAAATGGTAACAGAGAAAAGAAAAAGAAGAAAAAGGAAGGAAAAGAGAAAAAATATATATATGGGGAGAAAACACCACAGAACAAACAGATAAACCAAAAAATTCACACACCAAACACCCAGAGAAGAGGGTGGGGAAGAATCTGTAGAGGCCAAGCTTATATACAGAAAGTAAGGTTAAGGAATTGGATGAATATGAGGAGAACCTTATGAGCAGATAAGAAAAAAGAGAAAGAGAAAGAAGAAAAAGAAAAAGAAAAAAAATTTAAAAAATTAATTAAAAATAGGATAAAATAAAAAATAAATAAAAATAAAAATGGAATGATGAAAAAATAATCTGAAAATAAATAAAAATAAAGAAACAAATGAAAAAAAGAGCTAACAAAATAATAATAAAATAAAATAAAAATGAAAAAGTGAGTGTTATCAGTTTCCACTGAGTTTTAATGCCTCATGGGGGCTGGTTTAGAATCCCACTCTTCTCAGTTTCCTGTTAGATTGTTGAAGTTTTAAGCAGTCCACTGCTCCTCTGTTTGTGTCTATTCCCACAGCCTTGACTGCCAACTGGCAGGACCAATCTTCCCACTTAACCTGTCTGCCTGCTGTCAATGTTAATCTCTCAAGCAGCTGTTTCTGACAGGGCTATAGTTGGGAAGGTTGCTGGGACTGAATAGCCTCTCTTCAGCCCAGTCCCTGAGGGCTCTCACAAACTATTCTGATTTTTTTTTTGTATCCCTTGTAACACTCAGGGGGTAGTCTGGGTGTGGCTGTATTGGTTGCCTGGACATTGTAGGGAGGGGATATCTCTTCAGGAAAAATGACTGCTTAGGTCCCATGTGTCAGGTATGTCTCAGTGGCAGACTCGCTGCCACCTCTCCCCCACCCTCTCCTCTCCCCAGCCTCTCCCCAAGCTCCACAAGTCTGCAACTCTACCTGCACCTCAGCCATAGGTGAGTGTTTGCATTTGAAAGATCCAGTGAACAGGGTTTAATGAATAAAAGCAAAGACCAAAAGGAGGGGAAAGAGCTGTGCCACTGCGAACCCCTCTACCCCCAGCATGGCATGGCTTGGGCAGTTGTTCAGGTTTCCCCCTCTGGGCTCAGCCTCTCATGGCTGTGGGCTTAGATCTAGAATCCCTTGCTGCCAACAGCCCTGTGGACTTCCTTTCCACAGTGAGATGTTATACCTGTTTCAAGGGATGCGGCCTTGGTGCTGTGCGGCTTCCTTCCGACCCTCTGGGCTTGGAAGACTCACACCCCTCTCCAGCCCAGATCTCTTATTTTACTGTTCTCCAGGCATCCTCTGCCAGTCCTGAAAGCAAATTGTCTCACCAACTGTGTCTACTTGTCCAATTCAGGGTGGATGTTATTTGATTTAGTTGCTCCTTCTATCTGCTCCGGGAGAAGGCTCGGGACATGTCTGCCTATTCCACCGCCATTTTGTCTCCCAACACCCTTTTTTTGTTAAAAGCTCTGAACAAAGTAGAAATAGAGGAATCGTCCCTCAACATAACAAAAGTCTTATATGACAAACCTACAGCCAGCATCATACTCAATGGGCAAAAGCTAAAACCATTTCCAATAAGAACAGGATCAAGACAGGGATGCCCACTTTCACCACTCCTGTTTGACATAGTACTAGAAATGCTAGCCATTGTAATCAGACAATAAGAAAAAATAAAAGGCATCCAAATTGGAAAGGAGGAAGTAAAATTGTCACTATTCGCAGATACATGATATGTACATAGTAAATCTTAAGGACTCCATCTGAAAACTACTAAATTTAATAAATGAATTCAGCAATGTAGCAGTATACAGAGTTTATGCCCAGAAATCGATGGCATTTTTATGCACTAATAATGAACTCTCAGAAAGAGAAACTAAACAAACAATTCTATATTTAGGAATAAACTTAACCAAAAAGGAAAAAGTCTTGTACTCAGAAAAGTATAGGAGGTTGAAAAAAGAGATAAAGAAAGATATAAACAAGTGGAAGAATATACCTTGTTCATAGCTTGGTAGAATAAACATCATTATAATGTCCATACTACCCAAATTAATCTATAGATTCAATGCAATCCCTATTAAAATACCAACAGTATTTTTCACAGAGCTGGAACAAATACTCCAAAAATTCGTATGGAATAAAAAAATACCCCGAGTAGCTGCAGCAATCTTGAGAAAGAAAGACAAAGTTGGAGGCATGAAAATACCATATTTCAAGTTATACTACAAAGCCATTGTACTCAATACAGCCTGGTATTGGCATTAGAACAGACATATAGTTTTATTGGAAAGAACTGAGACCCCAGAAATGTTCCTACCTGCTAGTGTGGCCTGTGTGAGGTGACTGTTGCCAAGGTGGCACCACTCTGTGAATCCCTGCAATGATCCTGGAGCCTGCAAGGCCTGACTCACTGAGGGATCAGGGTGGTGGTGGGGAGGCAGGAATCCTGGGGTCAGTGGGTTGTCAGAGGCCACTCTGGGTGGTGGTGAGGCAGGGCTCCTAGTCGTGGCAGCTCTCCCTTTCAAGATGGCATGGTGTCTGTGCTATAGCCAGACTACACAGGGAGTGCCTGCAGTGGTAGCAGGGGTTCCGCATCCAGAAGAGCCTGGTCAGCCATCCCCCAAGCCTCCTGCAGGATCTAACTGTTCCTCTCTCTCTCACACACACACCATGTACATCCACACACTCCCCTTTCACTCCATCCCTCACTCACACTCTCTTCCTCACTGCTGTCCTGCTGGTCGTCATCTTAATAACCCATCTCATTTGTTTTTTTTTAAATTAATAAATCTTTATTGTTCAGATTATTACAGAAGTTACTCTTTTTCCCCCCATAGCTCCCCTCCACCTGGTTCCCACCCCACCCCATACCTTTACCCCCTGCCACTGTCCTCATCCATAGGTGTAAGATTTTTGTCCAGTCTCTTCCCACACCCCCCACACCTCCTTCCCCCCAAGAATTGTCAGTCCACTCCCTTTCTATGCCCCTGCTTCTATTATATTCACCAGTTTATTCTGACTTAATTTTTAGGTTCACTTGTTGATAGATATTTATTTGAAGTCACTTTGTTGTTCATAATTTTTATCTTTGACTTTTTCTTCGTCTTCCTCTTCTTAAAGAATATCCTTCAGCATTTCATATAGTCCTGGTTTGGTGGTGATGAACTCCTTTAGCTTTTTCTTGTCTGTGAAGCTCTTTATCTGACCTTCAATTCTACATGATAGCTTTGCTGGGTAGAGTAATCTTGGTTGTAGGTTCTTGCTATTCACCACTTTGAATATTTCTTGCCACTCCCTTCTGGCCGGCATGGTTTCTGTTGAGAAATCAGCTGACAGTCGTATGGGTACTCCCTTGTAGGTAATTAACTGTTTTTCTCTTGCTGCTTTTAAGATTCTCTCTTTGTCTTTAGCCCTTGGCATTTTAATTATGATGTGTCTTGGTGTGGTCCTCTTTGGATTCCTCTTATTTGGGGTTCTCTTCACTTTCTGGACTTGTAAGTCTATTTCTTTCATCAGATAGGGAAAGTTTTCTGTCATGATTTCTTCTAATAGGCTTTCAGTATCTTGCTCTCTCTCTTCTTCTGGACCCCAATAATTCAGATGTTGGTACGTTTGAAGTTGTCCCAGAGGCTCCTTACACTATCTTCATATTTTTGGATTCTTTTTTCGTTTTGCTTTTCTGGATGGGTGTTTTTGCTTCTTCGTATTTCAAATCTTTGACTTGATTCTTGGGATCTTCTAGTCTGCTGTTGTATCTCTGTATATTATTTTTAATTTCAGTCAGTTTATGTTTAATTTCTGACTGGTCCTTTTCCATTTTTTTTGGCATTCTCATTAAGATCCTTGAAGGTCTCACTAAGTTCCTCGGAGGTTCATAGAAGATTCTTGAGTAGCCTTATAACTGTGGTTTTGAACTCTATGTCCTCCATTAGTTTGCTTTCCTCCATTTCTTGCATTTGTGACATGTTTCTTTGTCTCCGCATTTTTGGCTGACTGTGAGGACCCGCTGTGTCTACAGTGGAAGAACTGCTGTGCTGGAGACACCCTTATGGGGTAGGACTGGCTTCAGTGGGGCTTTGGTGCTCACTGAGTCTGCTTCTTGAGTGTGTCCCTTATGGATGTGAGGAGTTGAAATCTGGTATCTGACCAGGGATACCCTGGCTCCTGGATCTCCAAGTCAACCACTGTGTGAGTCCACCCAGCAGGAGCTACAGCAATATCAGCAGATTTCTCCTCTTTGTTTGGGGTTTGGAAGTTTTGGAGCTCTCTGACCCAGCTGCAGTTTGTTAGGTTAGGCTGCAAAAGTGCAGGTGATTCCTTTGCACCACTGAGCACAACTTGGTTGGGGATGTAAATTGAGTGGGGTGGGGTCTCAGAGAATCACCAGGGTGGAGCAAACAGCAATGGCTGTCGTCAGCTTCTCCGCAATTCCGCATGTCTCCAAGACTCCGCGTCTCTGCGTCCCCGAGTCCCGTGCCCCCACAGCATCAATGATCCCTGTGAGCAGCTCTGTGAGAAAGCCACCCTTGCTTTCTGATCCTCTGCAAGACACTCCAGTTTCTCCCTATAGGAGTCTGGGACCCCAGAGTCTCGCCATAAATAAGTTCAATGCATTCAAGAGCTTGTATCCCCTTCCGATTGAAAAAAACCTTGCACCCAGGTGCAGCCGCCTCACGCGCGCCTTTGCACCTCTGTTCTTGGCGCCTCTGCACTTCCTACCCATTCTCAATGTGCTTTTTTCTTTCCTTCTAGTTGTAGAACTTCCACTCGGCCAGCTTTCCCGTGGTTTTGGATTATAGCTGCTTTGTCTTATAGTTGTAGTTTTAATATTGTTGTGGGGGGGGCAGCACGTACAAGTTTATACCTTATGCCGCCATCTTGGTTCCTTCCCTCATTTGTTTTTAATTAATTTATTTTTTTAAATAAGCTGTCTTGCGGGAAACTATAAAAATACTAGAAGAATCCAAAGGCAACAAAATCTCAGACATATGCCGAAGCAATTTCTTCACCGATACTGATCCTAGGGCATTGGAAACTAAAGAGAAAATAAACAAATGGGACTACATCAAAATAAAAAGTTTCTGCACAGCAAAAGAAACCATCAACAAAACAACAAGAAAGCCCACTACATGGGAGAACATATTTGCCAACATTATATCTGATAAGGGCCTAATCTCCAACATTTGTAGGGAACTCATACAACTTAACAAAAGGAAGATAAACAATCCAATCAAAAAATGGGCAAAGGACCTAAATAGACACCTTTTAAAAGAGGACATTCAGAAAGCCAAGAGACATATGAAAACATGCTCAAAGTCGCTAATCATCCGAGAGATGCAAATCAAAACAACAATGAGGTACCATCTCACACCTGTCAGAATGGCTATCACCAACAAATCAACAAACGACAAGTGTTGGAGAGGATGTGGAGAAAAAGGAACACTTGTGCACTGCTGGTGGGAATGCAGACTGGTGCAACCATTATGGAAGACAGTATGGAGTTTCCTCAAAAAACTGGAAATGGAACTCCCATTTGACGCTGTGACCCCACTTCTAGGAATATATCCCAAGAAACCAGAGACACCAATCAGAAAGGATATATGCACCCCTATGTTCATAGCAGCACAATTCACCATAGCTAAGATCTGGAAACAGCCTAAGTGCCCATCAGTAGATGAATGGATTAGAAAACTGTGGTACATCTACATGATGGAATACTATGCTGCTGTAAAAAAGAAGGAACTCTTACCATTTGCAACAGCATGGATGGAACTGGAGAGCATTATGCTAAGTGAAATAAGCCAGTCAATGAAGGAAAAATACCACATGATCTTACTCATTCATGGATAATAGAGTCCATTATAAACTTTTGAACAATAATAGATACAGAGGCAGAGTTGCCTCGAACAGACTGTTAAACTACAGCAGGAAGGCCGGGGAGGGTGGTGGGGGCAGGAGGGGGGGCGGTAAGAGATCAACCAAAGGACTTGTATGCATGCATATAAGCATAACCAATGGACATAAGACACTGGGGGGTAGGGGAGGCCAGGGGATTGTCAAGGGCGGGGAAAAAAAAGGAGACATATGTAATACTCTTTGTAATAATTTAAGCAATAAAAAACAATTATTAAAAAATAAATAAATAAATAAAATAAATAAGCTGTCTTGGAGAGAGATAAAAGAGGGCGGCTGGCAGAACGGAGGTGAATTGGAGGAAGTGAGTGAGTGAGGGGATGAAAGGAGGGTGTGTGGATGTGTGGTGTGTGTGTGTGTGTGAGTGAGTGAGGGACAGTTAAATCTGGCAGGAGCAGCAGGGGCTGATATACAAGACTTTCTTGGACAGGGAGAGACTACAACTGCTGCAGGCACTCCCTAGACTGTGGGACTCAGGCACGGAGCCCACGCCATCTTGAAGGGGAGAGCAGCCTCTTCTAGGAACTCATCAGCACCACCACCCAGACAGGCCTTGGACACTGCCCACGACCCAGCAGCCACACCAGCAAAAATCCTGCTGCCCCACCCACAGACCTGCAGACTCTGGAACCTCCACCTCTAAAGGTGCACACTCCCCCAGCAGTAAGTGCAACGTCCCCACTCCCCAGCAGCAGAACTCTGGACACCACATTTGCACCTTCCCAGCTCGCAGGCATATAGGGTACACCACTTCATAGGCAGTACTTGGGAGCCACTGTGACCCCCTGCTGGGTGTGATTTCATACAGACAAGGGCACACTGCCCTGAAGTAGAAATTCTGAATTCCCTCTTCCTGAATAACTGCCCACAGACAACCCAGCTGTGCAACTTCAGTGTCAGGGCCCCTCAGAGTGCATCAGAGCTCTGCACTGGCAAACGCACTGCCACAGTCGCACATTTCCAACGAGCATGGCATCCTGAGCCCATCTATCCACAGGGCACTTGTGGGAGCTGCTGTGAGCCCCTGCTGGGTGCAATCTTGGACAAACAGGGATACACTTGCCCTGGAAGTAGAAATTCTGAATTCACTCATCCTGGATAACTGCCCACAGATGCCTCAATTACACAGCTTCAGTGCCAGGGCCCTTCAGAGTGTTTCAGTGCGCCGCGCTGACAAATGCATTCCTGTGAGCCACCACTGGGAGTGCGTGCCTATCCACCTCAGGTGCAGCAGCAAAAACTGAGTCTTCACACCTCACAGCTGCAGAACTCTGGACACTACAGTTGCACACTTTTCCCATATGCAGGCCTCCCAAGCCCACCACTCCACAGGCAGCCCTTGGGTGCTTCTGTGAGCCCCTGCTGGGCAACACTTATACAAACAGGGATGCACTGATGGGCTGTAGAAACACTGAATTCCCTCTTCTGGGATACCTGCCCACAGACATCACAATCCCGTGGCTTCAGCGGCAGGGCCCTTCAGAGTGTGTCAGTACACCCTGCTGGCAAAGACACCATGGGTGCCCATGTGAGCCGCCACTGGGGGCATGTGTATCAAACCACAGAAGCAGCAGCAAAAGCTGAGTCTGCCCACCCCACAACTACAGAACTCTGGATATCACAGTCACACCTGTCCAGAGCACAGGCCTCCTGAGCCCCATCACCCCAACAGACGGTTTCTGGGTGCCACTGTGAGTCCCTGTTGGGCACGTGCAATTTCAGCCAAGGGCATAAGACAGCAAAAAATTGGCACACCCCATCCACGGCACCTGACTTCTAAACACCGCAGTTGCGCCCTTTTCCAGCTCGCAGACCCTACATCAAATGAAACTAAATAGCTCAAGTAGGGGATTACCCAAGCCCCAGGAGTCCTGAGAGATCACATCAGGTAGCATGATCACCAAAAGAACCCTGTGTAGCACAGCAATCGGACCTACAATTAAAAATGGTTACAGCAAAAACATGGGGAAGACAAAAAAGCAATTCCCTAAAGGGGAAGAAAAAAGAGAAATCCCCCAGAAAAGGAGTTAAATGAAATTGAGGCTAGCAACATATCAGAGAAAGAATTCAGAGTAATGGTTATAAGAATGCTCAAACGTCTGGATGACAAATACACACCTCAGTGACAAATACACACAACTCAATGAGAATTATAAGGAGCTGAATGAGAATGTCACCAACATGAAAAGGAACCAAGAGGAGATGAAGAACGACATAGCTGCAATAAAGAACACAACGCAAGGCTAAAACAGTAGACTAGAAGAGACTGAGGACTGCATCAGTGAAGTAGAATACAAGGTAGGAAAAAATACACAAACACAGCAGCAACTGGAAAGAAAATTAAAAAGCAAGAGGATAGCCTGAGGGAGCTTTGGGACAACACAAAACAAATGACATTCGCTTAATAAGGGTACTAGAAGGAGAGGAGGAGAAGCAAGGAACAGAAAACCTTTTTGAAGAAATAATAACAGAAAACTTCCCTGATATTGGCAAGAAAAAAACTATGCAAGTTGAATAAGCACATAGAGTCCCAAACAAGATGAACCACAAAAGACCGCCACCATAATTAAATTGGCAAACACCAATGACAAAGTAAGAATCTTAAAGCCTGCCAGAGAGAGACAGAAAGTTATCTACAAGGGATCTCCTATTAGAATATAAACTGCTTTCTCAACAGAAACACACCAGGCCAGAAGGGAATGGAATGAAATACACAAAGTGATGCAAAGGAAGGGACTGAATCCAAGAATACTCTACCCAGCAAGGCTATCATTCAACATTGAAGGTGGAATCAGGAGCTTCACAGACAAAAAAGGGCTAAGAGAGTTTATTACCACCAAGCCAGCAATGCAAGAAATGCTAAAGGGACTGCTGTAAAAAGAAGAAACAGAAAGGCAAGAAGAAACACAAACATTAAGAATAAAAATGACCACAAACAAGTACTTTTCAATAATAACATTAAATGTAAATGGATTAGATGCTCCAATCAAAAGACATATTGTAGCTGAATGGGTAAGAAAACATGACCCATATATTTGCTGTCTGCAAGAGACCCACCTCAGAACAAAGGATTCACACAGACTGAGAGTGAAGGGATGGGAAAAAATTTTTCAGGCAAATGGAAATGAAAAAAAAAAAAGCTGGGATTGCGATATATATATCTGACAAAATGGACCTCAAAGTAAAGGCCAGAACAAGAGATAAGGAAGGCCACAGCATAATACTAAAGGGAGCAATTCAACAAGAAGATATAACTCTGGTAAACATATATGGACCCAATACAGGAGCACTCAAATACATTAAACAACTTCTGGAAGATATCAAGGGAGAGATCAATAGCAATACAGTCATAGTAGGGGACTTTAATACACCACGGACACCACTGGATAAATTCTCTAAACAAAAAATCAGCAAAGAGACAGCAATCCTAAATGACTCACTAGATCAGATTGACTTAATTGACATGTTCAGAATATTTCATCCCAAAGCTACAGAATACACATTCTTCTCAAGGGTACAAAGGACATTTGCAAAGATAGACGATATATTAGGACACAGGCAAAGTCTCTTCAAATTCAAGAGGATAGAAATCATAACAAGCATCTTCTCAGATCACAATGGCATAAAACTAGAAATCAACTACACTAAAAACAATGAAAAAAAATCAAACACTTGGAGGCTAAATAGCATGCTATTAAACAATGACTGGGTTACCAAAGAGATCAAAGAAGAAATAAAAAGCATCCTGGAAACAAATGACAATGAAAACACAACAATCCAAAATGTAGGGACACAATAAAAGCAGTCCTGAGAGTGAAGTTCATAGCTCTACAGGCCTACCTCAAAAAACAAGAAAAACTGGTAATAAATTATCTAACCTTGCAACTTAATGAATTAGAAAGAGAGCAACAAGGAAAGCCCACAATATCCAGAAAGAAGGAATTAATAAAGATCAGAGCAGAAATAAACGACATAGAAACCAAAAGAAAAAAATAAATAAAAAGATCAATGAAACCAAGAGCTGGTTCTTTGAAAGGATAAACAAGATTGATGAACCTCTCTCCAGGCTCACTAACAAATAAAGAGAGAGGATCCAAATAAACAAAATCAGAAATGAAAGAGGTGTAGTAACAACTGACCCTACTGATATACAAAGGATTGTAAAAAACACTATGAACAACTCTACTCCAAAAAACTGGACAACCTTGATGAAATGGACACATTCCTAGTAAAATACAGGCTTCCAAAACTCAATCAGAGAGAATCAAAAAACCTGAATAGGCCTATAACTACTGATGAAATTGAAAAAGTAATCAGAAAGTTTCCAGCAAACAAAAGCCCTGGACCAGATGGCTTCACAGGGGAGTTTTACTGAACATTCAAAGAAGAACTAAAACCAATCCTTCTCAGACTATTCCAAAAAATTCAAGAGGTAGGCACACTTCCAAGCACTTTCTATGAAGCCAGCATTACCCTAATCCCAAAAGGAGATAAAGATACCACAAAAAAAGAGAATTACAGGCCAATATCCCTCATGAACATAGATGCTAAAATCCTCAACAAAATTCTAGCAAACTGGATCCAGCATTACATTAGAAAGATCATACACCATGACCCAGTGGGATTTATTCCAGGAATGCAAGGCTGGTACAATATCAGCAAATCAATAAATGTTATACATCATGTAAACAAATTGAGAGACAAAAATCACATAATCATATCGATTGATGCACAAAAGGCATTTGACAAAGTCCAACACACTATTCTGATAAAAACGCTCAGCAAAGTGGGAGTAGAAGGATCATACCTCAACATAATAAAAGCCATATATGACAAACCTATAGCCAACATCATACTCAATGGGCAAAAACTAAAACCATTTCCCTTAAGAACAGAAACAAGACCGGGATGCCCCCTTTCACCACTCCTGTTCAACATAGTACTAGAAGTACTAGCTATAAATTGGAAAAGAAGACGTAAAATTGTCATTATTCGCAGATGACATGATACTGTAAATAGAAAACACTAAAGACTCCATCAAAAAATTATTAGACTTAATAAATGAATGGCAATGTAGCAAGATAAAAATTAACACCAAGAAATCTATGGCATTTTTATACACCATTAGCGAACTTACAGAAAGAGAAATTAGAAAAACAATTCCATTTACCATTGCACACACACACACAAAAAGTTAAGATACCAATGAATAAACTTATCTAAGGAGGTAAAAGACCTCTACTCAGAAAACTACAGGACGTTGAAAAAAGAGCTAAGCCCTGACCGTTTTGGCTCAGTGGATAGAGCATCGGCCTGTGGACCGAAGGGTTCCAGGTTCGATTTCGGTCAAGGGCATGTACCTTGGTTGCGGGCACATTCCCAGTGGGAGGTGTGTAGGAGGCAGCTGATTAATGTTTCTCTCTTATTGATGTTTCTAACTCTCTATCCCTCTCCCTTCCTCTCTGTAAAAAATCAAAAAATATTTTAAAAAAGAGAGATAGAGGAAGACATAAACTGATGAAAGAACATACCGTGTTCATGGATTGGTAGAATCAACATCATTAAAATGTCCATACTACCCAAATCAATCTATAGATTCAATGCACTCCCCATTAAAATACCAACAGCATATTTCACAGATCTAGAAAGTACTCTCCAAAAATTCATCTGGAATAAAAAAACCAAAAAACAAAAACAAACAAAAAAAAACCTGAATTGCTGCAAGTGATCCTGAGAAAGAAGAAGAAAGTAGGAGGGATCTCAATACCAGATATCAACCTGTATTACAAAGCCACTGTTCTCAAAACTGCCTGGTACTGGCACAAGAACAGACATATAGACCAATGGAATGAATAGAGAACCCAGAAATGGACACAAACCACTATGCTCAATTAACATTTGACAAAGAAGGCAAGAACATACAATGGAGTCATGACAGTCTCTTTAATAAATGGTGTTGGGAAATATGGTCAGACACATGCAAAAAATGAAACTAGACCACCAACTCACACCATACTGAAAAAAAAACTCAAAATGGATAAAGGACTTAAACGTAAGATGGGAAACCATAAAAATATTAGAGGAATCCACAGGCAGCAAGATCTCAGATATATGCCAAAGCACATCTTCACCAACACAGCTCCTAGGGCAATGGAAACTAAAGGGGAAATAAACAAATGGGACTACATCAAAATAAAAAGCTTCTGCACAGCAAAAGAAACCATCAACAAAGCAACGAGAAAACCCACTGCATTGGAGAACATATTTGCCAATTATATCTCCGATAAGGGTTTAATCTCCAACATTTATAGGGAACTCATGCAACTTAACAAAAGGAAGACAAACAACCCAATCAAAAAATGGGCAATGGACCTAAATAGATACTTTTCAATGAAGACGGAAGGAAGGCCAAAAGACATATGAAAACTTGCTCAAAGTCAGTAATTATTTGAGAGATGCAAATAAAAGTGCCAATGTGGTACCATCTCACACCTGTCAGAATGACTATCATCAACAAATCAACAAATGACAAATGCTGGCGAGGTTGCGGAGAGAAAGGAACCCTCATGCACTGCTGGTGGGACTGCAGACTGGTGCAGCCACTGTGGAGAACAGTATGGAGTTTCCTCAAAAAACTAAAAATGGAACTTCCATTTGACCCAGTGATCCCACTTCTAGGAATATATCCCAAGAAACCAGAAACACTAGTCAGAAAGGATTTATGCACCCCTATGTTCATAGAAGCACAATTTACAATAGCTAAGATTTGGAAACAGCCTAAGTGCCCATCAGCAGATGAGTGGATTAAAAAAACTTTGGCACATCTCCGCAATGGAATAGTATGCCTCAGTAAAAAGGAAGGAACTCCTACCATTTGCAACAGCATGGATGGAGCTGGAGAGCATTATGCTAACTGAAATAAGTCAGTGAGAGAAAGATAAATATCACATGATCTCACTCATTTGTGGATTATAGTGAACAACATAAACTGATGAACAAAAACAGATTTAGAGACAGAGAAGCATCGATCAGATGCTCAAAACTCAGAGGGAAGGTAGGGGAGGGTTGGGATAGGGGGAGAGATCAACCAAAGGACTTGTAGGCATGCATATAAGCATAAGGGATGGATGCAGACAACAGGGGGTGAGGGCGCAGGCAGGACTAGGGGGATGAGAGGACAATGGGGGGGATAAAGACTCATTTGTAATACCTTAATCAATGAAAATTAAAAAGAAAAGAAAAGAAAAAAGCTGTCTTGGAGACTGTTAAATATATATAAAAAATGGACTAATATTATCATAATCCTCATGTAACCATTATTCAGTTTCAGCAGCTATCCACTAATGGTGCACATGTTTCTCCCATATACTCACCAACTCTCCACTCTTGTATTATTTTGAAGAAAATCCAAGATTCCATATAATTTTATCCATAAGTTCCTGTGACCTTTAAATCAATATTATCTAAATACCAGTCTATCACTAAACATTTAATTTTAACCCATTTTGCTTCAAATTCTTCTCACCTTTTTTCAGTGCCTTGGCTTCTCTTCCCCCACCACCCCCCACTGTCCACCAGGAGTCTGTCCTTTTATTCCTGAGTACTGTACTAATATTGAGGCATTTCATTAGCATTTTTCAAGAACTTTTCAAGAGTCATAAAATATTTGTTGTTGCTTAGGGAGATAACAAATATTTGTGTCTAAAAATAATTTATACTTATTGTTATTATTTATATTACTATTATTATTAGGTTAAACTTATATTTTCCAGTTCTTCAACTCCATCCATCTTCTCAAATGTTGATTTGCCCATTGGTTTGCCTCTTGAATAATTTTTAGTGAATTTATCTGCTTGCCTTGTTACAAAGTTGGAATACTTGCCAAATTTCAGTTCTCTGAAGATGTCCATTGTCTATTGTGGACTAATCCTAGGGTCTAGTTTTAAGGCTCATTTGATATTTCTAGTCAAAAATTATTTCTGGTAAATTTGTCCTTTGAAAAAATTTATGAATTCAAATGATCAGAGAGAGAGCAGGCATAACTGTTAAACTTTGATAACTTTATTAAGGACTCAAAATGTTTTTATTTCCTAAAATTTCTTAATAGTTTAAAATTTTTGATTAATACCTATAGATTCATGTTATATAATACATATATGTATACTTTTATAATACAAATAATTGATTTTTCAAATAAGCTTTTTTTGCTAGTTTGTCTTTGATCTATTTGGGAACCTTGAGTAAAACAGAGTACATATTTACTCCTTTCAGATTTCCTTTTGTGTTTTATTTATATTGTTATTTTCTATGATTTATTTTCAATAACATAGTAAGATTTTTCTCTTCAAATGAGTCTTACATTTTTCCTCCTTTTATATATGTTGGTAATCCCCCTCTGCGTTTCCCCCCAGTTATTCAGTCTTCATTCAGATCCAATTTCAACATTTTCTATATACACACACTATTTATAGATTAAAACTGAAGAATGGACTTTACCCATATTAAACCAAACTAAATAATTCAATGTGCTCTTTTGTTTATCTTAATTAATTAAGTAATTAATCTAATTATCGGGATGACATTGATTCAATGGATTCTTTCTTTTAAGGCAGTGGTTCTCAACCTTCTGGCCCTTTAAATACAGTTCCTCATGTTGTGACCCAACCATAAAATTATTTTCGTTGCTACTTCATAACTGTAATGTTGCTACTGTTATGAATTGTAATGTAAATATCTGATATGCAGGACCCACAGGTTGAGAACTGCTGTTTTAAGGAATTTATTGATTTTTAGAGAGAGGAAAAGAGAGGAAGAGGAAGAGAGAAACATCAATGTGATGGCACAACATCAATTGGTTGCCTCCTGCTCACACTTTACCAGGGATCAGGTCCGCAAACCAAGGCATGTGCCATTGACCAGAAGTGGAACCAGCAACCTCTTGGTGCATGGGATGATGTCTAACCAGTTGAGCCACACTGGTCAGGGTGATTCAATATATTCTTAATGAACATATATTTATCATACTAGATTGAAGCTCCTGGAGACCAGAACTTCAATCTTTTATATTTTTGTATCAGTGTATCAACATAGAATTTGAAAATGGCAGAGTCTTCAAATATTTGTTGATTTAAAATCAAGAGAGGAAAAAATCATGTTTATTACATGTTTTATGCACTTGGTAAACATAATATGTTTATGTTATCGTCCTAAAACATTAGCAACATTAATGGAGTTCTAAATAAAGCATTGAAAGTTTTAGGCACAATTCCACCATTTAATATATCAAACTTCTTTCATTAATCCATTTCCCTTCCAAATTGCTACTTAACATAAGGGCAAAAATTTCTACACAGATACAATTACTCACATATATATTATTATTATTATTTTATTTTTTTCTTTATTGATTAACGTATTACATATGTCTCCTTATTGCCACATTGCTCCTCCCCCCCCCACTTATGCCCTCAACCCCCTGTTGTCTGTGTCCATTGGTTAAGCTTATATGCATGCATACAAGTCCTTTGGTTAATCTATCCCCCTTACTCTCACCCACCCCTACTTTCCCTCTAAGGTTTGACAGTCTGATCGATGATCCTCTGTCTCTGGATCTGTTTTTGTTCATGAGTTTATGTTGTTCATTATATTCCATACATGAGTGAGATCATGTGATATTTATCTTTCTCTGACTGGCTTATTTCGCTTAGCATAATGCTGTCCAGTTCCATTCATGCTGTTGCAAATGGTAAGAATTTCTTCTTTTTTACAGCAGCGTAGTATTCCATTGTGTAGATGTACCACAGGGTTTAATCCAATCACCTGCTGATGGGCACTTAGATTGTTTCCAAATCTTAGCTATGGTGAATTGTGGTGCTAGGAACATAGTAGTACATATATCCTTTCTGATTCTTGGGATATATTCCTAGAAGTGGGATCACTGGGTCAAATGAAGTTCCATTTTTAGTGTTTTTTTTTTTTGAGGAAACTCCATACTGTTCTCCACAGTGGCTGCACCAGTCTGCAGTCCCACCAGAAGTGCATGAGGGTTCCTTTTTCTCCACGTCCGTCCTCGCCAGCACTTGTCATTTGTTGATTTGTTGATGATAGCCATTCTGACAGGTGTGAGATGGTACCGCATTGTTGTTTTGATTTGCATCTCTCTGATGATTAGTGACTTTGAGCATGTTTTCATATGACTCTTGGCCTTCCTTATGTCTTCTTTCGAAAAGAATCTATTTAGGTCCATTGCACATTTTTTGATTGGGTTGTTTATCTGCCTTTTGTTAAGTTGTATGAGTTCCCTGAAGATGTTGGAGGGTAAACCCTTATCGGTGATCACATTGGCAAATATGTTCTCCCATGCAGTAGGTTTTCCTGTTGTTTTGTTGATGGTTTCATTGTTGTGCAAAAGCTTTTTCTTTTGATGTAGTCCCATTTGTTTATTTTCTCTTTAGTTTGCATTGCCCTAGGAGCTGTATCAGTGAAGAAATTTCTTTGGCATATGTCTGAGATTTTACTGCCTGTGGATTCCTCTAGTATTTTTATGGTTTCCCATCTTATGTTTAAGTCCTTTATCCATTTTGAGTTTATTTTTGTGTATGGTGTAAGTTGGTGGTCTAGTTTCATTTTTTGCATGTATCTGTCCAATTTTCCCAACACCATTTATTGAAGAGACTTCCTTGACTCTATTGTATGTTCTTGGATCCTTTGTCAAATATTAATTGAGCATAGTGGTTTGTGTCAATTTCTGGGTTCTCTATTCTATTCCATTGGTCTATATGTCTATTCTTGTGCCAGTACCAGGCAGTTTTGAGAAGAGTGGCTTTGTAATACAGCTTGATATCTGGTATTGAGATCCCTCATACTTTGTTCTCTTTCTCAGGATTGCTGCAGCTATTTGGGGTCTTTTTTTATTCCAGATAAATTTTTGGAGAGTTCGTTCTAGTTCTGTGAAATATGCCATTGGTATTTTAATAGGGAGTGGATTGAATCTATAAGTTGCTTTGGGTAGTATGGACATTTTAATGATGTCGATTCTATCAATCCATGAACAACAGTATGTTCTTCCATCTGTTTATGTCTTCCTCTATCTATTTTTTCAGTGTCCTGTAGTTTTCATAATATAGGTCTTTAACCTTCTTAGTTGAGTTTATTTCTAGGTATCTTAATATTTCTGGTGCGATGGTAAATGGGATTGCTTTTTTAGTCTCTCTTTCTGTAAGTTCACTATTGGTGCATACAAATGCCATAGATTTCTTGGCATTAATTTTGTATCCTGTTACATTGCCAAATTCATTAAGACTAATAATTTTAGGGTTTTCAATGTACAGTATCATGTCATCTGGAAATAAGGACAGTTTTACTTCTTATTTATCAATTTGGATGCCTTTTATTTCTTCTTCTTTTCTGGTTGTATGGCTAGTACTTCCAGTACTATGTCGAAGAGGAGTGGTGAGAGTGGGCATCCCTGTCTTGTTCCTGTTCTTAGGGGAAATGGTTTTAGTTTTTGCCCATTAAGTATGATGTTGGCTGTGTGTTTGTCATATATGGCTTTTATTATGTTGAGGTATGACACTTCTATGCCCACCTAGCTGAGAGTTTTTTATCAAGAAACTGTGTTGGATTTTGTCAAATGTTTTTTTGCACCAATTGATATGACTATGTGATTTTTATCTCTTAATGTGTTAATGTGATGTATCACGTTTATTGATTGGCAGATATTGTACCATCATTGCATCCCCGGGATAAATCCTACTTGCTCATGGTGTATGATCTTTCTGATGAAATGCTGGATTTGATTTGCTAGAATTTTGTTGAGGATTTTGGCATCTATTTTCATGTGGGATATTGGCCTGTTATTCTCTTTCTTTGTGTTGTCTTTATCTGGTTTGGGATTAGGGTAATGCTGGCTTCATAAAATGAGTTTGGAAATGTTCCTTCCTCTTGAATTTTTTGGAATAGTCTGAGGATAGGTTTGAGTTTTTCTTTGAATTTTTGGTAAAACTCGCCTGTGAATCCATCTGGCCCCAGGTTTTTGTTATCTGGAAGCTTTTTGATGACTGCTTCAATTTCTTTCATAGTTATAGACCTATTGATATTTTTAGAATCTTCCTGATTGAGTTTTGGAAGGTTGTATTTTTGTAGAAATATGCCCATTTTCTCCATTTTTGTCTAGTTTGTTGGGATAGAGTTTTTCAAAGTATTTTTAAACAATCCTTTGTATTTCTGTGGGGTCAGTTGTTATTTCACCTCTTTCATTTCTGATTTTGTTTATTTGGGTCCTCTCTCTTTGCTTCTTGGTGAGCCTGGATAGAGGTTTATCAATCTTGTTTATCCTTTCAAAGAACCAGCTCTTGCTTTCATTGATTTTCTGTATTTTTTTTTTGTTGTTTGTTTGTTCTCTATGTCATTTATTTCTGTTCTGATCCTTACTATCTCTTTCTTTCTGTTCACTCTGGGCTTTTCTTGTTGCTCTCTTTCTAATTCCTTATGTTGCAGAGTTAGATGATTTACTACCATTTTTCCTTGTTTTTTAAGATAGGCCTGTAGAGCTATGAACTTCCCTCTCAGGACTGCTTTCATTGTGTCCCATAGATTTTAGATTGTTGTGTTTTCATTGTCATTCATTTCCAGGATGTTTTTAATGTTTTTTTTCATCTCTTTGGTAACCCAGTCATTGTTTAATAGCATGCTATTCAGCTTCCTAGTGTTTGAATATTTTTTGATTGTTTTTATTGTAGTTTATTTCTAATATTATGCCATTGTGATCTGAGAAGATGCTTGATATAATTGCAATCTTCTTGAATTTGTAGAGATTTTGCCTGTGACCCAATATGTGGTCTATCTTTTAAAATGTCCCATGTTCACTTGAGAGGAATGTATATTCCGTGGCTTTGGGGTGAATTGTTCTGAAGATGTCAATTAAGTTGATCTGATCTAGTGAGTCTTTTAGGATTGCTGTTTCTTTGCTGATATTTTGTCTAGAGGATTTATCCAGTGATGTTAGTGGTGTATTAAAGTTTCCTACTATGATTTTACTGTTGTCGATCTCTCCCTTGATATCTTCCGGGAGTTTTTTTTTTGTGTGTGTGTGTTTTTATGTATTTGGGTTCTCCTGCATTGGGTGCATATATGTTTATCAGGTTTATATCCTCTTGTTTTATTGATCTCTTTAGTATTATGAAGTGGCCTTCCTTATCTCTTGTTATGGCCTTCACTTTGAGGTCTATTTTGTCAGATATAAGTATTGCTACCCCAGCTTTTTTTTCATTTCCATTTTCCTTAAATATATTTTTTCCATCCCTTCACTTTCAGTTTGTGCAAGTCCCTTGTTCTGTCGTGGGTCTCTTTAGACAGCATATATATGGGTCATGTTTTCCTAGCCATTCAGCCACTCGATGTCTTTTGAGTGGAGCATTTAGTCTGCTTACGTTTCAATTTATTATTGATAGGTCCTTGTTAGTAGCCATTTTTATTTTTTGTGCCTGTGTTACTTCTTCTCTTTTAATTCTTCTTTTTACAGCATTCCCTTTAGCATTTCTTGCATTGCTGGCTTGGTAGTGATAAACTTCCTTAGCCTTTTTTGTCTGTGAAGCTCCTGATTTCCCCTTTAATTTTGAATGATAGCTGTGCTGGATAGAGTTTTCTTGGATTCAGTCCCTTGCTTTGCTTCACTTTGTAAATTTCCTTCAATTCCTTTCTGGACTGATGTGTTTCTGTTGAGAAATCTTTTGATAATCTAATGGGAGATCCCTTGTATGCAACTTTCTGTCTCTCTCTTGCATTCTTTAAGATTCTCTCTTTGTCCTGAACATTTGCCATTGTAATTATGTGTCTTGGTGTTGGTCTTTTTGGGTTCACCTTGTTTGGGACTCTCTGTGCTTGTGTGACTTTTTTTCTTCGCCACACCAGGGAAGGTTTTTGATATTATTTTTTCAAATAGGTTTTCTAAACCTTGTTCCTCTTTTTGTTGTTCTTGCACCCCTATTATTTGTATGTTGCTTCATTTCATGTTGTTGCAAAGCTCCCTTAGGCATTCCTCCTGTCTTTATTTTTGTTTTTCTTCAATTGTAGTTCAATTTGACTGTGTTTTGTTTCCCTGTCTTCTAATTCGCTCATGGTCCTCCGCTTCTCCTAGTCTACTGTTGAAAATTTCCTATGTGTTTTTTATTGCAGCTATATCACTCTTTATTTCTTCTTGATTCTTACATAAGTTGTTGATTTTTGCATCCATCGGGTTTATGAACTGTATGACCCTTATTCTGAATTCTTTTTCTGACATATTGCATGCCTCCGTTTCACTTAGCTGCTTTTCTGGTGAGTCCTCCTTTTCCTTCCTTTGGGGGTTTCTTTGTCTAACCATTTTTCTTCTCACCTAAGGATCTAGGTGTTGAGTTATGCAGGGGCTGCTTCTTGAGTGGCAGTGTCTTCTCGGGCGGCGACTGGTCCTCGGGCAGTCATGGCAGCTGCTGCTACTCAGTTGGCAGCAGCTCTTCTGGTCCACATTGTTTACAGCAGTGATAGCTACTCTGTCGGGTCAGGGGAGGCTGCTCGCACAGGTGCTGCTGTTCGGATGGGGGTGGGCTGCTCACGGGGATTCTACTTATTGGACAGGGGTGGGCTGCTCACAGGGTTGCTGCTCCTTGGATGTGGGCGGGCTGCATGTGGCTCCTTCTCCTTAGACAGGAGCAGGGTTGCTCATGGGGCTGCTGCTTTATGGACAGGGGAGGGCTGCTCACAAAGCTGCTGCTCCTTGGATGAGGGCCAGTTGTGCGCATGGCTGCTGCACCTTGGATGGGTTTGGGCTGCTTGCATGGCTGCTGCTCCTCCAATGAGGGTGGGCTGCTCACACGGCTGCTGCTCCTCAAACGTGGGTGGGCTTCTCCTTGGACCAGAGCGGGCTGTTTGGGTAACTGCTGCTCCTCAAGTGGGAGTGGGCTGTCCATGCATCTTCTGCTCCTTGGACAGGGGCGGGCTTCTTGCCTGGATGCTGCTTCATGGATGGGGGCAGGCTGCTCGCAAGGCTGCTGCTCCTTGGACGGGAGTGAGCTGTGCGTGAGGCTGCTGCTCCTCAGTGGTGGGATCGGTCACACAGCTGCTGCTCCTCCAATGATGTTGGGCTGCTTGCATGGCTGCTCCTCCTCCGACAGTGGTGGGCTGCTTGTGGGACTGCTGCTCCTCTGATGGTTACGGGTTGTGTGCGGCTGTTGCTCCTCGGATGGGGGCAGGCTGGTCCTTGGACCGGCGTGGGCTGCTTGCGTAGCTGCTGTTTCTCAGATGAGGTTGGGCTACACACATGGCTGCCGCTCCTCGGACAGGGGTCAGGCTGCTCACACAGCTTCTGCTCCTTGGACAAGTGCAGGCTGTGTGTGGCTGCCGCTCCTCAGCCTGGGGCGGTCTGCTTGCGAGGCTGCTGCTCCTCGGATGGGAAGGGGCTGTTCAGGTGTCTGCTGTTCAGGTGGTCACAGTGCTCTGGGCTAAAATGTTGGGCCAGTCAGAGGGGAGCACACTTCAGAACTCACAGGAGCCTGTGCCCTTGGTGGCTGGAGTCTTGGTGACTGGGGGACTGCAGGCGAGGTAGCAGGTCCCTTGTGGGGGTGGTTATAGAGTCCCAGGTGTTATCTGAGGGCACCCTGGGTGGAGGTGAGGCTGGGATCCAAGTCACAGCAGCTCTCCCCTTCAAAAAGGTGAGGCCTCTGAGGAAGAACCAGCCGCTTTTGGGACTATTTGCAATGGTAGCAGATGCTGCCTACTTAGGCAAGCCCAGTTATCCTGCCCTTGAAGGTCCTGTGGGATCTAACTGTGCCTCAGTCACACACACACACACACACACACACACACACACACACACACACACCACATGACCACACACTCCTCTTTTCCTCCCTCACTCACTCATGCTCTCTCCCTCACTGCCCCCTTCTTCCTGCCTCTGTAGTTGGGTCTGGAGTGTTATTGACCCATTCATAGATGGAGTCTTTTCTCTGGGTGTCTGGTTATGTGGCTCACTCTCTAGCACTTTGGCCAAACTGGGTAAAATTCACCTCGGCAAGACACGACACAAAGGGAACAAAACACAAATGTACTCACAACACCAACAACCCCAATATAAGTGACCACCAGAGAAAAGAGAATTAGAAGAGAGAAAGGAGAGCACAAATGATATTGAAGAGAGAAAAAATCATATGAGAGAAAAGAAAAAGAAGAAAAAAGAAGAAAAAGAAAAAAATATATATATATGGGGAGAAAACACCAGAGAACAAACAGGTAAACCAAAACATACAAACACCAAATTCCCAGTAAAGAGGGTGGGGGCAGAACCTTATATACAAAAAGTAAGGTTAAGAATTGGATGAACATGGGGAGGACCTCAGTTCAGTATAGAGGAAGTAGAAAGAGGATGAGTGGATAAGAAGAAAGAGAAAGAGAAGAAAATATAATCATAAATTTTTTAAAAAAATTGATTAAAAATAGGATAGAAAATAAAATAAATTAGAACCATGGAAAAAACATGTGAAAAGAAATAGAAAATAAAGAAACAAATGAAAAAAGGAAAATAAATAAAAAAGAGATAACAAAATAATAATAAAATAAAATAAAATAAAAATAAAAATGAAAAAGTGAAGTGTCATTCCTTTAGCTGGTTTCAGATCCCACTCTTCTGTACTGTCTGTGGCTTATAAGTTTCCTGTTGCTGGGACTGAAGGCCTCTCTTTAGGCCAGTCCCTGTGGACTCTCAGGGACTATTCAGATTTTTTTTTTATCCTTTGTACCACTCAGAGCATAGTCTAGGTGTGGCTTATTGGTTGCCTGGAGGCTGCAGGGAGGGGCTATCTCTTCAGGAGAAAATGATTACCTAGGTCCCGTGCATCAGGTATGACTCAGTGCCAGACTTGCGGCAACCTCTCCCGGGTCCTCCCCTCACCCCAGCCTCTCCCCAGACTCCACAGGTCCACATCTTCTCTTGCACCTCAGCCACGGGTGAGTGTCTGTATCCGAAAGGCCCTATGAACTAGGTTCAGCAAAGAAAAGCAAAGACCAAACAGAGTGAAAAGAGCTCTGCGAGCTCCTCTCCTCCCGGCACCACGTGGTCTGGGCAGCCATCCTGAATGCCCCCTGTGGGCTCAGTCTTTCGTGACTGTGGACTCAGATCTAGAATCCCCTGTCACCAGCAGTCCTGCAGACCTCCTTTCCACAGTCAGACTCTGTGCCTGACCCAAGGGACTCGGCCTTAGTGCCGTGCGGTTTCTCTCTGACCCTCTGGGCTCAGAGGTCTCGCAGTTCTCTCCAGTCCAGATCCCTGATTTTACCTTTCTCCAGGTGTCCTGTGCCCTTCCTGGCTGCCAATTGTCTCACCAGCTGTGTTAACTTCGCCAATTCGGGGTGCATGTTATTCGATTTAGTTGCTTGTTCTATCTGCTCCGGGACAAGTCTCTGGCCATGTCCATTTATTCCGCCACCAGTTTTTTATATATATATATATATATATATATATATATATATATATATATATATAAAATTATATATATAGATATAATTTTTAAAAACAACTTTATCTAATTAATTAATTAATTAATTAAATTTTAAGTTTCCAAAACACAAATCTTTATCTCATAACTCTGCACCTTCCAATGGTAATGTATTTTTAAAAATTCTTTATTGTTTTTTTTCCTTTTTTTTTTTATTGCTTAAAGTATTACAAATATGTCTCCCCCACCCACCAGCACAAGTCTTCACCCCCATAGTGTATGTCCATTGGTCATGCTTACATGCATGCATACAAGACCTTTGGTGGATCTTAAAATCAACTTTATTAAAATACTAGAGGCCCGGTGCACAAAAATTTGTGCACTCAGGGGGAAAGGGGGGTCCCTCAGCCCGGCCTGTGCCCTCTCGCAGTCTGGGACCCCTCAGGAGATAATGACCTGCTGGCTTAGGCCTGCTCCTGGGTGGCAG
>NW_005871098.1:2547291-2564650 GCF_000147115.1 Myotis lucifugus
CCCCCCCCTCTACCTAAAAAACCAAGGGCCCTTCAGGGGGTTGGGGACGTTCCCCCCTTCTCATTTCACAGAGTAGGGGCGATTGGGGGAGTTGGGGCCCCCCCCCCCTTTTACCCAAAGACCAAAAGGGTCAGGGGTTTGGGCTCCCTCCCTTAACACCCAAAAAAAGGGCCATCAGGGGGTGTGGCGCCCCCCCTTTTCCCCTCAGGGCAGGGCCGATGGGGAGGTTATGGCTCTACCCCGTCACACACAGAGCAGGGCCCGTGGGGGGGGGGGGTTGGGGCGCCACCCCCTGTCACACACAGAGCAGGGCTGATCAGGGGGTTGGGACGCCACACCCTGTCATACACAGAGCCGCAGGGTGATCAGGGGGTTTAGGCGCTGCCCCCTGTCATGCTGATCTGGTGCCAGGAGGCCTCGCGGCTCCGCTGATCCCGGTGCTGGGAGGCATATTACCCTTTTACTATATAGGATAGAGGCCTGGGGGCCTGCTGGTTTGCCCTGAAGGGTGTCCTGGATCAGGGTGGGGGTCCCCACTGGGGTGCCTGGCCAGTCTGGGTGAGGGGCTGAGGGCTGCTTTCAGGCTGGCGGTTTTGACTGCTTTCAGGCTGGCGGGAAGCTCCCAACCACTCCTTTTTTTCTTTTCTTTTTTTATTCTGGGCCAGCTTTAGCTCTGGCTCTAGCTCTGAGGCTTCCGCTGCTGGTTTGTTTGCAGTTCTATAATCGAAACAATGTATAACTTCAGCTCTGAGATCCCAGCCGGCTATATTTGTTAGAATGTTTCAAACTGCCAGCTCAGAGGCCGGCAAGTCAGGCGGGGAACGTTGGAGTCTGCAGTCACTGCAGCAAGCAAGCTTCACGTTCGCTTCCAACTGCCTGGCTGCCGGCCGCCATCTTGGCTGACAGTTAATTTGCATAAGGATACGCTGATTAGCCAATGGGAAGGGTAGCGGTCGTACGCCAATTACCATTTTTCTCTTTTATTAGTGTAGATGAATTACATACAACAGAATGAACCTATTTTTGGTGTACATCTTGAAAAAAATTTCAAAAGTTTTGAAAAATATATATACCTATATAACATCTACAACCAAAATATAAAAGACATTTCTTTATTCCATCTCAATCAATTTCCTACAGCCCTCAATATAGGCAAAAAACTGATAAATTCTTTATTAGTATAAATGAATAACTTTGCCTTTTCTAGAGTTTCCTATCATTGCAAACATATGATATGTATTCTTTTGTATGTAGCTTTATTTGCTCAGCATAATATTGCTGCTTATATCAGTAATTCATTCATTTCTATTGCTGTACAATATTCTATTGTGTGAATATACAACAATTTGTATACATATTCCTGTTGATAGATATTCGAATTGTTTCCAGTTTTAGGATTTTATGAATAAAGCTGCTATGACCATTCAGGTATAACAATTCCTTTTTGGATATATGTTTTCATTTCCTTTCAGTAAATACTTAAGAGTGGAACTATTGGTCAATATGGTAAGTATATAGGGTTTATTTTGCATAAACTAAAAAAGTACATACTATTTTAATTTTCTATCAGAAATATAAGAGAGTGCTAGTTGCTCTACATCCTCATGTGCAACATAATTATTTTTATTTTCTTTTTAATATAATTTTGTGTTGCTTTTTGGCCTTCATGGTTCATATTTATATTTTGGAAATATGTGTATAATTGAATATATATTAAAAGGTAAAATAATTATTCTTTTTCTTGTTATTGCTGCAGGTATCCATAGCCTTACTGTGTCTACAAATTTTATGACCTGGACTATCCCTAAGTAAAATTTTGAAACAAGTACACATTTTGCTTTAAATTTCCTCTTTTCTCTTGAAGTCTATCTTGAATTCTGTACCTCATCATTCCATGTTGGTCTGTCATTGATAAGCCATATGTCCACCTCAGTTTTTCATCACTTTGGGGACAAAGCTTTTCACAATTTGGACTTCTTATTTTGTGTTTTATGTGCATGCTATTTAATGCCTTTAGTGGTAGTGATTTTCAGGGAAATACATAAATACTCCTTAATTGTGTGTTGATTGAAGACATCCTTTCTATTCATAAAGTTAGCTCTGAAAGTGCATTTGGTCATTTCTAAGTTTGTTCTGACTTTTTCAGGTGTCTAATTCCTATTCTGCAGAGTACATAAAATTGCAAAGCAGTGTGTATGTGTGTGTGTGTTTACCAACATGTATTTTATTGCTCTGGAAAGAAGAGGTATCTCTCTCTGCTATCTTTGTAGTATTCTAGTGTAAGATGAGTTGGGGAGGCGTTTCCTACTTTTTGAAATTTTCTAAATTCTTTTTTTTAATTTAATTTTGTTTTATTTCCTAAAGTATTACAAAGAGTATTACACATGTCTCCTTCCCCCCCTTGACATTCCCCAGCCTCCCCCACCCCCCAGTGTCTTGTGTCCATTGGTTATTCTTATATGCATGCATACAAGTCCTTTGGTTGATCTCCTACCCCCCCCAACCCTCCCCAGGCCTCCCACTGTAGTTTGACACTCTGCTCAATGCTGCTCTGCCTCTGTATCCATTTTTGTTCATCAGTCTATAATGGTCCTTATTATCCATAAATGAGTGAGATCATGTGGTATTTTTCTCAGCTTCCCAGGGGCCGTCTCAGCCTCACAGGGGCTGTCCAGCCTCACAGGGGCCGTCTCAACCTCACCGGGGCCGTCTCAACCTAACCGGGGCCGTTTCAGCCTCACTGAGGCCGTCTCAGCCTCACCGGGGCCGTCTCAACCTCACCGGGGCCGTTTCAACCTCACCAGGGCCGTTTCAACCTCTCAGGGGCCGTCTCAACCTCACCGGGGCCATTTCAGCCTCACGGGGGCCGTCCCAGCCTCACGGGGGCGGTCCCAGCCTCACGGGGGGCCGTCTCAGCCTCATGGGGGCCATCTCAGCAACACGAAGTTTGGCATTCTGTCTTTTGTTGGGCGACTCCTTGCTGGACAAAATCTCCAGGCGTTCTTGGTGGCTGAATATCTGGTATGCTTGCTTGGATTTCTTTTTCTACTAAGTGTACAGACTGCTTGTCTGCCATCTCCCAGCGTCCCATGTGAGACTAGATCTGGTGGACCTGCTTGTGCGTTTGCTGGTACAGTGGTTCCATGTCACCGGCCCAGCCGGGTCCGGCTTCCTCTGAACCTGATTCTGCTTCTTGAGTGTGTCCCTTATGCATGTGAGGAATTGAAATCTGCAGTTTATTGGGTTGGGCTGCAAAAGTGCAGGTGGTTCCTTTTGTGCCACTGGCACAGCTTGGGCAGGGATGTAAATTGAGTAGGGCGGGGCCTCTGGGAATCACCAGGGCGGAGCAAGGGGCAATGGCGTCTCCCCGACTCCTCGCCTCTCCGTGACTCCATGTCTTCGCGTCCCCGAGTGCCGGTGAGCAGCTCGACGAGACAGCCACCCTCACTCTCCAGCCCATTGCAAGGCTGTCCCGCCTCTCCCCGTAGGGGACTGGGACCTCAGAAGCCCGCCCCAAACAAGCTCAGTGGATTCGAGAGTTTGTAACCCCTTCCGATTGAAAAAAAATGCGCATCCAGTTGCAGCCCGCCTGGCATGAGATTTCGTACCTCTGTTCTTGGCAAATCACCAGGGCGGAGCAAAGGGCAATGGAGTCTCCGCGACTCCACGTCTCCATGTCCCCGAGTGCCGGCGAGCAGCTCTGCGAGAAAGCCACCCTCGCTCTCTGACCCATTGCAAGGCTGTCCCGCCTCTCCCGGTAGGGGTCTGGGACCTCAGAATCCCGCCCTAAACAAGCTCAGTGGATTTGAGAGTTTGTAGCCCCTTCCAATTGAAAAAAACCGCGCATCCAGTTGAAGCCCGCCTGGCGTGACTTCGTACCTCTGTTCTTGGTGCCTCTGCACATCCTACTCAGTCTCAATGCTCTTCTTTCTTTACTTCCAGTTGTAGAGTTTCCACTGGGCCAGCTTTCCCATGGTTCTCAATGATAGGTGTTTGTCTTATAGTTGGTAGTCTCGATGTTGTTGTGGGAGGCAGCACGCACAGGTCTGTACCTTATGCCGCCATCTTGGTTCTCCAAAATTTTCTAAATTCTTCAGTCCTTGTATTTTCCCTTCTTTGCCTGACTGGGGATGAAGTGTAAGCTTGAAGTGCTCCACTGCCAGAGTGACCTTTCATTTTCCCAAGTGGCTTGAATTGGATACTACAGTCCTCAAACACTCATTCTCAATTCTTTTGCAAAAATTCTTTATTGTTGAAAGCATTACATATGTCTTCTTTTTCCCTATTGACCTCTCTCCACCCACTCCTGCCCCCCAGAACATTCCCTCACAACCCTACTCTCTGTGTCCATTGGTTATGCTCTATGCATGCATAAAAGTCCTTCAGTTGATCTCTTACCCCTTCTTCCATCCTCCCCTGCCTTCCCTCTTAGGTTTGATGGTCTGTTTGGTGCTTCTATGTATCTGGATCTATTTTTGTTCATCAGTTTATGTTATTCATTATATTCCACACATGAGTGAAATTATGTGATATTTCTCTTCCTCTGACTGGCTTAATTTCTTAGCATAATGCTCTCCAGGTCCATCCATGCTCTTGCAAATGGTAAGAGTTCTTTCTTTTTTACAGCAGTGTCATAGTCCATTGTGTAGATACACCACCATTTTTAATGTACTCATCTGCTGATGGGCACTTAGGCTGTTTCCAAATCTTAGCTATTACAAATAGTGCTGCTATGAACATAGGGGTGCATAAATCCTTTCTGATTGGTGTTTCTGATTTCTTGGGATATATTCCTAGAAATGGGATCACTGGGTCAAATGGGAGTTCCATTTTTAATGTTTTGAGGAAAGTCCATACTGTTTTCCCCACTGGCTGCACCGGTCTGCATTCCCACCAGCAGTGTACAAGGGTTCCTTTTTCTCTACATCCTCAACAGCACTTGTCATTTTCAACCCTAATTCTTAATCACAGGCTAGATCAAAACCATGCAGTCAGCCTTAGGGATGGTCATGTTTAAGTTCAGCTCATTAGTACCAACCCAGTCTAGGTCTTTTTGTTGTTGTTGTTGTTATCAATGTTATGTTAAGACAGTGCAGGGCTGCCCTAACCGGTTTGGCTTAGTGGATAGAGCATCGGCCTGCGGACTGAAGGGTCCCAGGTTCGATTCCAGTCAAGGGCATGTACCTTGGTTTTGGGCACATCCCCAGTGGGGGGCGTACAGGAGGCAGCTGATCGATGTTTCTCTCACATCGATGTTTCTAACTCTCTATCCCTCTCCATCTCCCTTCCTCTCCTTAAAAAATTAATAAAATACATTAAAAAAATAAATAAAAATAAAAAGATAGTGCAGGATTTAGGCTACCCAAGATTTTGACTGTGGAACAGCTAGAGAGAGATAAACTTTGGAGTCATAGAGATTTATCTTTGTATCTGTATTTTCTTTCTCTCTCTCTTTCTCCCATCCCTTCCCTTCCTTCCTCCCTCCCTTCCTTCCTTCCTTCCTTCCTTCCTTCCTTCCTTCCTTCCTTCCTTCCTTCCTTCCTTCCTTCCTTTCTTCATTTATTTGTTATTAAAAAGAAGATAAAGCATGATAAAAATTGAAACAGTTTAAGAGAGTATGTAATGGAAAGAAAGTAAGCAGTTTCTCTATCTCAGGTCTCTTAAACTTCTTTCCCAAAGGCAACCACAGCTAGCAATTGCCTTATATATTTTTTGATAATTTTTTATTAATGATCAAACATGTATTTATATTTATACATTTTAATTTATATTCTTTGAAAAAGTTCAGATGTATTTATTTTATTTTCACTTAAATGTGTCTTAAATATTGTTCCAAAACAGCACATACTGATCCATCTCATTCTTTTTGAACACGGTGGTTCTGCATTGTGTTCTATTGTATGACTGTACATATTTTATTGAACCAATCTTCTACAGAGGGACCTCAAGTTATTTCCAGTTAAAAAAATTTTTGTTATTAAAGAAAACATTGATACTGTTGTAATAATCTTATTATTATTAGCAGAAAAGGAATAAAGGGAGGACTAGATAACATGCACATGCCATTTATACACCTTTGCTAATTTAATTCTGTTCCCCACTAATTGATGGGGGAAGGTACTGGACAAAGGCATTTTGGACCAATGCCCAAAAAGTTCTGAATGTTATGGGAAAGTGCTTAAGTGTCTGTCAATCATACCTGGGAACAGGTAATTGGCAAGGATAGGCATGGCCACTGCAAGGATACAAAACTTGAATTTTTAAATTTCTGCACAAAGGGAATTTGTTTTCTTGGCTCTCTCTCTCATACATCAAACTCCTGACTCTCCTGTTTCAGGGGGCACATTCCCCTTCCACTGGCCCACATGGCCCAGGGTAATGTGGAACCCACACATGGATTAATGGATTTTAATTAGCCTGATGCTCTGCTGAACCAACTGCAACATAGAATGTAAGCTCTAGACACTGGCTTTGCCTTTGTCTTTGCTGAATCCACAGTTGCCCCTTTTCACAACTACGGTAAGGAGCATGGGACTTTACAACCAGAGGAATGTAATTCCACTTCAATAAAAAACATTCATCTTCCCATGTGAATTTTAGCAAATTCATTTTCTGAAGATACTGCAAGAGCCCTCCTTCCTCTTCCCCCCCACTCACTAGTGTTCGGGAAATCTGGACCACTAACTTCTCCAGTAACAATATTACAGCGAGCATTCATAAAGATTTGTGAGGCTAGTTACTGGAGATATCCCTAAAGTGAATTGCTGTATCTAAGAATTTAAATTTTGCCTGACCGGTTTGGCTCAGTGGATAGAGCGTCGGCCTGTGGGCTGAAGGGTCCCAGGTTCGATTCTGGTCAAGGGCGTGTACCTTGGTTGCGGGCACATCCCCAGTGGGGACATGCAGGAGACAACTGATCGATGTTTCTCTCTCATTGATGTTTCTAACTCTCTATCCCTCTCCCTTCCTCTCTGTAAAAAAAAATCAATTAAAAAATATGTTTAAAAGAATTTAAATTTTGATAGTTATTGCAAAATTGCCCTTCAGTGAAGTTGAATCCACTTACCTCCCACTACAGCATGCACCTTGAAAGTGCCTGGTTTCAGCCTATGTGCTATCAAAATTTTCAATCTTTGCATAAAAATTAGTTTTGCTTCAGTTAATAAGATGCAAATAATCTCTTTTCATTTTTCCATTTCTCTACCACTTTTAATTTTCTTTTTTTAATCATAGAAAAAGATATTGAAGGTTATAATTTGTAAGGGATAACCATAAACTCCAAATATTGACTATGTAGTCACATAACCACAGAGTGATTATAAGGGAGAAAGGTGTCTTCTGGGCCTACATTTAATTTGCATGTTTCACTCACTCTTTGCTTTTACTTTGCCCACATGTGGGTGTGTGGCAGTAATAATTGGGCATTCTGCTTTTTGAATTTCATGTAAAATATACATCCAACTCATTTACTACAAAATTAGAAAAAAAAACAAAGAGAATGAACACAGCTATTAAAGTTGTGAATAATTTGAGTTAAATGTAAATGCAGAAAGAAAATAGGAAAACTATTATTAAGTATACTTTGCCCTCCTCAATGGAATAAAAACAGATAATGTTAATTATTTTCACCATCTATCTATTTAAAAGTTTTAAGATTAAAATAGAAATATGTCAGGTATTTAAATTCTAATTTATTTTTTAAAATCTGTATTTATTGAATTATTATTATGGATATTTTAAAGTTAAAACTTTGCACTATGTAAATGTAAAATTCCCATTTATTGTCCACTAAAAGTGAGGGAAATTGAATTTGTCAGGAACCTAATTGATATCTCAAAGTGTTTTCTTTGCAGTGACTGGCACTGCCTGAGTTACGACCATCTATCATCTAGCAGGTAATTACTCAGATTTCTCATCATGAGCCTTCAACCTGCTGTTTTATTATTGAAGTACAACAAACCAGTAGGCAATTTGAATGCAGATAAAGTTCTCTGTCACGGTCATAAGAACAAAGAAAAATTTTGCAATTCAGCAGTGGTGAGTTTGAATATAAATCACTGAAATATAATTTTGGGTCTTATAGAAAATAAAAATTTTACTTTGATACCCCATTTATCCTCTAAAATGATGACCAAAAAATTTGCTGTTTACAAAGCAATCTAATGTTTTAATATGAACTTACTTCATTGTAAAAGTAGAAAGTTAAGTGTAAGAACATTGATAGCATGAAAAATAAAGTTAGAAATATAAATGAACTAAGTCTTGAAATAGCTTTCATCCTTTTTCAAAATATTTTGAGATAGTGGATAAAAGTAATCTCTAATTAACAGTAACTAATAATATGAAAAGTTTACTCTTTTTTGAATTGCTTTTTCATAAGAAAGTATAGAAGTTTAAATAATTGGAAAGTCCAAAGATGAAATTTTTGATCACTCTTTCACGTGCTTTGTATTAAACAGGACACTAAGACACTTTTGGGGACTTCTGCAGTTTATAAATTCCAAGCAATTATTGGTAATTAAACATTATTTTCTTGACTCAATTCAAAACTATTATCTTTCAGAAAATTAATCTCAAAATACTTCAGTTTTCCAAAAAGTTACAGGACACCATAGTCATTACTTCTTCTTTTTTTAAAAAAAATTTATCTTTGAGAGTATTACAGATGTCCTTCCTCCCTTTTCTCCTCCACTGGGATCCCGTCCTTCCCCAGGCCTTCACCACCCTATTGTCTGGGTCCATAGGTAATGCATATATACATATAAGATCTTTGGCTAATCTCTCCCTGCTCCCCTACCCCCTTGCCTTTGAGGTTCCTCAGTCTGTTCCATGTTTCCATGCCTCTGATTCTATTTTTCTTTAAATATATTTTTATTGATTTTTTACAGAGAAGAAGGGAGAGGGATAGAGAGTTAGAAACATCAATGAGAGAGAAACATCGATCAGCTGCCTCCTGCACACCCCCTACTGGGGATGTGCCCACAACCAAGGTACATGCCCTTGACTGGAATTGAACCTGGGACCCTTCAGTCAGCAGGCCTATGCTTTATTCACTGAGCCAAACCAGTCAGGGCCTCTGATTCTATTTTATTCATCAGTTTATTTTGTTCATTATATTTCTTGTTCATTTATTTTGATTTTAGATTCAATTGTTTATAGATATGTATTTATTGCCATTTTATTGTCTCCACCTCCTCCTCTTCCATCTCCTCCTCCTCCTCCTCCTCTTCTTTATAAAAAAATACCCTTCAACATGTAATACCAGTTTGGTGATGATGAACTCCTTTACCTTTTTCTTGTCTGTGAAGCTCTTTATCTGATCTTCAATTCTAAATGATAACTTTGTTGGGTAGAGTAATCATGATTGTAGGTCCTTGCTATTCATCACTTTGAATATTTCTTGCCACTCCCTTCTGGCCTGTAAAGTTTCTGTTCAGAAATTGATGACAGTAGTATGGATGCTCCATTGTATGTAACTAACTGCTTTTCTTTTGCTGCTTTTAAGATTCTCTCTTTGTCTTTAGCCCTTGGCATTTAAATTATGATGTGTCCTCGTGTGGGCCTTTTTGGGTTCCTCTTGTTTGGGACTCTCTGTGCTTCCGGGATTTTTAAGTCTATTTCTTTCACCCGGTAGAGAAAGTTTCTGTAATTATTTCTTCAAATAGGTTTTCAATATCTTGCTCTCTTTCTTCTTCTTCTGGCACACCCATAATGCGAATGTTGGCATGCTTGAAGTTGTCCCAGAGGCTCCCTACACTTTCTTCATATCTTTGGATTCTTTTTGCTCTTCTGATTGGGAGTTTTTTGCTTCCTCATATTTCAAATGATTGATTTGATTCTTGGAATCCTCTACTCTACTGTTAAGTCCCTGTAAAATATTTTTTTTTTATTTCAGTTAGTGTATGCTTAATTTATGACTGGTCCTTTTTCATGTCTTTGACATTCTCACTAAGGTTTTTAAAAATCTCACTAAGTTCCTTGACACTCTTATTAAGTCCTTTGCAGATCTCATTAACATTCTTATAACCAATGTTTTGAACTCTGTATCCAATAGTTTGCCTGCTTCCATTTCTTTCATTTGTAACATGTTTATTTGTCTACACATTTTGGCTGCTTCCATGTACTTGTTTCTATGTATTAGGTAGAGCTGTTATGTCGCCTGGAATTGATAGAGTGGCCTTGTATATTAGGTGTCCATATGCTTGTTTCTATTTCTAAGGTGTTCAGTGGACACCTTAGCTGAGCACTCTAGGTGTACCCCTTGTGGGTTGCGTAAAAAATCTTGTTGTAGTTGAGCCTTGATTATTGTTGGCATCACTGGAAGGAATTGAACTGCAGGCCAATTTCCTGTGAGGATCAACTGCATCTCCAATGGAAAAGTTGCTGTGCAGGAGATACCCCTATGGAGCAGGACTTGCTTCCATGGGGCTTTGGTACTCACTGAATCTGTCCCTTGAATGTGGTGGTTGTAGATGTGTAAAGTTGTTATCTGGTATATTCTGAAGCTGTCCACTAGGTGCATTGGCTCTGAAGCCTCCCAGGAGGTACAAAGTCAGCCACTGCCTGGGGCCACCCTGCAGGAGCTATTTGTATTGGGCTTGGAGATGCAGCTATGAAGCAAGGCAGGCTGGTCCTAGTGCTGGTTGTTAAGCCTTTTATTGATAGGTTTGGGGCATGCTGACCCAGCTGCAGCTTGTTTGAGAGATTTTAGCAAAGTCTGAAGCCTGAGCCAGGACAGGCCATTCATATGGAAAAGTGGCTGCAAGCAGCTTGGATAGGGCTTACAAATTGGATGGGCAGGGTGTCAGGGAATCACCAGGGCAGAGGGAATAGTGTGAGCCAAGCTAATGGAAACTGAGATGGCTGCCAGTCAGCTCTGTGATGGGGGAGGTTCTAGCACAGGGACAATGAGTCCTGTGAGTACCCATGTCTGGGAGAAAGCTGCACCCAAGTTCCTGCCCTGATGCCAGGCAGTTCAATTCCTCTCCCTAAGTCCCTGGATTCCTCCAAAGCCGCCATCCAGTGCTGGAGCTCAGAGGAAGGGAGACCATGTACATTCATGTGTGAGCCCTTTAAGAGGAACACCTGGGACTCCAACAACCTATGTGTCACTAAACCACAATTTCTGCTGTTTTTTATAGCCCACAGTTCCTGGTAATTCTCTTCCAATCTCTGGAACCCTGGGCTGGGGGTTTGGTGTGGGGATGGAACCCCTGGTTCTCTTGCAAAGACTTGGAGATAGCCCTCCCAATTAAAAAGGTGGCACACATGGGTGCCAGTCCAGCCTGTTCCATGCCTCCATCCCTCCTATAAGTTTCAATGTGCTTTCTTCTTTACTTCTCTAGTTGTAGGACTTCCATTCAGACAGCTTTCAGGCAGTTGTGAATGATGGTTGTTTTGCATTTTAGTTGTAATTTTGATGTGGTTGTGGGAGGGAATGAGTACAGGTGTTTACCTATGCCACCATCCCATTACTTCTTCTATTTTTAAAAACTTCTTTATTGTTTAAAGTATTACATATGTCTTCTTTTTCCCCCATTGACCTTTCCTCAGCTGTTCCCACTCCCCAGAACATGCCCTCACCCCATTACTGTCTGTTTCCATGGGTTATTCTTATATGAATGCATACAAATCCTTTGGTTGATCTGTTACCACCCCCCATCCCCTTACTTCCCTCTGAGGTTGGACAGTTCTGAAAACAAGGCCAGCACAAAGAGTTAGATGCTAAATTTCAAAACCAGGTGTCTGGGGTAGAGGGATCTAAACCTGCCTTTGCATCAAATTTAAGTCCAGCAGGTCAGGATAATGACTGATGGGACCTGGGGACTTGGGACAAAAGACAATTTTCATGTTAATCCAAAGAAGGAAACATCTTACAGTAAGAAGTCTAGATGAGTATGCTGGTGGTCCCTGGAGAATGTACTTTGATGACAGGTGACATTTCTGCTGGGTCAGAACCCCGCACCAGGCTGAACTCCCAGGCAATATGCTCCCTGAATAAGAGTGACTCACTGCACCTGTGGGCTCTTTAATAAACACCTGAGGATTGAGAGGAATCATAGAAGATTTTAAACCTAAGAGATCCTGACCCACACAAAAAGTCAGGAGTAATTGGGACAAAAAATGAATAGTAAGAAAAGAGGCCACCTTCCTAATTATAGGGCAAACAAGGACCAAGGCCTAGAGTTTAACGTGACAAAGGAGAAACAAATTTTAATTATCACTGTCTGGCACATAGCACGATTTTCAATGAATATTTGTTGACTGGTAAGTAGGAATTTAAAAAGTGTCTGAGTACTATGAGAAGAGGATATAACTGTCTAAAATCTTATATTTATTTCTAACCAAAGTAGATCAAGTGTGAGACAGTATTTCCAAATCCTGAAGGTAAACAATAAAGAAAATGCATTATAACATGCTTTCTCTAAAAATGCTACTCAGGTGTCAGGGGAACCACTGTTACCATTTAGAAACCAATTCCAATGGCCTGATGTGCCTTACCATCTGAATTATCAATACTCAGTACAAAAGCACATCCCTATTGACACTGCATTATCCTATGAGCTCCAAAGTCCTCTGGCCACCCTTTAGGCTTGACACTTGTTTCTCTCACTGTTACTAGATTACTCTTTAGTGAATCAGAGTCTAGTCACTATTAAGGAATTAGGTTTCTGCCTCTATTATGCCAAAATTGGATAGCTAGCTGCTCGAGCAGCTCTTCAGGCTGCCTTTCTGGGTGCAGCCTCTCATGGCTGTGGACTTAGATCTAGATTCCTGGGCCACTAGCAGCCCTGTGAACCTCCTTTCCACAGTTGGGTGTCATGCATGTCCCAAGGGACACAGACTTGGTGCAGTGAAGGTTCCTCTGACCCTCTTGTCCCTTTGGCCATATGTCTCTCTCCAGCCCAGATCCCCAGTCCTATTGTTCTCTAGGTGTCTTCTGTCCTTTCCGGCTGTGGATTGTCTCACCAGTTGTGTCCAATTTACCAATTCTGGGTGGATGTTATTCGATTTAGTTGTTCTTTCTAACTGTGCTATGACAAGGTGCAGGACACGTCTGCCTATTCAGCCACATTTTGAATACCCCCATTACTTCTTAATGAAGTACAAGCCTTTATATGTGGCAATAAATATATTTACATATTTTCTCAAACCTTAAATAACAATTACCTTTACTGAACAAAATATTGTATACTAGAGGCCTGGCCTGCGCCCTCTTGCAATCCGGGACCCCTCCTGTGATGTTGGAGGCCCGGTGCATGGATTTGGCCTGATCACTGTGGGCCAGGCTGAGGGACCCCACTGGTGCATGAATCTGTGCACAGGGCCTTTAGTATGCATATAAGATCTTTGGTTAATCTCTTCCGGCCCTCCCCCCTCGCTTCTCTCTGAGATTCATCAGTCTGTTCCATGTTTTCATGCCTGTGCATTGATTGTCTGCCCCCTGGTGGTCAATGCACATCATAGCTACGTAGAATGGTCCAATGGTTGAATGGTCATTCGGTCGCTTAGGCTTTTATATATATAGAGAGATGTCCCTCATATACTTGAACATTAACAAATCAAACTTTTAATTCAGTTACATAGTTATGTCTTTTGGTGAACAATAAATTTTGCCAGAAAGAATGTTTTTATTTAATTGGCTTTAATTTGATATAATTTTTAAAAAGGTTTTTAAGTGATTTTTTTAGAGAGAAAGAGGAAGGGAGAGAGAGAGAGAGAAACATCGATCAAGATATCAAAATGCTGAGTTTTGCCTTCTTCCTACTGGTGTTTAAGGCCTCAACCCGGGCATGTGCCCTGACTTGGAATCCATCCAGCAACACTTCAGAGTGGGACAATCAACTAAGCCACCCAGGCCAAGGCTTGACTTTAATTTTAAAAGAATAAACTATTATTATGTGAGGGTTAAACCCATACTTTACAAATATTTGTACAATGTGGGCATTCAACAATTCTTATGTAATATGTAGAATATAATCTTATATAATAAAAGCCCAGAAACCAAAATGGTGGAATGACCAGAACGACCAGAGACCAGAATGACTGCGGCCCCTTGCCCAGGCTGGCCCTGCCCTCCAGCGGGGACTCCCATCCCGATTGGGGGTGTGGCCAGCCTGCAAACCCCTGGCAGCCCCTCGCCCTGGCTGGCCCTTCCCCCCAGCGGGGACCTCCACCTCAATCAGGGGCATAGTCAGCCTGCAAACCTCCTGCAGCCCCTCGCCCAGGCTGGCCCTGCCCCCCCAGGAGGGATCCCCACCCTGATCGGGGGTGTGGCCGGCATGCAAACTGCCTGTGGCCCCTCACCCAGGCTGGCCCCTCCCTCCCAGGGGGGACCCCAACCCCAATTGGGGTGGGGTTGGTCTGCAAACCCCCCACTGCCCCTTGCCCTGGCCAGCCTCACCCCCAGTGGAGACCCCCACCCTGATCTGGGGCCCCCATCAGGGCACACCAGCTGGCCCCCATTCATGCACCAGGCCTCTATCCTATATAATAAAAGGGTAATATGCAAATTGACCCTAATGGCAGAATGAGCAGAATGACTGCTGGACCAGTCACTATGAGGCGCACTGACCACCTCTCGGTCCCTTTCCCTGGCCTGCAGGCTCTGATCGCCTGATGGCGAACAGGGAACCAGGGGTGGGTGTTGGGGGATGCTGGTGGCACCAGGACAAGGCCCCCACCCTGCCAGTTGCCCCACACACACAGAAGGTGACCCATGGTGGGGGCAGGGCCAGCGAATGGGCGGGAACAGCCAACCTCTCAGTCCCTTCCCCTGTCCGTCGGGCACCCATCACCCAATAGCGAATGGTGGATGGCAGTGGGTAGCGGGGCCAGCTGCAGGCAGCTGGGGAAGATGGCCCTGATTACAGGCCAGACCTAGGGACTGTACCCAGGACTCTAGTGTCAAATATTGTCATATGAGGAGAAGAAAAGATGGTGGCATAAGTAAATGCCTGTACTCGCCACCTCCCACAATCACATCAAAATTACAACTAAAATACAGAAAACCATCATTCAAAACTGCCTGAAAGCTAGCTGAATGGAAGTCCTACAACTAGAGAAGTAAGAATAAAGCACCATGAGACTGGTAAGAGGGACAGAGTCACGGAACAGGCTGGACCGGCACCCACCTGTGCTGCTTTTTTAATCAGGAGGGAGATCATCTTTGCAGAGGCCACCCATGAGGATCAAGGGATCCCACCCCCACACCAGATGCCCACCCCAGGCTTCCAGAGCTGGGAAAAGACATACCCATAACTATGGGCTGTAAAAATGAGTGGGGATTGGGGCTCAATGACATGGAGGCCACTGGAGACCCAGGTTTTGCTTTTAAAGGATCAGTGCACAAACTGAACTTACAAGGTCCCACATCCTCTGAGCTCCAGCACCAGGCAGCTCTGGGGAACCCAGACACATATGAGGAGGATCAGGATTGTGTGATATCAGGGCAGAAACTCAGGGATGGTTTTCTCCCAAATGGGCTGCTCACAGGGATCATTGTTCCTATGCTGAGACCCTTCCTGGTCACAGGGCTTACTGGCAGCCATACCTGTTTACCTTACCTTGGGGATTCCCTGAGACCTGACCCCATCCAATTTTCAGCCCTACCCAAGCTGCTTGCAGATGCTTTTCCATATGAATGACCTATCCTGGCTCAGGCTTCAGACTTTGCTAAAATTCTGTAATTCTCTTTCTTTGTATTGTCTTTATCTGGTTTTGGGATTAGAATAATGCTGGCTTCATAGAAAGAGCTTGGAAGTGTTCCTTCCTCTTGAATTTTTGGGAATAGTCTGTCCCTGGTATTTCTTATTAATTGCATTCCTTCAGGTTTTCTCTGCAAATCACTTAAGTTACAATCATTTCAAGTGCTTTAAAAATTCAGATTCCTGTGTCCCACTTAGGAGCTATTGAATCAGAATCTCTGGAGAAGATGGAGGACCAAGAATCAATATTATTCAGGAAATATATTATTGTATTGATTAACTGACTTCTCTGCCCACACTTCATCCAAAATTTAAGGATTTACTAATATTCTAGAATCTGAGAGCTCATTGTGTGATGCAAATGCTAGATACACAAATTCCTAAACAAGACTATAAGGGTTAATAACAGAGGTATAGAAAATGTATGGAAGAAAAGCGTAGAGAAAGAAATGACTAATTGAACCACCCATGAAAATCAAAAAGGATAGCTTACCTTTGGTAGTTGAGTGGGTTTTGAAGGATGGGTAGAATTTTACCAAGGAGAGAATGGGAGTTGAGGACAAAGAAGATACTCCAAACAATAGTAACTATAGATAAAAATACATAAATATGAGAATTGGATTTTGAAGGAGTGCTTTTACATACAATTCTTGAAAATATTATAGACTTTTTGGAGGTGGACAGTAAAATGATTTCGTACAAATATTCCATCCTGTGTTTTCACTTTTTGATATCTACTTTAGGATGACACACATGCACATGTTCACATTACAGAAGACAGTGGGTAAATAAGTCATATTACCTTGACTTATTTAGTTATCAAATATTTACTGATATTCATTAGTATTGATATTTATGGGTAGCTATCAAATACCAAGCACTACCCTAGGCACTGGAGATAAAGCATTGAACAAAACATGAAAAATGTCTGCTTTAATGGAGCATACATTATAGTGGGGTTGGGGGTGAGATTGGCAAAAACAAAATTGTGAAAAGAGAAAGGTTGTGATAAGTGTTATAGAGAAAATAAAAAATTGGAAATGAGTTAGAGAGTTCAGAGTCAGAGTGGGGACATGGGCAGAATGACTTGTAATTTTAAATCGTATAATAAGAGAGGCCTCAATGAGAAAGTCACATTTGAACAACTACCTCAAGAATATAAAGGAGGGATCACTGTGGATATTTTTGGGAATTGCATCTAGTTAGGATTGTAATAAGTACAAAAACCCTACAGTGAGAGCATGTCCAATGGTTCATGAAGTAGCATGGAGGCTATGTAACTGGAACAGAATGAGTGAGGAAAGACTAGTGGAGATGTGGACAGAAGTGGGGGATTTTGTAGGTAGAACTTGGAGCTGTTGTGAGGACATTGGCTTTGTCTCTGAATTTGGGGACCCAGCCATTGCAGGGTTTTGAATGACAGTCTGCTTTCTTTTATTTGTTTTTTTTTCAAAGTTAAAAATGTAATCTTTATTTTTTTTAATAATTTTTATTTCTTAAAGTATTACAAAGAGTATTACATATGTCTCCTTTTCCCTCCCCTTGACATTCCCCCGGCCCCTACCCACCACCCCCCCCCCCCGCCCCGTGTCTTGTGTCCATTGGTTAATCTTATATGCATGCATATAAGTCCTTCGGTTGATCTCTAAATC
>NW_005871098.1:2564879-2566459 GCF_000147115.1 Myotis lucifugus
CCTACCACACCGGGGCAGTTTCAACCTCACCGGGGCCGTCCCAACCTCACCAGGGCCGTTTCAACCTCACCGGGGCCGTCCCGACCTCACCGGGGCCATTTCAACCTCACCGGGGTCGTCCCTACCACACCGGGGCCGTTTCAACCTCACCGGGGCCGTCCCAACCTCACCAGGGCCATTTCAACCTCACCGGGGTCGTCCCTACCACACCGGGGCCGTTTCAATCTCACCAGGGCCGTCCCGACCTCACCGGGGAAGTTTCAACCTCACCGGGGCCGTCCCGACCTCACCGGGGCCGTCCCTACCTCACGGGGGCAGTTTCAACCTCACCGGGGCCGTCCCTACCTCACGGGGGCAGTTTCAACCTCACCGGGGCCGTCCCAATCTCACCGGGGCCATCCCAGCCTTACCGGGGAAACAGAAAGTTTGGCCCTCTGTCCCCTGCTGGCGGCTCCCCACCAGACAAAATCTCCAGGCGTTCCTGGTGGCTGAACATCCAGCACTCCTGCTCGGATCATGCCCTCCACCAAGTGCACAGACTGCCTGTCTGCCATCCCCCAGCGCCCCACGCGAGACTGGAACCGGTGGGCATGTTTGTGCGCCTGCTGGTACAGCGGTTCCACAGCGCTGACCCAGCCAGGCCCAGCCCCGGCCTGCCCCAGACCCGACTCCGCCCCCCGATTGCGTCCCTCCCAGATGCAAGGAGCTGAAATCTGCAGCCTGCTGGGATGGGCTCTGTACTTGGTGCCTCTGCACATCCTACTCAGTCTCAATGCTCTTCTTTCTATGCGAGGAGTTGAAATCTGCAGTTTGTTGGGTTGGGCTCTGTACTTGGTGTCTCTGCACATCCTACTCAGTCTCAATGTTCTTTCTCTCCTTCCAGTTGTAGAGCTTCCACTGGGCCAACTTTCCCATGGTTCTGTATGATAGCTGTTTGTCCGATAGTTGGTAGTTTCGATGTTGTTGTGTGAGGTAGCACGCACAGGTCTCTTCCTTACGCTGCCATCCTGGTTCTCCTGGGTCTGCTTCTTGAGTGTGTCTCCCATGGCTGCGAGCAGTTGAAGTCTGCAATTTGTTGGGTTAGGCTATAAAAGCGCAGGTGGGTCTTTTTGTGCACCTGGCACAGCTTGGATGGGGATGTAAATTGATTATGGCTGGATCTCAGGGAGTCGCCATGGCGGAGCAAATAGCACTGGCTGAGTCTGCGCGGCCCCTTGCCTCTCCGCCGGGGCTTTGTGTCCCCCAGTGCCGGCAAGCAGCTGTGCGACAGAGCCTCCCTCGCTTTCTGATGGCTGCAAGGCCGTGCTGCCTCTCCCCATAGGGTCGGGTGCCTCATGATCCCGCCCGAACCAGCTCAGTGGATTTGAAAGTTTGCAAAAGCAAAGGCGTTTCTACTTGTGAGTCTGGCACAGCCCAGATGGGAATGTAAATTGCGTAGGGCGGGGTCACAGGGAGTCGCCGGGGTGGAGACTCAGCGGCCCCTTGCCTATCCAGGACAACAGGACTTTGCGTCCCCAGTGCCGGCGAGCAGCCGAGCGCCAGAGCCTGCTCGCTTTCTGACGCTGGGAGGCCGTGCCGTC